>NW_016806413.1:1263447-1268752 GCF_001698545.2 Rhinopithecus bieti
AAAAAAAAAAAAAAAAAAAAAAGTTTCTTGGTTCCAGCTTGTGCTGAGCGACACACTGAGCCTGAAGCCCAGGGCTAGAGTGCCCTGGCTAAGGCTATTCCTGTTCTCCACTGGCTCCACCAAGGACACCAGGGCAAGTGAAAGGGGAGAGGCTGAGTAGCTCAGTGGTACTTCCTAAGGTGTCATGGAGAGCCCTCAAAGGGCAGAGAATGCCCCCAGCATGATCACAGGATGCTGGGGGCTCTAGGAGCACAGACAAGGCTGGTGACCATCATTCAGGTTCTAGCTTTGACTTTTACCAACGTTTTCTTGAGCCAGTTACTCTCCCTGTTTCCACCTGCTTTTCCTTTTCTGTTAAATAAAAATAATACCCAGCTCACAAGGTCTGTGGGGGAGTGCCATGTAATTAATGTGTGAAAAGGCTTTGTAAACTGTGAAGTGCTAGTCAGGCAGCCATTATTAGGGGGAGACTGAAAGAGAGCCCTCAGAGTCTCCAGTATTTGCCCTCCCACCTAGGTGGGGCTGGACGACCTAAGCCAGGCAGACACCTGCAGTGCCCTGGGAGAGGAACTACCTCATAGGAAGCAGCTTTTCATTCATGACTTCAGTCACCATGTCACTTTGTTCTCACAACTTTTCTGCTGAAAGGTTTTTGTTTAGGGGTGTTTGAGGCCGCCTGTTTTCGTGTGGGCAGCTACATATCCAGACAGGACGGGTTGAAGGTGGCCTATGTTTTGATCAGGAATAAGATGAATTCTGGGCCTGCTCTCCTGTCAAATATCCTCCTCTGTGACCACTAAGGACTCACAGATACACTGTGTTCCAGCAAAGCCCAGACGCCAGTCGGTGTCTGCAGCGCAGGAGGCTGACTGGGGAGCTGCTCCCGTGCACTTTGGTTCACACTGCTCTTCCCAAAGACAGCTATTTAAGGAGAAATTTTTGCCTCTCTGCATATAGTCAGCAAAAGGGAATGTATTTGCATTTCTCATAAGTCCTGTGAATCAGGAAGATAGGCTGAAGCAATTCTTTCTTTTGGTGAGTTCTCAAAGAAAAGACCTTTTTTCAATTAGCAAGCAAATGTTCAGCCTCTTCTGGGTGTCCAGCCTCATTCTCGGATGTGAGCAGGGTTTAAATAGATGGCAGTACCCTGGTTCTTGATTTACAAACCACTAGAGCAATCAGTACTGGACTTGGAGCTAAAAGACCCTGGCCAAGTTACTTAACCTATCTGGGACTTGCTTTCCTCATCTTTAAAATGGGAACTGAGAAGATTGTTATGAGGATGAAATACGCTAAGGGGCACTAAATTTTCATAGAGTTGAGACGGAGTCTCGCTCTGTCGCCCAGGTTGGAGTGCAGTGGCGCAATCTCGGCTCACTGCAACCTCCGCCTCCGGGTTCACGCCATTCTCCTGCCTCAGCCTCCCCAGTAGCTGGGACTACAGGCGCCCGCCACCTCGCCCGGCTAGTTTTTTGTATTTTTTTTAGTAGAGACGGGGTTTCACTGTGTTAGCCAGGATGGTCTCGATCTCCTGACCTCGTGATCCACCCACCTCAGCCTCCCAAAGTGCTGGGATTACAGACGTGAGCCACCGCGCCCAGCGTATCATAGAGTTTTAAAGTACTCACTTTGACAACTGACAAACTGGACTACATGTTCCTTTATATCCAGGGCCCCAAGATGGCGTATGGGACGGAATTGTTTTTCAGGAAAATTTGTTTCATGAGTAAGTGAATGAATGAATAAGTGAATAAAACATAGATAAAGAAACCGAGATTCAGATTGGAGAGGTGACTGCCCAAGATTGTTCAGTAGTTGTTAAAAAAAGAGGACTCAAAGCAGATCTTTTAACTTCTCTTCATTTTAGAGAATTTTACCAGGATCTTTATTGTCACAAGATTAAGATTAAGCATTACTGATAAAGAATAAACTACAAGCACCCACAAAGCAGGGTATCTTATCTTCTTCGGTACTGTGTGCTAGTTTATTCAATAAATAATGAGGGGCATACTAGTTACTATGGGAGGTGTGACTACTTAAAAGGAGGAAGCATTCCTCATATATCACAGATTTGCAAATTGGTTTGTGGTAGCAAATGATTACCCCCGCCCTAAAAGAATAAAAGATAGAATCATAGTAACAGAGTGAGGAATGAATGAAACCAAAAACCTAGAATGCAGTGAGCTGCTTTTGAGAAATGAAACACAAATCTTAATTTCTTGGCAGCCAAAGAAAAGAAGGAAACAGATTACAGTGCCCAATTGACTAATATAAGGAAGGACTGCAGAATATCAGTAGGCAAATTATCTTATCCCTGAGAGGAATCTGTACTGTGTGCTGGTTTATTTGGAGAAGAGTTTGTCCAAGGGTATCTGTATAAGGACATTGAATAACTGGGTAGACAGTGTCTTCTATGGTAGTGCCAAGATGTTCCTTCCATGGTCCTTTAACATTTCAATTCTCAAGAAAAGCCAAAGGGGCGTTGGGTTCAAGTTGAAGGCCAGGACATGGTCCCCTCCTCAGCTCCTTTGCCTCAACATTTTTTTTTTCTTTTCTTTACTTTATTTATTTATTTATTCTGAGATGGAGTCTCGCTCTATCACCCAGGCTGGTGTGCAGTGGTACAATCTCAACTCACTGCAACCTCTGCCCCCAGGGTTCTAGCAATTCTCCTACCTCAGCCTCCCGAGTAGCTGAGATTACAGGCACCCGTCACCACACCTGGCTTATTTTTTTGTATTTGTAGTAGAGATGGGGTTTCGCCACGTTGGCCAGACTGGTCTCAAACCCTTGACCTCAGGAGATCCACCTGCCTCGGCCTCCCAAAGTGTTGGGATTACAGGTGTGAGCCACCACACTGGGCCCCCTCAACATTTCATGGAAAAGTCAGAAGACATGTGTGTGTGTGCCTGTGGAGTTGGTTTGTGTTTAAGAAATAAGACTATAAAGGTGCTGGGAAACAAGAATGGTAACCTGTATCAGGCAGAATGTTCCAGAGAATTCTGGAAGATAGAAAACACATGAGTCGCAGTTGAGTTGGCAAAGTAAAATAGGCCCGCAGAAGCTTTCTCCCTCAACTCCTAAGAAAATGTCAAAAATAGTAAAAATAATAATAATAATAATAATAATAATAATAAATGATAAAAATGTACCAGTAAGAAAGAGTCAGACAAGGGCGTAATCTAGTGACGTAAGAATTAAGAAGTGATGATAGAGGAAAAAATAACTCAGAAGATGATGGAGTGCAGTGTACATACCTCTTACACATGGCTCTGGTGAGTCAGCAGAATCAGGACAATTCTACTCATAGCCCACCCCACCTTTCTGGAGAGAAGTGACATTTTCTTTTCCCCTTTCTATTTGGGGTGGGGAGTGGGAGACAGAGTAAGAGTGATGGGAGCAGCCACTGAGAAGATAAGGTAAAACTGGGGAGATAATTTCTCAGGACAAAAGCAAGGGCTTCAGGACTCCACAGTGGATTAGAAGAGCAATCATCCCTGCTCCAGGCTCTCAGGTTACAGAGAAGTAGATAGAACAAAAAATACTTATAGGGAAATTCTTCATGGAATATAGACTGTGTGGTTATAGCTGTCCACATTCAACATGACCAAGTTAACAGGAAAAGCATGGTAACAATGAAGACATTTTACAATAAACAAAAGGAAAGACAAGAACAAAACATGCAAAGGATAGTTGAAGATCATATTCTAAAATAAAACACAAACTCAAAAAACAGAAAAGATGCCTCATGAGTGCTATTTCTAATGGGACCACGAATTCAATAAAAGAAGAACTGAGGCTGGCTGCGGTGGCTCACGCCTGTAATCCCAGCGCTTCGGGAGGCTGAGGCAGGCGGATCATGAGGTTAGGAGTTCGAGGCCAGCCTGACCAACATGGTGAAACCCCGTCTCTACTAAAAATACAAAACTTAGCTGAGTGTGGTGGCGTGCACCTGTAATCCCAGCTACTTAGGAGGCTGAGACAGGAGAATCGCTCAAACCGGGTTGGCAAAGGTCACAGTGAGCCAAGATCGCACCACTGCACTCCAGCCTGGGGGACAGAGCGGGACTCTGTCTCAAAAATAAATAAATGTTTTAAAAAGTGCCTAATAGCAAAAAAAAGTTAAAAAAAAAAAAAGAAGAAGAAATGAAAGGTGAGTTGATAAGTTAATAGACTGAAATTCAAATAGATCTTTCAGAACTAAGAAAACAAATTGAGGAACAAAACAATACCACTAAAGAATTAATAAAAATATTACAAACAGTAAGAAACAGGAAATAGAAGGCTCAAAATCAATTTGCCATCATAAAGGAAAACTTATAACAATCATGATATGCAAAGAAAAACTACAAAAATATTAATGCAATTAGAGAGAAGATAATAAATATGTACAAAGATAAGCCAGTGCAAAGAAAATTGGAATGCCTGAAGAAGTCAACAATTTGAACATCCTAAAACCTTCTAGAAGAAAAACATTCCAATGTGCTAAACACACAGGTGCATATACAGTTGGCTCTACATATTCATGGGTTCCACATCATTGGATTCAACCAACTGCAGATTGAAAATATTTGGGAAAAAATACCCCAATACAACAAGAATAATACAAATTCAAGAAAACAATACAGTATAACAACTATTTATATAGCATTCACATTGTATTAGGTATTATGAATAATCTAGAGATGACTTAAAGTATATGAGACTCCTCTGTAAAACAGGTATATATTTTTTAAAGTATATGGGAGGATGTGTGTAGGTTATATGCAAATACTACACCATTTTATAGAAGGGACTTGAGCATCCTCGGATTTTGGTATCTGCAATGAGTCCTGGTCAATCCCCCATGGATACCAAGGAACAACTGTGTGCATTGGTTATACATATACCTATGTGCATGTGTATATGTACATATATAACCAATCCCCTGAGGATATGGAGGAGATAGATAGATAGATACATAGATAGATAGATAGATAGATAGATAGATAGATAGATAGATAGATAGAGACATAGGTGGCTGGGCGTGGTGGCTCACGCCTGTAATCCCAGCACTTTGCGAGGCCGAGGCAGGCGGATCACGAGGTCAGCAGATCGAGACCATCCTGTCTAACACAGTGAAACCCCGTACCTACTAAAAATACAAAAAAATTAGCCAGGCGTGGTGGCCGGCGCCTGTAGTCCCAGCTACTCAGGAGGCTGAGGCAGGAGAATGGCGTGAACCCAGGAGGTGGAGCTTGCAGTGAGCCAAGATCACGCCACTGCACTCTAGCCTGGGTGACAGAGCGAGACTCCGTCTCAAAAA
>NW_016806413.1:1268982-1311765 GCF_001698545.2 Rhinopithecus bieti
AAAAAAAAAAAAAAAAAAAAAGAGAGAGAGAGATAGGTATTCGCAAAATCTCCGTAGCAGTGAAATGGTCTGCAACAAAGCAAAGTAAGAGAATCACCTGTGATTCAGAAAAGCAGGAGGAACCTGAGCCTTTGAAGGTAAATAAAGAAAGCCAAAGGGCACTTCACAGCTTGAGGTCATCTTTAGGGAAAAGTAGCCTAGGATTTCCTCATAGGGAAGCAGACAGTAAGGGGAAGAGGTGGGAATGAACAGTAGACCAAGGCTTAGACCTGAGCAGTAATAGATCCAAAGCCACAAAATTTTGCACAAACCCAAGACTCAGAGGGGGTTACACTTTGAGGAAAAGGGTGAAGTTAAAGGTATCCTACTTAGCAGAGGCTGACTTCAAGAAACAGTGACTCAGAATCAGTTCTGGCAGAGGAGGAAAAATGAAAACTTCTGAGATTTGAAGGCAAGTGGCCAACCCTCCTCTAGGTGTGACGTCTGAATGTACACTGAAATATACCAGAATATCCCAAAATAAGAATTTAGAAGGACCCAGGTCCACAGTGCCCAAAGCTCCTGACAGAGGCAATCATGTACCCACAACACAGCCCCTCATAAAATTCCCACTGGAAAAGCCCTATCATAAATGAACTCATAATATAAAATCAGAAAAGGCCCAAGGAAGCAAGCCATCATGAGTAAGAGCCAAAAGAAAAAAAAAATTAGAATTATTAAATATAAACTATGATTTTAATGTGATTAAGTAAATAACAGATAATTTGAAACTAAGTAAGAAGCAGGAGCTTATAAAAATAAGCAGACATTTTAAAAAGAACCAAACAAAACTTCTGGAAATAAAGAATGTAATAGAAATTAAAATCTCTGTAGAAGAGTTGAAAAGCAAAATAGACACAACTGCAGAGAGAATCTGTAATTTCAAACATAGAGCCAAAGAAAATACACAGAATGCAGCCAGAGGCAAAAAGATATGGAAAAGTCTGGTTAAGAACATTGAAGGATGGAGTGAAAAGGTCCAATATAGATCTAATCAGGGCTCCAAAAGCAGATAATAGAGAGTGCAATAAGAGATAACTTTCAAAGATATAATAGCTGAGGGTTTTGGAGAATTGACTAAGACATAAATCCCTATATTTAGAAAGTTTTTGAAACTCCCAAACAGGATAAGTCATAAGGTGGACATACTCAGACACATTGTAGTGAAACTACAGAATGTCAAAGACAAAGAGAAGATCTTAAAAGAAACCTGAGGGAAAAAAAAGACAGATTACTCACAAAGGAGCAAAGATAGATCAAATCTGACTTCTCAACATCAAACATGGAAGCCGGAAGAGAGTGAAATAATGTCTTCAAAGTGGTGATAGAAATAATTGTCAACTAGATTTATAAGCCCAGCAAAACCATTTTTCTAGAATGAGTAAAATAGAGACATCTTCAGTAATGTAAAAAGTAAGAGAGTTTGCCGCTGACAAATCCTTACTAAAGAAACATCTAAGGGATGTACTCCAGAAAGAAAGAAAATATCCTAGAATGAAAATCTAGGATCAAAGAAGAATAAGCTGACAGGCAAAAGTGATTTTTCCTACTCCTCCCTGAAACATTACTTCCTTCCTTCTGCTTTGGAGCAGATTACCCTTCACTTCCTTGCCCACCTGGAAAATACCTACTCTTCTCCTAGGAATCACTTTTTCTGTGAATCCCTCTCTGGATCCTCACCTAGAACTGATGCCTCTTTCCCTTGAATCTCCACTGAACTTTTGGGATTTTTTGTTTGTTTATTTTTTGAAACAGGGCCCCACTCTGTCGCCCAGGTTGGAGTGCCATGGCGTGACCTCGGCCCACTGCAGCCTGCACCTCCTGGGCTCAGGTGATCCTCCCACCTCAGCCTCCCAAGTAGCTGGGACTATGGGCATACACCACCACGCCTGATTATAATTTTTGTATTATTTTGTGGAGACAGGATTTTGCTGTGTTGCTCAGGCTGGATCTTGAACTCCTGAGCTTGAGCAATCTGCCCACCTCACCCTCCCAATCCACTGAACTTTCTGTGAATTTTTAGAATACTTCCCTTCACTTATTTATCTATCTTTTTCCCTTCCTACACTGTGATCTCCTTGAGGGAAAACTTTAGGATGAATCTCTATATCCTCGCTTGGACTATCACTGTTTGCAATGATTATTTCTTGGCAATGGGAATTTTACATCAACAAGCTCATTATTCTCTAGAGAAAGAAAAAAATCAAATAGGATTCTAAGGCTGATGAAGGATGGAAAAAAAGCAGATGACTGCAGTGGGTAACCAAAAGAGGAGTGGAAAATTGGGAACTCTTAGATGTAGTGATACCCGGGGAATGAAACTGGGCATAGGAGGGGAGTGATGGCAGATGAGTTTTCATTTTAGGCCTTTCTAGTGGCTCAACTTTGTCTCAGTCAAGTGTATATGTTTCTTTAATAACCACAACAATAAAAACTTAGCAAATTGTGTAAAACCAAAAATAGAGGACATCCTCATGAAGCAGGACCTGTTAAGTAAATTGTAATTTACCCAGGCCGTGGACACTGTGCAGCATTGAGAAAGGGAAGGTAGTCTCCGTGGATACTGTGCAGCAGTGAGAATGGGAAGGTAGTCTGTACAGAAATGGAAAGAGATCCATGATGTTATGTAAGTGAAGACATTTTAAAAACTAAGTTGATGACCAGTATGGATGTTATGATGCCAATTGTGGTTTTTTAAATCTCTATGAATATGTATATCATCCGACTCAGATCATTTTTTCTTACAAGTGGCAGAGACTCAGCTTTTAAGCAAGAAAAGGAAATGAATTGGTTCCTACAATTACAAAGTCTGGGGGAAGATCTGAAGCTTTAGCTGTAACTCGATCTAGGGGCTGAAAGAGCTCCAGGCTCAGGAAGACAGCACCTTGCCCCCAGAGTACCCCAACAGTTCTGGGATGGAGAGGATGGCCCAGCTTGCATATGGGCTGGGGGAGGGGGATGCTCTTGGGACCAGGCCTGGGCCATATCCCTACCCTTGTCCCAGGAGGTGGGGTCAGTCTCCCTCAGTTGGGTCTCACAGGCTAAACAAAAACTGTAAGCTGGATGGGGAGTGGTCCCCAAAGAAATTGGGTTATTGTTTCCAGGGGACGGTAGAATGGATTTCGGATGGATTAACTCATTGATGTCTACCATATACACATATGTCACACGATCCTACATGACTGGTAAAAGCTCTGGAAGGAGACACACTTAAGCTTGGGTTAGTGGAGAGGAGCAAGTCCCCTTTTTGAGAGGCTTACACAAATCCAGGGGAAGACACGTTACTGTACCCCTGCCACTGTTTCCTTCCAGGATCAGTTGTCACAAAACTATCCTGTTCAAAAATTTTGGGCTGTAAGTGGCAAAAACCCTCTCAGATGGGCTTAAGCAGAAGGTAGGGGAAAGTTGCTAAAAGAATTCAAGTGTCCCACAAAATGCTCACACTGTAGAAGAGAACCAGGCACCATTCTCCCCAGCTGCTGGTGGGAAAGACAGAGGCTGTGAAGGACTGCCACTCTTTCCTCTTTTTATTTTTTTAAGTTGACTTTATTGAGGTATAATTTACATAAAATCAAATGCGCTTTTTTTTTTCTTTTGAGTTGAAGTTTTGCTCTGTCAACCAGGTTGGAGTGCAATGGCATAATCTCAGCTCACTGCAATCTTCACCTCCAGGATTCAAGCCATTCTCCTGCCTCAGCCTCCTGAGTAGCTGGGATTATAGGCATGCGCCACCACACCTGGCTAATTTTTGTATTTTTAGTAGAGACAGGGTTTCACCATGCTGGCCAGCCTGGTCTTGAACTCCTGACCTCAAGCAATCCACTCACCTCAGCCTCCCAAAGTGCTGGGATTACAGGTGTGAGCCACCGCGCCTGGCCCAAATGCACATATTTTAAGTGTATAGAAGGGTGACTTTTGACAAATGCCTACACCTATATAATCACTACACCCCCTCAGAGTTCCCTCAGGCCCCTTGCTGTCCAACTCCCCTCACTCCCTGCCCCAGGAAGCCATTGTTCTGATTTCTACCACCTTAGATTTGTTTTGTCTTTCCTAGATCATTGTAAAAATGAAACCATACAGCATGTCCTCTTTTGCATCTCTCAGATGCTCTTTTTGGATATCACAGGGTCCCTGGGCTCTGCGTTTCTCTGCAGGTTTTTGCTGTTCTCTCTTTGCCCACTTCCTGTCTGTATTTGCCCATGCATGGGGCCAAAGGGGGCCACCCCTAAATCCCTTTGTCTTTGTCATGTGACCAAGAGTGACCTACCTCATTTCTCAATGACAATCTAAATTTCTGAAAGATAAGATTTAAGGGTCCAGCTCAGGCAGTGTCAGACTGTGTGCCCACCAGCTCTGGCCAGAGGAGCGGGGTCAGAGCAGCCACATGAGACCATAGGGCCCATCCTGTGAGTGCAGAGGTGGCTTCAGGTCTTGGAGAATGAAGAAGGTGAGCAGATACCCCTGAAAGAGTCCACCACAATGGAAATTGCTCACTCTAAGTGTCTGGTGGACAGGCGCCCTTTACTGCTAACTAGAAAGGTGGTTTAGAAGCTATAATCAGCAAGCATGTTGATGGAAAAGTTGAGGCTTTGCTGAAAATAAAAAGTCTTCTTGGGCAGCTCTAGGGCCCTTTCATTTGGGCAGGAGAACAAGAAAACCACTAGTTACTGGTAAGTATTTGGCATAGGCTGACTCATTACTCCTCATGTGAGGCATGTGAAGTGGGCACTAGTACCCCATTTCATATACGGTAAAAGAGGGGCTCAGAACAAGCCACTTCGCTACTCACAGTGCTGTCTTTTCCAGCGAGCAGGCCACAGGAGTGCCCATGAGCAATCCTCAGACTTTCCTTTAAAAAAAAAGAAAAAGAAAAGAAAAAAAAGCAGGCCTGAATCAGCTTTAATAATTAAATGATACTTGATAGCATTGCAGAGTTCTGCCCCTAAGACAGGGCAGAGGGGCCCCTGGAAGATGCTGAAGGTAGGACATTCCCATCACCCACCTCTTCAGTGGAAGCCTCAGATTGTTGGGTTGACCTTCAGCTGTGCAGTGACCCACTAGAATCACTAGAGTGAATCAGCCACTTTTAGAATGCATCTCAATGGCAAAACAGCTGACCTCTGGAATACAGTCCTTTCAAACCCTCCAGGTGCTGCGGAGGGCCTGCTGGAGGCGGCAAGGTAGGGTCTGGCCTCACCGGCATGGATGCTCTGGTTGGCAGCAATAGGCCAGCACAGCAGCCTTTCCCCTGAGGCCCCCTCCTGAGGCCCCCTCTGGGGCTCCCTCCTGCCCTACCCTTGTATGTTAAACTATGCCTAGGACAACTTAGTAGAAGGGAATATACAAAACAGTTTAGTGGTGGTACTAGAGGAATGGGATTTTGAATTATTTAAAAACTTTTCTGTAATAGGGTTATTATTTTTACAGCTAACTTGAATTTCCCCAGCCCTTACCAAACTAGAGGAATAGGTTGAGGGTCACACTAGCCATAATGAGTTGCATTAGTTTGGACTCCTAACACATCGATGGACTGATAAGTGGCTGATTAGACAGCAATATTGTAATGTATTTGAAGCCCCATTGAAGCTCAGAGGCACAGAACACTGAAATCAATTAATAATGTCTGCCGGGGCAGTAACAGTATATGAATTTTGTATTTGTCATTCCAGACTTAGAGACTCCAGTTTGCCTAGGCCTATTATTATTATTATTATTATTATTATTATTTCAGACAGAGTCTTGCTTGTTGCCCAGGCTGGAGTGCAGTGGCACGATCTTGGCTCACTGCAAGCTCCGCCTCCTGGATTCACGCCATTCTCCTGCCCCAGCCTCCTGAGTAGCTGGGACTACAGGTGCCCACCACCACGCCCGGCTAATTTTTTGTATTTTTAGTAGAGACGAGGTTTCGCTGTATTAGCCAGGATGGTCTCGATCTCCTGACCTCGTGATTTGCCCTCCTCGGCCTCCCAATATGCCTATTATTTTTTAAAATTGAGGTATAATTAGCACACAACAAAGTCCAATGATAGGAGTTCAGCTTGATGGATTTTGACAAATGTCTACACCCCTGGAACTACCACCCAAAACAAGATACAGAACATTTTCATCAACCGGCAAAGTTCCCTTATGTCCCTCTTAGTTGCTGGGCCCCAGCCACATTCTGATTCCTATCACTATAAGTTTTGACTGTTCTTGGATTGCATAGAAATGAATGTGGACTCTTGTATGTGGCTTCTTTCATTCAGCACGATGCCTGTGAGATTCATTCATCCAATTGCTTATGTTGTTAGTTCTCTCTTGTAAGTTGCTGAGTGCATTTCACTATATGGAAAATGTATTTATCCTTTCTCCTGTTGAGAGACTTTTGGGTTGTTTTCAGTTTGGGGCTATTATGAATAAAGTTGCCTATGAACATTGAGACCCAAATCATTTTGTGGGCATGTGTTTTCATTTCTCTTGAGTGAATATCTAAGAATGAAATTACTGGATTGTAAGGCAGATGTATATACGTTTAGTTTTACAAGAAACCTTTGGGAAACAGTTTCCCAAAATGATTTTACTGTTTTGCATTCCCACCAGCAGTTGCCCCACATGTTCCCCACGTGGGTGTCACTGTGATTGCAGCCATGCTGGTGGCATGAATGGTATTTCATGACAGCTTTAATTTCCATTTCCCTGGTGACTAAAAATGTTGAGGCCTGTCTCATATGTTTAGTGGCTACTTGTATAGTTTCTTTTGTTAAGTGTTTCTATGTGTTATTGATTATTAAAATAGTTTTATCCTTAAAAGGGAGTGTATGGGAAGCTCCTCCATGGAGTGGGATCTGGCTTCCATATTAAGTTTATTTCATTGTCATTTGGTTGCTGCTGAACTCATAGACTCCCATACCTGACTGCCTGGATCTCTCGCCTCTGGTAACCAGGTGCCTTCTCTTCCTGTGCCTCTGGCCCTTTGAGCTTCCTGCTGCAGGAGCTCTCCCTCACTCTGCCATGAGAGGCCACTGTCTTGAATTCTGCTTCCATCCTGACACAAGCTCCTGGTGGCCCTGCCCTTCAGAGCAGCTGTGCCTGCCACTTGGTGACCACCTCACAGTCCCAACTCTGGCTGGTCCAGCCCTGCCTCACCTCCTGGCTCCCCTGTCAGAGCCAGGCTTTTGGAAGTGGCCACTCTGGGAAGTCTGTGGGTTCAAAGGCATTGATTTGCCCCCCTTTAATAGCAGCTGCTAAAGCGACACAGTGATTGGTAGTCTGGTTGTTGGCCTTAGGTTTTTTCCCTAAGTACATTGCTGGTACTTTTCCCTAATGAAAATAAAATATCAACTATTTGTCACGATTCTTGGCGGGGGAAGGAAAATGTCAACAACCTAAGCAGACAGAAGTGCCGTCTTCTCTTCTCACAAAAGCCTATCGTCGCCAAGTTCACCACCTCTTTCCCCAGCACTCTCCCCATGCATTATTTCTTAATTAAGATCACCATTTTAGTTATGCAGGAGTCATAATCATGGGAATAGAGCTTGCATCTTTGGCTGTGTCTCACTGAGATGCGTTAATGGCACATTCTCCTGCTATGTGCTTCACAGGGAAATGAATAAAATCAATTAGTAACCAGGGCTTTTCCTGCCATGCATCCAGCAGACACAACTATCAGAGTACCAAGGACCAAAGCCATGAGGGGTGGGGGCAGAGGACAGTGCCATAAATTTGCCTGGCAACCCTTTTCCAGGATGCACAAGGGTGTTGAGCGGTGGTGTGACCTGGGCTTAGGTTCAGCTATGTCATAAACTGACCATGATCAAACCAACTCTTACTCTCCTCCACCGTTTTCACCTCTGTAAAATGGGGACAATGATGCTTGCCTTGTCCATTCATGCATTCAACAAACATATTGAGCCCTGTGCCAGGTGGTGGGGATAGCACTCAAACAGCACAGACACCATCTCTGGTTTCATGGAGCGGGCACTCTGTGTGGGGAATCAGACATTAGAATCAGGAAGTTAGTAGCACGTAAGGAGTGTTTAGATGGGGAATATGAGGAGCTATGGGAGCCTAGAGGAAGGGCACTGTGTCAGTCCATTTTGTGTCACTGTAAGGGAATACCTGAGGCTGGGTAGTTCATAAAGAAAAGAGGCTTCGTTGGCTCATGTTTCTGCAGGCTGCACAGGAAGCTTGGTACTGGCATCTGCTCGGCTTCTGATGAGGCCTCAAGGAGCTTCTGCTCATGGCAGAAGGTGAAGCGGGAGCAGCACATCATCATATGGTGAGAGAGGGAGCAAGACAGAGTGGGAGGTGCTAGGCTTCTTTTGCAACACCCAGATCTCATGGGAACTCATTACTATGGGAAGGGTACCGAGCCATTTGTGAGGGATCCATCCTCACGACTCAAACACCTGCATGGCCTTTTGGTGCTGCCAGGCCCCACCTCCAACACTGGGGATTACATTTCAACATGAGATTTGGAGGGAACAAACATCAAACCATATCAGGCCCTAAAGCCAGGCATGGAGGACCGGGGAGGACTTCCAGGGAAGGTGGCATCTGAGAATTAGGCAAAGAGATGTGAGAAGAGCATTCTAGACTGGAAAAAGCATGCATAGAGGGATGGCTTCAGTAAGAGAAATACAGAGTGTGTTAAGGAAAAGCTAAAGGACTTACAGGAGACTGGGCCTGGGAGACGTAGTGGGTAGAGAGAAAGGACGACTGGAGAAAGCTAAGCAGAGGCCAGGTTTGGGGGCTGTTCTGAATATCTAGGGAGATAATGCATGTGGAAAATCCTTATAAATCGTGGATTGCTGTGCAAACATAAGGAGTTATGACAGCCAGCCTCCCAGAAGGGGCTCCAGTGAGCCTCACCTCCCAGTAGTCCACCTTGTGTAGTCCCCTTCAATTCTGAACCAGGGCTAATCCCATGGAATTGCTAGAATTTGCAGTGGGAGCAGAAGGGTGTGATTTTTGAGGCTAGGTCATAGAATCTACCTTGGTCTCACAGACCCCTCACTCTGAGGAAAGCTGAACTCCATGTGATGGGGTCATCCAAGCAATCCTGCAGAGTAGTGCATGTGAAAAGGAACTGAGGCCTCCCACCAATACCCAGTACCAGTTGGCTTGTATGATCACAGCCTTCAGATGTACTCAGCCCCAGCTGACTGCTTGACTGCAACCTCATGAGAGACACTGAGCCATAACCATCTGACCAAGCTGTTCTTCCAGTTCCTGATTCACAAAAGCCATAAGAGATTATCTTGGGGGAAAGATGCTTATCCCCAGAGCTGTGTGCTGTGACAGGCCAGGCCACCCAGACATTCAATTTACTCATCCTTGACTCAAAAACAAGAAGGAACTGACTAGCATCTCTCAGACCCACACTGAAATTCCTCACTGAGAGAAAAGATGAATTCTGCAATCAACTGTGGCTGTTGGAGATGTACCTCACTCCCAACACAAACATGGCTGCCACCTCTGTGGATGTGAAGAGGGGGGAGTTGTCAGAAAAGCAGAGTTCCTAGGCTGTGCCAATAGCCCTGAAGGGTCTATTGCAGAAGCCGAGAACATGGAAAAACTTGGAACTTCTCTCCAATTTTCCAGAGCCATGGGGCAACACATAAAAACCTCCTCTCTTAGTTAAAACTCCTCTGACTTATAGTTAAGAAGACAATTTACCCAAAACATTCTAGCTGTTAAGACAGGATGCCTCACTCATTTTTGCTTTTTGACTCCTAGTTTAATGTCCCCAGTGAGCTAGCTCTGTAACGAAAAACTTCCGCAATCTTGTTCTGAGGGCTTTCTGGGTTCCTGAGGATGTTTTAACACGAATAGCATCAGCTTGTAGAAATGAACTTTGGTTCTAAGTCTAATAGGGCTGCCCCTCACCAAGTGCAGCAACCACGGTCACCACTGTAGGAGAACCCAATCCCCACAGCCCTTCTGGCTCGAGATTCCTGATGCAATGCATCCCCTGCTTCTGCAGAGTTTCTTACACTTCTTCTCTGAAAAACTGCCACCCCTTTCCCTCCTCTCATTGTCATCCCAAAGCATTTACCAAGTGCCTGCTGTATGTATGTAAGAGAAAAATAACAACAACAAAAACCTCACATTCTGCTTGCAGGAACTAAAAGGGAAAAAAAACAAAACAAAACTCAGAGTTCTAAGGTCAATAACAAAAAGAGCCAAGGACAGTGTACAGAAGTAGAAGAGATAGGGCACCAAAAGCCCACGGAGTACCAAAGCTGGGATGGAAGCTTTCTAAGCCTTCTCATGATCTCAGCGGCAACATAGGATTCTATTTAAGTATCATCCCCAATAGCTGGGCCCTCATTCATACCCTCCCATGGCACGTGGCACGTGTTAATGTGTTAATATGGGTGCCTCCACTGCTGTGACAATTCATGATCAATCTGCAGGGTATAAGGAGAACTTTGCCCCTCCAACCTAGCTCTGTCAGCATCTCACAAGGTGACTAGGGAGAGACGGTTGCTTCACTAGTATTTCCAAGAGCAGACATTGTAGTGGACAACCATGGAGGTATGTGGCAGACTATATTTTCCAAAAATTGCTGCAGCAATATTTTCAGGCCCATATGCTCTCCCAGAACCTTGCCACTCCCCCATCAAGTGTACAGTCTCTTTCTTTCCTCTCACCTTAAACTTGGGATGGGCTTTCAGTTGGTCTTGATGAAGAGAAGCGGCTGAAAGTGACACTTTCTGACCACTGAGGCTGGGTTAGAAAAGGCCTCCACCTGGCCTTCTCTCATGGGATGCCTGGTCCCAGCCAAGATATTATGAAGAAGCTCAGGCCGCATGAGAGGCCACGTGTAGGTGTTCTGACCAATAGCTCTAGCTAAGGTCTCAGCCAACAGCATCAACCACCACACTCATGAGTTAACAGGCTTTCAGATGTCAGCTTTCAGGGTCAGGTCACCCCCAACCTTTGAGTCTTCCAGCTGAGCCTCTAAGACAGTGTGGAGCTGAGGTTGCTTGTGTTCACTGTGTTCTATTCAAATTCCCGACCTAACCAATCCATGAGCCTCATAAGGAATGCTTGTTGTGTTCCATTTTGTTCTGGGGTAATTTGTTACACAGCAGTAGGAACAAGGTACATAAGTTATTTTATTGAAGTTCAGGTGGATTTAAATAGAGCAGTGGAATAGCAATGTTTACTGAACTGTGCCATCCTTCCTCCCCTGTGCCCCTGGCATTCATAGTGGTATCCCAAAGGGATACCGTTTTTTTTTTTTTTTTTTTTTTTGAGATAGAGTCTTACTGTGTCACCCAGGTTGCAGTGCAGTAGCATGATCTTGGCTCACTGCAAGCTCTGCCTCCCTCGTTCAAGCGATTCTCCTGCCTCAACCTCCTGAGTAGCTGGGATTACAGGCACGCATCACCACTCCCGGCTAATTTTTGTACTTTTAGTAGAGACAGGGTTTCATCATGTTGGTCAGGCTGGTCTTGAACTCCTGACCTCATGATCCACCTGCCTTGGCCTCCCAAAGTGCTAGGATTACAGGTGTGAGCCACCGCGCCCGGCCTCACCAAAGGGATATCATTGTTAAAGAAGCATAGTGCAGACAAGAATTTTAATCTTAATTCATGTTTCTTTCAAAACTTTAAGGGAGTCTAATTTAGGCCATAACAACCCATTAAAGTTTCCTGTTCTCTATTCTCAAGTACCCTACAGCTCCTAAATCTGTTTCACCCTTCTGCTCCAACACCACTCTCTCATCCATGCTGTCTTTCCCCACCATCTTGGTTCCTTGAACTGTTTTCTGCAAATGCATTTCTACATAACACACTCCTTTTAAGGTGCACGGTCCTGGTATGCTCAACAGCTTTGGGCACTCCTGTTAGGCCATCATGGCCTTACAATTGATAATCAGCCCATATATGTTTTTTCTTTTGGCTTTTAAAGCTAGAGAAGGAAAAAAAAAAGTGACCTAAGAAACAACCGAAATCTAAATAGCCTTGTATCTATAAAAGGATTGAATTTATGAATTTTTAAAAAGTTACCACAAAGAAAACTCCAAGCTCACTGGTAAATTCTACCAAAATTTAAAGAGGGCCAGCATGGTGATTCATACCTGTAATCCCAGCACTTTGGAAGGCTGAGGCAGGAGGATCACTTGAGGCCAGGATTGTGAGACCAGCCTGGGCTGAACATAACAAGACCTTGTCTTTACAAAAAATGTGTTTTGATTTTGTTTTTTGGTTTTTTGTTTGTTTGTTTGTTTTGTTTGTTTTATTAGCTGGGTGTAGTGGTATGTGTCTGTAGTTCTAGATAATCGAAAAGTTGAGGCTGGAGGACTGCTTAAGCCCAGGACGCTGAGGCTGCAGTGAGCCACAAACATGCCACTGCATTCCAATCTGGGTGACAGAGCAAGAACCTGTCTCAAAAAAAAAAAAAGTAGGGAAGCAATAATATGAATCTTACATAAGCTCTTTCAAAAAAATAGAAGAGGAGAGATTTCATTTTATGAGGCTAGTATATCCCCAACATCAAAACCTGACAGAGACATAAAAAAAAAAAAAAAAAAAAAAAAGGAGACTGATAGCCCTCATGAACCTAGACACAAAATCCTTTTAAAAAATTGGTATATCAGCTGGGTGCAGTGTCTCATGCCTGTAATCCCAGCACTCTGGGAGGCCAAGGTGGGTGGATCACTTGAGGTCAGAAGTTCAAGACCAGCCTGGCCAACATGGAGAAACCCCCTCTCTACTAGAAATACAAAATATTAGCTGGGTGTGGTGGCAGGCGCCTGTAATCCCAGCTACTCCGGAGGCGGAGGCAGGAGAATCACTTGAACCCGGGAGGCAGAGGTTGCAGTGAGCAGAGATTGCACCACTTCTCTCCAATCTGGGCAACAAGAGTGAAACTCCGTCCCCCCGCCCCCAAAAAATGTAAACTTTCAGGGATCATTCTATAGTTTGTTACTAGAGAAATTTCTCTAGATGTGTAGAACACTGGAAACCATGAGGAGGAGGCGCAGCATTCTCTCCTGAGCGTGAAGCCAGCTCTTGGTGTTGTTTCACTGCAACTGTCATTTGTCATTGATGATCATTCTCTTCCTCTGGGAGAGGAAGAGGACACAGTTTGAGTGGTTCCCATTTTATTTAAAAAAAAAAGAAAAGATTTTTTTTTAATTGGTAAATCAAATCTAACAATGTGTAAAACGAAACATATCATGGCCAAGTACAAGACTTATTTCACATTAAAAAGGTAACCAATGTACTTATTAGTTATCTATTGCCATATAAAGAAATCATCTTCAAAATTTGGCATCCTAAAGCAATAAACATTTATTATCTCACTATTTCTGTGGGCAAAAAATCCAAGTGATATTTAACTGGGTTCTCTGGCAAAGGTCTGTCACGAGGCTGCCAAGTGTAAGCTGGGGTGGTGGTCTCATCTGAAGACTTCACTGTGGGAAGGTCTGCTTCCAAGATCACTGCATCTTGCTGTTGGCAAGATCCAGTTCCTTGTGGCTGTTGGACTGAAGCCTTCAGTTCTTCTCTGGCTATTGGCCAAAGGCCTCCCTCAATTCCATTCCATGTGGACCTCTGCACAGAAGCAGCTCACAACATGGCGGCTGATTCTCCTCAGAGCAAATGAGTAAAGGAAGTCACACAAAATGGAAGCCACAGTCTTTTTATAACTTAAATCTCAAGAATGACATGCCACCATCCCAGCCACATTGTATTTGTCATAAATGGGTCAGTAAGTTCAGGTCATTCTCAAGGAGAGGGAATTACACAGAGGCATGAATACCAGGAAGAGGGGATTACAGGAGACCATCTTGGGGGTGGCCAACTACATTGTAATGCATCCCATTCACAGAGGAAAGGAGGAAACACGATCATATCATGAATGAAGAAAAAGTATTTGACAAATTCAACACTCATTCATAATAAAAACTTCTGGTAAATTATGACTAGAAGGCAACCTTCTTAACCTTATAAAGAGCACCTATGAAACACTTAAAGCTAACATCATACATAATGATGAAAGAATGAATGCTTTCCCCTAAGAGCAGGAACAAGGCACGGATGTCTGCTCTTACCACTTCTATTTGCCATTTCCCTAGAGGTCATAGCAAGCTCAATAAAGCAAGAAAACAAATAAAACCTAAAAATATTGGACAGAAAGAAGTAAAACCATCTGTATTTGTAGACAATATAATTGTGTATACAGAAAATCTTAAGGATTTTTTTAAAATGACTAAAACTAATAGCTGAATTTAGCAAAGTCACAGAATACAAAATTATATACAAAAATCACTTTTATTCAAATATACTGTTACAGACAATTAGAAAATATTTTAATATATACTATTTATAAAAGCATCAAAAACATTAAATATTTAGGAATAAATTTAATGAAAGATATGCAAGGACTCCCTCTGAAAAACTATAAAATATTCAGAACAAGGCTGGGCGCGGTGGCTCATGCCTGTAATCCCAGCACTTTGGGAGGCCGAGGCAGGAGGATCACCAGAGGTCGAGAGTTTGAGACCAGCCTGACCAACATGGAGAAACCCCGTCTCTACTAAAAATATAAAATTAGCTGGGCATTGTGGTGCATGCCTATAATTCCCAGCTATTTGGGAGGCTGAGGCAGGAGAATCTCTTGAACCTGGGAGGCAGAAGTTGCAGTGAGCCAAGATCACACCATTCCACTCCAGCCTGGGCAACAAGAGTGAAACACCGACTCAAAAAAGAAAAAAAATTTCAGAACAAATTAAAGATTAATGGACTAAAGAAGAAAACTAATCACATGATCATTTCAATAAAGGCAGAAAGTCATTTAACCAATGTCAACAATTTTTTATGATTAAAAATCTAGTTTAGAAAACTGGAATAAAAAGGAATCCCTTTAAATATAGCTGCCAAAAACATACAATAAATATTCATTTGTTTATGTCTGGATGAGAAACCATCCCACAATGTAGTGGCTTAAAACCCCAACAAGTTACATTCTTTATGATTCTGTGGGTCATGAATTTGGAGTGTTACAAGCTGGCCAGTTTTTCTGTTCCACATGGCGTTTGGCCGGGGGTCACTCACTCACCTGCACTTAGACCGTGGCTGGGCTAAGGGGAGGCCCCAGAGGCTTTGCTCATAAGTCTGGCCCCTCCGGCTCCTGCACATGGCCTCTCCCTTCTCCATTCGGCCTCTCAGCATCCAATGGTGTAGCCCAAGCTTCTTTACAGCATGGTGCAACCTCCCCAAGGCTGGGCCTGGAACCGGTGTAGCATCCCTTCCACCACATTCTAGGGGTCAAAGCAAGTCACCGGCCAGTGCAGAGTCAAGTAGAGGGGAAAATAAGCCCCAGCTCTTGATGAGAGGAAAGGCAGGCATGTCCGGGAGGGTGGGAATTGACGGCCATCTTTGAGAGCTCTCTACCACAATTAGTGGGTGAAGAGATGAATGAGTAAGTCAGTCATCAGCTTCTTTCCAATTCCTACACTGGCTGAAGAAATGAGGCAATGAAACCACACGTTTCTGCTTCCTTTTAGCCTGTCTTTCCTTTAAGCAGAGCATTACTGGTAACAAACTTTTTGTGTATTTCCTGATCTTATAACCTCCGGTATGGTATTAGCGTAATAGAAAGTGGCTGACAATCTTTAGAATCTTCCTTTAGTGTCCTTTTGGGTCCTCCTGCCTCCTCCTAGCATCTTCTCATGTTCAATTTCTTATTTTCCTCTTTCCTCAAATTCAAGCCTAAGACTAGAACCTCTCATTTGTGGGTAAAAGAAGCTATTTCCACTCTGCCTAACTTATAGACCCCCAAAGAAATGAACCTCTAATAGTAAAAGGTCACAGGAGCAAGGGAATTGTTTTCGAGAACTGGGACCTTCCCACAGAGTCCTAAAGTTCAACCCCACTGATACCTCAAGTCCTCCATTTGGCAGGCAAGTCCTGGCCAAACCCAATTATTATTATTATTATTATTATTATTATTATTATTATTTGAGATGAAGTCTCGCTTTGACGCCCAGGCTAGAGTGCAATGGCACAATTTTGGTTCACTGCAACTTCCGCCTCCTGGGTTCAAGCGATTCTCCTGTCTCAGCCTCCTGAGTAGCTGGGATTACAGGCATGGGCCACAATGCCCATCTAATTTTTTTGTATTTTTGTAGAGACAGAGTTTCACCATGTTGGCCAGGCTGGTCTCAAACTCCTGACCTCAAGTGATCCACCCGCCTTGGCCTCCCAAAGTGCTGGGATTACAGGCGTGAGCCACCGTGCCCAGCCTGCGAAACCCAATTATTATCTGGAAGCTGGTCCTTGGGCCTCCACAGGTATTTTGACTTTGACCTGACTCCCCTGGCCATCCTTTCACAGCTCTGCAGCTAAAATAGAATAGAGATTTTATGCTATCCAATAAGCCAAAAGCCCCTTTCTGACTGTAAGCCAAGATCACACAGTCTAAACAGTCGAACAAGACGGGTGTCCGGGAGAGTAGAAAGGCCCTCTCTTTTATACTGAAAGAAAACAGCCCACTCCAGGAAGCCAGGGGCACAAAGCCATTGCAGAAACGTAATACGGGAGTTTCCATCTCTGTGTAGACCTTTCCTTGTTTAAAATGCAGTGTAAAAAAAGGAAAAAACTACCAATATTTCCTGGAATTCGGAGCTCGGACAATGCTTCCCTTTGTCTTTATTCTGGGCATTCTGGAGACAGAATTAGCTGGATCCTTAGTACTGGATAAAAGGAGAGAGTGCCGAGTGCCTCCAGATTGCTGCAGCACGTCAGCAGGTGCTAGAGAGTGGCAACGTGTTCCACTCTTTACAGATTTTATTGAAGAGAGCTTGTGTGTGTACCTTCAGGCCCAGGGCTTTACCAATGCCCTCATTCCTTCCTCTTTTAGAGGAGAGAAATAATACAGCATTTGAGAGCTGGAGGAGATGTCTGAGATGACACTCCCTCTTTGACAAATGAATAAACAGAGGCCCAGAGAATTAGAGTGACTGCCCTGAGGTCACACAGGTAAGTGGAAATAGGGAAACAACTACAGGGTAGGTCTCCAGTCTTGTAGTGGTAGATTTTGTGCACCATCTAAATAGAGGTGGTCACTTGCTAGCATAGTACTGTGTCCTTGGGTACGGGGAATTTGATTAAAAATGAGCTTAAGCATCAAGGTTGTAGAAGTATGCTGTCCAACGCAGTAGTAGCCACTGGCCAAATGTGGCTTCTGAGAACTCAAAATGTGGCTAGTGTGACCGAGGAAATGACTAATTTTAATCTTAATTAGCTTAAATGTAAATGTAAAAAAACTACTACTTGGCCAGGCATGGTGGCTCATGCCTGTAATCCCAGCACTTTGGGAGGCCAAGGCGCACAGATCACGAAGTCAAGAGATCGAGACCATCCTGGCCAACATGGTGAAACCCTATATCTACTAAAAAATACAAAAATTAGCTGGGTGTGGTGGTGCATGCCTATAGTCCCAGCTACTCAGGAGGCTGAAGCAGGAGAATTGCTTGAACCCGGGAGGCGGATTTCAAAGATTTAGTATGAAAAAATGTAAAATATCTCATTAATAACTTGAATATTGAGCACATGTTCAAATAATCTTATATATATTCAATTAAATCAAATATATTAATGTCACCTGCTTCTTTTTACTTTTTAAATGTGGCTGCTAAAAAATTCAAATTTCACATATGGCTTGCACTATATTTCTATGGCACAGTCTAGAGTCAGACTGTCCACATTTACATCCTGGCTCCACTATTTTACCAGTTCTGTGACCTTAGGTAAATTATTGGGTAGCTTTGAAGAGAGACTATCTTCTCTGAAAAATAAAAGAGAGAAAAGAGGATTTTTCCAGCTTTCTTTTCTTGCTCTGGACCTCATCGTGTGATAACATGATGCGTGGGGCAATGGCAGCCACCTTTAGGTGATGAGTAGAAATGTGGCCAATATACAAAGCATGGCAAGGAATACACAAGGAAGGAAAGGGCCAGGGTCCTTGATACAGGATGGGGCAGGTGAACTAGCCCTGAAAGTGCTAACCTCTGGACTTCTCATTAAGTGAAGAGACAAATTCCCTAATTATTTAAGCCACTGTTCTATAGATGAAAGCATCCTTATACAACAGCTGAGAAATATCACCATGCAATACTACATCCTGGGATGAGATAAATGCATGAAGATGCTACAGTGATGTACAAAGCAAAGATGGGCCAATTCTGCATGGGTTAGAACAATTGGAAACCAGAATATATGATGCTTAGGCTAAGAAAAGGTATGAGACAGGCATTTCAGCAAAGATGGCAGAGGTAGTGGGATCACAGAGATTTGAAATCTGGGAGACAGCCAGGACCTCGGCTTCTGTGTAAATGTGGGACTCGTGCTTGATTTCAGTGGGGACATGAAAGCTCTGCTGTGCTATAGGCCAGGGATTATTATTGGCTTTGTTTTATTAACTGGCCAGAGCAAGAATGAGCTGCAAACTTTCAGTTCAATGATGGTATATCCTTGGATTAATTTCAGGAAAGTAAAACTGTCACTCTGGGACAGAGGAACGCAGAGAGCTGAACAAAGTGTGGAGAAGTGAGGGTTTCAGTCTGTTCTCTACCGCTTACTGTCTGGGTGACATAAGCAATTCACTTAACCCCTGAATCCCAGTATACTCTAAAGCATGTAGGATGCTTTGGGCCACAAGTAACAGAAAACTCCAAGCAACCCAGAAAATTATTCCTTCACATACCCGGAGGTCCAGAGGTTGGGTGGCATTCAGTATACTCTGTAGCTTAAATGATCATCCAGGATCCAGGTTTTTTCCATTGCTCCACTCTGTTTTTCTCAACTGGTTTTATTACCAGGTTACTAGCAAGGTCATAGCAGTAGTTCCAGGAGTCACTTCCAGACAGAAATTTCCAGGCCGACTCTTTCTTAGGCGCAAAGTCAACTTTCTTGGAGACATCCAACAAACTTCCTCTCACTTCTCACTGGCCTAATTTGAGTCACATGTCCATGTCTAAACCAATGGAAAGAGTTGGAGTTATCGAATCAGGATCTACCCTTCAAGCTGGAGATAAGGTTACCTTCTGAGTCACATGAGACATATGATATGGAACCAAAATTGAGGTTTTGTTCAAAAGGAAAAAAGAAAAATCGTGAATGTATGTTCTACAATACAGCTATTAAATAGGGACTGTACAACTCTGGATGCCACATACAGGGCACCTCTGAATAGCAAATGAAGGCATTAGTTACACTTTTAAAATCCTGCAAAATGTAAACACTATGAGATGAGCAATCACAGTCTCAAAGGAAATGGTTTTGGGACATCATCCAGCTAATACCAGCCATCAGCCCATTGGTCGTGGTCATCAGCCATTGGTCATCAGCCAATGCCTGCCATTTGGTTGGGTTTAAATTCTCCTTTCATATTACAGCCTGGAGTGTCACTGGGTAACCTTGACTTCCTGTTAAACTATCTTTATCCTTGATCTACCTTACCCTGATTTCATCAAAATTCAAGAAAATGGAGTGCTTGGATCTGTGGTTATTTAAATTTTCAGCTGTAGGGAAATTTTCCTTCTTCTTTTCTCAGTTTTACAAAATCCTGAGTTCTGGCTCAAATCCATTACATTTCATGATATTGACAGAAGAGAATTATAATTTTTCTTGGGAATAATTCCTCTGCCTCTGACTTGCAAGCCTTGAGCAGACCAGCATGGGGTCATCCAACATTTCCTCTTCCCTTACCCTGTGTTTTCAAGCAGACCTAGACCTAGTTTGCAAGATGTTCACACCATTACAACCGGTTAGTCTTAGGAACTTGTTTTTATGATCATGGCCCCTGGAGTCGTTTTCAGAAAAGAGAAGCCCATGTGGCTCAAAACATATTGGGTGATGTCATTTGCTACTTCTCTGGCCAAGCTCAAATGGGCACATTTTAATTGAGGATTATAAAAGTCACAAAAAATTCTTCTGTGACAACCTCAAACGATGGGATAATCATGATGATCATGAGATTTTGTTGAGCACTTACAATGTGCCTGTTGCTGTGCTAAAAGGCTTACATTCTTTTCCTCATTTATACTCCTGGAAAACCTATGGATTTGGTATTATTATTGTCCCCAGTTTTACAGATTAAAAAATTGAGACCTTAAGTGTTTGGGGAAGGGGAGTATTAAACAACTTTCCCAAGGCCACACAATTTCCTTCCACTTGACCCTTCTTCTCTTCCTCATCCCCACCCCCATCATCACCCTAACAATTTCAGGTCCAGTGGGGCCTGGGCTGTCATCAGAGATTAGAGAAGTGATGTTTGCCCTGGATCTGGGCATGACTCAACATCTTGGTAGCAAGTGCATCATTTCGTTTCTCCTTCTTAACAGCACCAATGAGGCCTCCCCAATGCCAGAAACTTCTCTGCCTGGTTATGTAACCCTGCAGGTGAACTCTAAGGCCAGGAAGGCCAAAATGATTTAAGTCAAACCATCAGAACCTCGAAGGGTGGAAGTCCCCCAGCTCCTCCAATCAGTATTCTTTAGGGCTTTATAAAGAGTATTTACGGCCGGGCGCGGTGGCTCAAGCCTGTAATCCCAGCACTTTGGGAGGCCGAGCCTGGCGGATCACGAGGTCAGGAGATCGAGACCATCCTGGCTAACACGGTGAAACCCCGTCTCTACTAAAAAATACAAAAAACTAGCTGGGCGAGCTGGCGGGCGCCTGTAGTCCCAGCTACTCGGGAGGCTGAGGCAGGAGAATGGCGTGAACCCGGGAGGCGGAGCTTGCAGTGAGCTGAGATCCGGCCACTGCACTCCAGCCTGGGCGACAGAGCGAGACTCTGCCTCAAAAAAAAAAAAAAAAAATAGTATTTATACAGGAGATGCCCATGTGCAGCCAATGCTGTGAATCAGTGATCTAAAACAAAAGAATATGCAAGATGGTCCTGTCTGATGGAAACTCAGTGCCAGGGTTGGTGATTCCTCCCAGCTGCTCTGCCTTCAATGTGGGTAAATTTCCAGTAGCCCCAATGACTCCCTAGTCCTGAAAGATGTTTTAAGAGACCTTCATATGCACAAAGGTTGGGTCCAGGGACAGTTAATCCAATTACAAAAATACTTTACCAAAACATTCCATTAAACAATGAGTATCCCAGACAGTAAACTTCTGATTTGCATTACAAGGACTGTTTCCAATTACCCTTTCAAAATGTGTCGGTGTATTCGTCCATTTTCTGTTGCTGTAAAGGAATACCTGAGGCTGGGTAATTTATAAAGAAAAGGCATTTATTTCGCTCATGGTTCTGCAGGCTGTGCAAGAAGCATGGTGCCAGCATCTGCTTCTCGGGAGGCCTCAGATACTTTTAGTCATGGCAGAAGGGAAATGGAGCTGTTGTGTCACAGGGTGAGAGAGAACAAGAGAGAGGTGGGAGGTCCCAGACTCTTTTTAACAATCAGATCTCACATGAAGTAATAGAATGAGAACTCACTCATTTCCTCAGGGAGGGGACCAAGCTATCCATGAGGGGTCCACCCCCACAATCCAAACACCTCCCATGAGGCCTCACCTCCAACACTGGGCATCACATTTCAGCATGAGATTTGGAGGAGATAAACATCCAACCTCTATCAGTCTGTATGATTCCTTTTATAGAATGCACAAAAGCAGGCAAAGCTGACCTCTGCTGTTACAAGTCAGGAGTGGGTTGCCCTGGTGGGGGAGCAGCTGGAAAGAGGCAGGAGGAGACTTACTTGGGGGCTGGTCATGTTCTGTTTTCTTCATCCGGGTGGTGGCTGCACGGGTGTGTTAAGTTCTGAGAATGTTAGCTTTAATCAAAAGCTTAACATTTGTGTCAGTAGGCCCGGCACAGTGGCTCACACCTGTAATCCCAACACTTTGGGAGGCTGAGGTGGGTGGATCACCCGAGGAGTTTGAGACCAGCCTGGCCAACACAGTGAAACCCCATCTCTACCAAAAATACAAAAGTTAGCTGGGCTTGGTGGTGCACGCCTGTAATTCCAGCTACTTGGGAGGCTGAGGTGGGAGAATCGCTTGAACCTGAGAGGTGGAGGTTGCCAGGGTGCACTACAGCCTGGCAAGAAGAGTGAAACTCCATCTCAAAAAATTAAAATAAAATAAAATTGTGTCAGTCGTGTAAGTCAAAGTTCTCTGTAATGTGTTCGTCTCGAACATGGGGGATGCTTCCATCTCTCCCTCAGCTGGACATATGATAAGGCCTTTCCCTGCCAGCCATGGGAGGATATCTGGGGAAGGCCTCAGACTTCTTGTCAAGTCTCCCTTAGGTCCAGGCCAACCATGGGCTCTGAAATGTCTTTTGATGTACCCATCTTTTCCCTGATGTCAGTTCCCCCTGCAACATCCTGGACAGGGATTTCTCCAGGGAAGATGTAGCATCTCAAACTCCTGTGAACACTTCCTAGGGTGGAAACACCTAGTGCCTGCATAATACATTTTATCCAGCAGAGAAGCAGGCAGAAATTTGAACATGAACACACATACATACTCCTTCATCTGTGCCTTCACCCTTGGCCCACACAAAGAGAACGTCTACGCAACCTGTCTTTGCTTGCTGCATTCTTCAGAGCCTCAGAATACAGAAAGTGATAAAAATAATTTCTTTTAACATGGTAATTTATTGCCACAACCAGCTTCTCAGCATTGTTTGCCAAATTATCCTTTCAGAAACCACTAGCAACAGAACTGGCAGAACCCAGCCCTCTCTCTATGGAGCTGGGCCAGGAAGGAGGGAGGCCAGGGCAATCTGCACAACCCAGAGGCCTGGATCTGGGTCTGGATTTTTCCACCTTCTTGCCAAAGGACATTAAGTGACCCCCAACAAACCTAGAAATTGTACCTGACCTTGCCCCACACATTTTCCAAGACAGTTTGGGCAATTGCTGGAATGGTGCCTGCAGACAAAAGGCCTAGGGCAGTGAATTTCAATCTAGGGATGGGACTGGGAGTCAGATGGACCCGGATTCAAACCCCAGTTTCTTGGCCCTGGCTGGGTGACTCTGTACTTCTGCTTCCTCACCTGCAACCTAAGAAGGAAAATGGCTTTTGGGTTGCTTGGAACAAAGCAATTATCACATGGAGAGGCTGGTGTGGTGTTAGCCTTTGATGATGATGCTCTTTTTATTAACTAGCAGCTGTGAGATGCATAGGCAGCGTGGGAAATCTAAAGGCCCTGGGTTCCAAGGCTCACCACCTCTTTCCGTCTGTGTGACTGGGGGCAAGTTACTTAACCTCTCTGAACTTGATGCCCTTGTCTGCAAAGCACAGATGCACCTACTCTGCAGATCAGTGTTGAGGGTCCGGGATTCCATGTGGTCAGCAGACACTCTGGTGCCCTGCCCAGATGCCCTCAGATGGCTTTTGCTCTTTCTGCATACCCGTCCCCACCTTCAGTGGGCTTTTGCTACCAATAGCCACACTTGGCAGTCTTTTTGGGAGAAGGACATGGGAGGACCGCTCTCAAGCCACATACTCTGAGACCTTGAAGTGTCTGCTAATTTCCTCCCTATCCTCACCCAGGGCAGCCCCAGGCTCGTGATAGACAGGAGTGGGAGTAGAAGAGCCCAGTCCCTTGGCCTAGAGTGGGGACAAATTCCAAGGTGTAACTTCCATCCAGTGCTCCCTGTGGAATCAGGATGAAGTACCCTCCACAGGGCTGCTGAGGCCTCACTCTGCTTGGCTTCCTCCCCGTCCTGGTCCTGCTTTCCCCATTCCCTTCTAGGTTTCTCCTGGGAGCACTTCCATCATAAAATACTTATATTCAAATAAAATACTTGCTTTTGGAGAGCCTGACCCAAGGCAGTGTGAAGCATCATATATCTTGGATATGGCTTCTTGGATACCCTCCAGCTCCTCACACCAGATGTGTCCAAAACCAGATTGCTCTCTCACTTGCCTTCTTCCCATGGTCCCATGTCTACCTCCCAAGCCCCAAACCTGCTCATCATACAGGATTCCTCTTCACCATCACCCTCCACAACTGACTTGATCACAGAGTCCTGCTACTCTGAGACCCTAAATAACTTCCCGATGATTTCCACCTCCTTGTCTCTCCCACCATTGCTTGGTCTAAGCCCTCCTGCCTGGCTTCTTTGCCCATCTGGACCTGCTCCAGCCCATGCACCATGTTGCAGTCTGAGAGCTTCCAGAAACATCTCCTTATCTCATTATTCTCCTGCTTAAATGCTCACTTTTCAGGATGAAGCTCCACCTTCCCAGCTCCATGCTGATCCCCTGATGATCTAGCCCCTGTATCTCACTAACCCCCTCTCCCCTCATTCCCCCTACCTGGTGCATGCACCCCTCCCAGCACCATGCTGACCCACTTAATATGCCAGGCAGCCTACAACACCTTTCCCCTTATTTATTTTTTAAATTTATTTTTGTTTTTTATTTTTTCCTTTCCCCTTATTTAATTTAATGTCTCCTATTTATCCTTCAGAACACAGCTCAGGCATCACTACCTCCAGGAAGCTTTCTGGATGCCCCAGTGTGATTTAGGCAGATGGTCTGTGCGTGCCTCACAGCATCCTGTACATGTCACCATGTTTGTGTCCCAACTCATCCGAGAGTTCCGGTGGGGTACACGGCTTTTCATTTATCTCACTGTCCCCATTACCATTCTGGACACACAGCAGCCACTGAGTAAGTGCTAACTGAACACACGACATATGTAAAACTTCCTGGCCTGCAGTTAGGGTTTAAGAATCCACCATTCTCCTCTCTTGCTCCCGTGGCCCCCACACCTTAAATGCACTTTACCAATTATCTCTATTAGCCTGCTCCTTAGGAGCAGATGTAATCCAGGTCAGAGTCACATCTGTTATTTGCATATGATTTGCCTGAAATATGCATATAATCGGCTTATGCCTACAGAATCCTATCTCTGGCTATTTGATTTTAATGCTGAAGCCATATCATTGAGACACATAGGGGGTGAAATATCGCCCCACCGATTGATTTCCCCGCTCTCTCTTTCAACCTGGAGGTCTTGGCACTGGCAGTGGTGCCCTGGCGGGTGGGGTCTCAGAGGTCTCTGAGGGGTGAGGAGATGCTAGATGAGGCAGGGAATTGGGCCAGGAGCAGGATGTATGGTGCCTTTTTTTTTTTTTTTTTTTTTTTATGGAGTCTCGCTCTGTCACTATGCTGGAGTGCAGTGACGTGATCTCGGCTCACTGCAACCTCTGACTTCCAGGTTCAAGCAGTTCCCTTGCCTCAGCCCTTGAGTAGCTGGGACTACAGTGGGCACCACCACGCCTAGCTAATTTTTTTTTTTTTTTTTTTTTTTTTGTATTTTAGTAGAGACGGGGTTTTACCATGTTAGCCAGGATGGTCTCGATCTCCTGACCTCGTAATTTGCCCACCTCAGCCTCCCAAAGTGCTGGGATTACAGGTGTGATTCACTGCACCCAGCCATGCTTCACTTTTAAAGCATGAGGAATAGCATGAGTGTGTAAAGGATTCGGCCCAGGGTGAGGCCAAAGACGTCCTTGTGAGGTCTCCAGGCTCTGGAGTTTGGGCCTAGAAGTTTGCTCCACCCAAAGCCTTGGGCTGGTGGAACTTTAGGGGTAAGAAAAGACGGGCTGAGTTAGTTGGCAGGCTCGTCTATGGGAAAATATAGCAGCACACAGCGGAGACTGGGGACCCAGCAGCAGCAGGAGCCATGGCTAGAGGCAGTCAGGAGAGATCTGAGTGCCCAGAATACCCAGAGATACATGAGAGATATTTGTGTGCCTATCAGCCAAGGGACAGATTTTTGAGGAGATTTTAATAAAATCTAAAAGGACAAGTTGAGACCAGTAAATGGAAAGACTTTGCCCCCAGGTTGATCCATGGGAGAGTCCCAAGAATAGATTCCCATCTAGCTGGTGACACCCTCCTACCTAGCACTGCCTCCTGCTCATTACCCTTGTCCTCCCTAGGCCCGCCCAGCACCTACCTTTCCCACCATGGATGTCGTGAAAGGCAGCCTCAGGCTGCATGGCCCACCCTCCAGGGGTCAGGCAGACAATCTAGGGTGGGGTGTGCAGTTTGGACCAGCCCACTTGGGCCCACACAGTACGCCTGGTCTCATGCACAAATGGACACAGTGACATTTTAGCAAGTCATACCCAGATAGCATGACATCCTGGGTGGAGTTTGCTACTTCCAAATACGAAACACCACTAACTGCTGGCTGCTTCACACCTTGTTTCCAGCCTGCACAGTGCCAGACAGATGATCGCACGACATGAAAAACGTTCACCACGAGCCCAAACACTCCTGTACTTGGCTTACATTTTCTGTCTGGCATCTAGGAAAGGCACCTTGCAAGTTAGCCCTCCTGGAGGTAACATAGCTGAAGGCCCAGAAGTGACATTTTAAAGCAGGTGTGCTCTGAAATAGCTTTGAATATGAAAAGAAAAAAAAAAAAACCCTCACAAAAGTATTTTCAGCTTCCTATAGTTCCCAGACACCCTCGTTCTAAAATGGCACAAAAATCGCCCTGCAATTTCTTTTGTTTTAGATGGCGTTTTGCTTTTGTTGCCCAAGCTAGAGTGCAATGGTGTGATCTCAGCTCACTGCAACCTCCACCTCCCGGGTTCAAGCGATTCTCCTGCCTCAGCCTCCCGAGTAGCTGGGATTCCAGGTGTGTGCCACCACACCCAGATAATTTTTTGTATTTTTAGTAGAAACAGAGTTTCACCATGTTAGTCAGGCTGGTCTCGAGCTCCTGAGCTCAGATGATCTGCCCGTCTCGGCCTCCCAAAGTGCTGGAATGATAGGCATGAGCCACCGTGCCCGGTCTGCTAGTTATTTTTCAATGTGGATGCCAAGTCTCCGTCCCCAGAGATTCTGATTCTATATGTCTTGGCTGAGTCCTGACATCTGTGTTACTAAGAAACTTCCCAGGTGATTCTGACATGCAGCTACAAATGAAACCCACTGACTTAGCCACTGGCAGAAAAATAAAGATCTGCACTTGAGTCTGTTGCTACCCAGAGATCACTTGCAAGTGGGCAAGGATCTCTGAAAACAAGGTTTCCAGGTAGGGAAGGCTTGTGTATCCGTTCAAACAACACTCAGGTTTGTCATCATGCAACTACTAATGTTAAAGTTTCACTAAAGTGGTTTCTTCTACAGGTTTCAATTAAACAGTCTGCGTATTGGAAACAACCATTTGTTATCTTCCTTCGTGTAGAATTTTTGATAGAAGGAAAGTTTATCTGCCCACCCAACCCCAGCCATTCAGGCATATGATTTGCAGTTATATCACCTCATTAACCTTAATTAGTAAAATTAATTATGAAGCCTGTGGTGCAGAATGATTTGTTTATGTTTATTCTTCCCAAAACAAGTACTAGGCATTTGAAGACCTAGAATTGTGGTCAAATTCCTCATTAAAGTGTGAGAGGAGCAATAAAGTCTGTACATTTTGTGTTTCATCTAAAACTGTCAGACCTCCTCACCATTGCATGGGTTGTTACAATGCTCGGATTAGAAGGTTACCTATCCTGCTGATGCTCAGCCCAGCTTAATTAACACCTACTCTTTGAATCCCCAACATCACTTTAAACTGGTTACTCTTTGCCCGGATAGACTCTTACGCCTGTCTCAGCAATTCTGGGAGAGATGCTTTGAAGCGCCTTTTCAAATCCCCTGTTAATGATCTGGTAATTATTGTGGTGACTTTTCAATGAGGTGTGAAGTGCTCAGGTAGTTGTCAGCCAAGAGAATCCCAAGGTGCTGGGGAAGGGGGACACAGCAAAGGAAAAAGGGAAAAAACCCTGAGCCTGGGTCTGCCTCTCAAGTCACAAGGGCAGCCCCATCTGACCAGGGAGGGGGCCCTGCCCAAGGCTGGCATGACCACCAAGAGCTCCTGTTGGCAGATGAGACCTCTCTGATGTCCTGGGACCAGTCTGACTACAGAATCTGGGGAAACTGCAGAAATGACCCCCAAATTCCCACCAATAAGGTAGCAGGCAATGGCAAGTCCCACAGCTGGCTCCAAGGAGGAGCCACACTCCTGTGCACAGACTGCAATACTGTTCCCAGTCCACTCCCAATTCAGTCCCTCCCTTCACGATCCACAGCCATTTTAAATGGTCTGGTCTGCCATCCGTAGAGTGGCCTGAGCGAGAGCCACTGATTCTTTTCTCCCAGCACTCCTGTTTTCCGATGTACCACATAGCCAGATGGGGTCAACCCAGGTGAGCTGTGCTGGGCACCCCCAACATCTGGAAGTCAAGCATACCCCCATCTCCACACCTGTGCTCCCCCAACACCTATGTCCACCTGTCAAAATAAAAGTACCACAGGGATCAGGCATAGGGTGGAGGGTATCTAGCAGTCTGAGCCTCATGACAAAGGAGGCTGCAAAACACACCAAGGTGTTATAACTGGTCCAAGTTCTCGCAACATTTAAGCAGGTCCATCCAGCCCTGCTCCCTCAAAAGAAAATCCTAATAGAGAAGTGAAATGCCGGCCCTGAGGATCCATTTGGCTATGGAGTCTTATGGAGCAGAGGTCATCACCTGGTGCGAGCCCCTTGTTTTATCAATGACACATCTGGGAAGGTAATATGACATGTTCCAGATTAAAGCTTCGCTAACTAATGTCCCTGCTGGGACTAGAAGCATATCCCCTGGGACTTTTCCACTACCCAAGGCTTTTCCACCATGAGTTCAAGGTGTCTTCACATTTGCACATGCTGGCTTGGTCAATGTCCTCAACAGACAGCAAGGCCTTGGGGGCAGGGACAACTAGGCCAGCTGTGCCCTTGGCCATCTCCAACATACCCTAGCACAGTGGTAACTGAATATAACTGCCATTGTGCTGACTGGTCTACCTCTCTCACCTGGCTCCTAGGGCCCCAGACTCCAGCCCCTTGCAGGCCCAAATTTGCTCCCGACACTGGCACCTTCTCTGGGTTGGTGACCATGGGTATGGCTCTAGTTAAGTGCTAGAAATTGACTTTCCAAGCTATGGGTCCTGATCTGCATCTCTTTGGTTAAACAAACCTAGCAGATGGCTGGTCTGTGATCCCTTTCTCTATTTGTCTGGAGAGACTGAGAAGCAGACACTCCAGGCACGAGCATTTTTAGGTCACTTTTTTACCCTCCAACAATGATAATACTATGTGACAAGAGGGAAAAAACACTCTTCACCAAAATTCCTCTTAGGGAGAGTCTTGTTTGTGTGGAAAAGAAATACTCCAAGCCAGTGGTTCTCAAAGTGTGAGCCCCAGACGAGCAGAATCAGCATCACCTGGGAATCACCTGGAACCTTGTTAGAGATGCAGATTCTCAGGTCCCACCCAGACGTGCTGAATCAGAAACGCTGGGGCAGCGCCCAGCACCCATGCTGTCTGGAACACTCTAGGGATTCTGGTGCAGTTAGGTCTGAGAAGCCCTGCTGGCCATTTGCAATGGAGGTAGGGACCTCAGAGGACGGGCTCCAGTGGCAAAAATCAGGGCTCAGCTGCCTCATAAGGAGAAAGAATCTAGCTACCTGGATGGCTCTGGTGGGGGCGGTGGGCGGGGAGGGAGTGTCCCAGGATGAATTGGGAGGGAGGAGCTAGGAGAGAGTTAGACTGCTCTTTGTGACTGCAAGGAAAGGCTTTTGAGTTTCCTTGAGCAAATCAAGAGAGGAGGAGAGTGAAGACAGGCTAGGTGCTGCATGAGAAAGACACAAGAGACTGAGACCCCACAACGGGACTACTGCAGGGGATGTGGACAACAAGAGAGTATAGCAAAGAATTGTCAGTGGAATCGCATGCCCCAGTGCAATGTGACCTCTCCCTCAACTACAGAAAGTGTCAGTAAAGATTATACGAACAATCACGTGCACTCAGTGTTCAACACTCCTCGTGAACACCACGAGAGGAGCTAAATTCTACATAGTGTTTTCAATGCCATGCTAAGCAGGAAACTCTGTAAATATCATTGTAATGGCTGCATACTATTTCATAATGTGAACACGGCTACATTGACTTAAACATCCCCTTACTTACGGGACATTTGGTTTCTTTCAGTTTTTTGCTATCATAAACAATGTATAATATACATCTTGGAGCTAAAAATTTTCTTTATTCATGATTATGACCCTGAAACGGATTCACAGAAGTTGAGGGATTTGGTTCAAATGCTAAGCCCTACAGAGCAGCAGTCCCCAACCTTTTTGGCACCAGGAACTGGTTTTGTGGAAGACAATTTTTCCACACATGGGGTAGGGGATGGTTTCAGGATGATTCAAGTGCAGTACACTTCTTGTGCAGTTTATTTTTATTATTATTACATTGTAATATGTAATGAAATAATTTTGTAACTCACCATAACGTAGAATCCATGGGAGCCCCGAGCTTGTTTTCCTGCAACTAGACAGTCCCAAATGGGCATGATGGGAGACAGTGACAGATCATCAGGCACTAGATTCTCATGAGGAGCACACAACCTTGATCCCTCACATGTGCAGTTCACAATAGGGTTCACACTCCTATGAGAATCTAATGCCCTGCTGACAGGAGGCGGAGCTCAGGCGGTAATGCAAGCAGTAGGGCTTAGCTACAAATACAGATGAAGCTTTGCTCCCTGGGCTCTCCTGCCACTCACCTCCTGCTATGCAGCCCGGTCCACTGCCCGGAGGTTGGGGACCCCTGCTATAGAGAACAGAAGTTTCACCTGAGATTGAGCAGGGGGAGGACGAGTTACCCATAGCACTTATGAATATAGTTAAGAGGAGAAAAAAGTATTTTTCTTGCTTTTAGAGAGTTACAGGGGTTCTAAAACTAAAGCCAGGCAACCTCTGGGGGTGTGAAGAGAGGAAGTGAAGGGGTTTCCCAGTTAAATTTAAAACCCTGTAAGGACTGAAGATGTCTTGAGTGACAACAAGAGGGTTGACAGATATTTCCTGCATGTATTTGGTTGCAGTGTAGGAGACCCAAATTAAACTAGCTTAAGTGAAACTGTATTTTTAAGCCCGCAATCTGATCACAATAGGGATAGCAGGCTTCAAGTCCAGCTGGATCTAGGGTCTCAAATGACAATGTCAGGCCTTTCTGCATCTACCACCTCCTGCCATTAGCCTTATTCCTTCTTACTGCAAACAGGCTGTATTAGTCTGTTCTTGCACTACTATGAAGAACTATCTGAGACCGGGCACAGTGGCTCACACCTGTAATCCCAGCAATTTAGGAGGCCGAGGCAGGCGGATCATGAGATCAGGAGATCGAGACCATCCTGGCTAACATGGTGAAACCCCGTCTCTACTAAACATACAAAAAATTAGCCAGGCGTGGTGGCACGTGCCTGTAGTCCCAGCTACTCGGGAGGCTGAGGCAGGAGAATTGCTTGAACTTGGAGGCTGCAGTGAGTCGAGATCATGCCACTGCACTCCAGCCTGGGCCACAGAGCGAGACTCCATATCAAAAAAAAAAAAAAAGGAATTATATGAGCCTGGGTTATGTTTAAAGAAAAGAGGTTTAATTGGCTCATGGTTCTGTGGGCTGTACAGGCTTCAGCTTCTGGGGAGGTCTCAGAAAACTTACATTCATGGTGGAAGGTGAGGGGAAGCAGGTACATCTTCACATGGCCGTGGAGGAGTGGGGAGTGCTACACACTTTTAAACAAGCAGATCTTGGAAGAACTCTGTCACAAGAAAAGCAAGCGGAAAGTCCACCCCATGATTCAATCACCTCCCACCAGGCCCCCCTTCCAACACTGGGAATTACAATTTGACGTGAGATTTGGGTGGGGAAACAGATCAGAACCCTATTATAGGCTTTCTGTGTGCCCGGAGAGGGGAAAGGGGCATGGAGTGGAGGGAGAGGTGGGCAGAGCTGCACACTGCTCCAGTCTCACTTCCTCTAGCCAGTGATTCCAGAGGAAAGAGCTGTCTTCCTTTCTGGCTTTATGTCGAGGAAGATCTCTGATTGGCTGGCTTGGGTCACATTCTTGTTCCCTGGACAATGTGGCTATGTGGCCGGGGCATCATGATTGGCTAGGCCTGGGTCACATTTCCATCATTGAACCAGCGAGCAAGAAACTCTAATTGGTATCCTCACTGGAACCACATAGCGTTAATTAGCAGTAGGTACCCAAGAGAGAGGGATGGCCTTTCCAGAAGAAAGTGATGAAGGGATGGAGGGCAGATAAACCACAGATATTCACTACAGTCTGCGTTTCTCAGAACACTAGCAGATAACTGCTGAGTACTGAGTACATCACATTTTCTCCCTGAGCCCAGTTATGGCCCTGGCATACTTTTCGTTTTTTAGAGCTTTATTGAGTAATAATTGGTATACAAATAACTGCATATAGTTGATATGTACAATTTGTACAATTTGATGAATTTGGCCATATGAATACTTTTTTTCTTTTTTTTTTGAGACAGAGTTTCACTCTTGTTGCCCAGGCTGGAGTGCAATGATGCAATCTTGGCTCACTGCAACCTCTGCCTCCCAGGTTCAAGTGATTCTCCTGCCTCAGCCTCCTGGCCTCCCGAGTAGCTGGGGTTACAGGCATGCAACATCATGCCTGGCTAATTTTGTATTTTTAGTAGTTTCTCCATGTTGGTCAGGCTGGTCTCAAACTCCTGACCTCAGATGATCCGCCTACCTTGGCCTCCCAAAGTGCTGGGATTACAGGCATGAGCCATCACGCCAGGCCTATGAATACATTTGTGAAACCACCACAATCAAGTTAATAAACACATCTAGCACCTCCAAAAGTTTGTGTCACTTTTTGGGGTGTGTTTGTGGTAAAAACACTTAGCGTAAGATTTATCCTCTTAATAAAGTTTTAAGCACACAATACCATATTGTTAACCATAGGCACTATGTTGTATGGCAGACCTCTAGAACTTATTCATCTCGTGTATTTGTCTGTTCTCGCACTGCTATAAAGAAATACCTGAGACTGGGTAATTTATAAAGAAAAGAGGTTTAATTGGCTCACCGTTCTGCAGACTGTACAGGAAGCATGGCAGCATCTGCTTCTGGGGAGGCCTCAGGGAGTTTTTACTCATGGCGGAAGGCAAAGTAGGAGCAGGCATCTTATATGGCAGCGGCAGGACCAAGGAAGAGATGGGGGAGGTGCCACACACTTTTAAACAACCAGATCTCACAAGAACTCACTATCACCACAATAGCACCAAGGGGGATGGTGTTAAACTATGAGAAGCCGTCCCCACGATGCAATCACCTCCAACCACCAGGTCCCACCTCCAACTTTGGGGATTACACTTTGACATGAGATTTGGGTGGGGACACAGATCCAAACCATATCATCTATATAACTGAAACTTTTTACCTATTGAACAACAACTCCCCATTTCCCCTTTACCCTATCCCTGACAACCATTATTCTATTTTCTGCTTCTAAAAGTTTGAGTATTTTAGATCCATTGTATTAGTGGAATCATGCAGTATTTGTCCTTCTGTGACTGCTTTATTTCACTTACTATAATGCCTTCCAGGTCCATCCATGTTGTTGCAAACAGTAAGATTTTCTTCTTTTTTAAGGCTGTATAATATTTCATTGTATGCACATACCACATTTGCTTTGTCCATTCATCTGTCTTTGGAACATTTCGGTTGCTTCCACCTCTTGGCTATCGTGAATAATGCTGCAATGAACATGAGAGGGCAGATATCTCTTTAAATTCCTGATTTCAATTCTTTGGATGTATATCCAGGAGTGAGATTGCTAGATCATATGTTAATTCTATTTTTAATTTTTTGAGAAACTTCCTTACTGTACAGCTGCACCATTTTACATTCCCACTAACAGTGCAGTGTTTCAATTTCTCGGAGTCCTTCTTAACATAGCACTCCAACAACCACTTCTAGACAATCCAAGTTAGGCTACAAAATAAAAGTGATTTGCCATTTTGGAGCTTAAAACAAGACACCAGATTATCAATGACCAAGGAACTAAAATAGACAAGATTTAAGAAAAGTTTAGGCCACAGGGGCGTAGTTCAGAACCCTCATGGGTCCTCCCTGGGAGATGCCCCTTCTTGGGACAGAGGTCACTGAGGATATGGGTTTTGGTGGGCAGTGAGATGACTGGGCCTTTGGTGGATTGTAGGACATTGTGAGCCTCTTTAGTTTGCCTATAGAAGAGTAAATAATGTGTTTTCTTGTCATACTGCCACTCACAAGTGAGTGATACGTGGGCAGCTCAGATCTCTAGGCGTCGTTGGTCTAGATTTCCACAGGAGTTTGGTTACAGAAGAGGTCTGATTCCTTTCTCCTGTGCACTCCATCTCTTGGTCAGCAACCAGCCAAAAGGCATGAGCCATGCCAGGTGAGGTGGGTATAGCAGGCCAGGACCACAGGCCCAGCTACAGGGCAGCACTGGACTCTTCTGGAGAAGCTCATGGCACACATCTCCGAAGTCCAGAGGGCAGAACAAACTCAGATACAATCAAGATGGAGGCTGCCCTCGAGTGCCACCTGGGCAGCAGGGAAAGGGCACAGGAAGCCCTGAGTGACCATGGCATACAGCTTCAAGCAGGCAGTCCCATAGGGATTCTGCTACTGTGTGAAGGACTGCAGGAGTCTGCTTAGCAGCCCAGGTACCAGGAAGCATGACCCAGGACTGGATCCAAGTGATGGCAGGAACAGGCAGAAGGAAGAGAGACAGAGACGTCAGCCCCACCCTCCCCAACCAGGATGTGGTGTGGAGACAGGCTCAATCCCACCAGAGGGGGAGTATGAGCAAGTGGCAGGGTCTAAGTCCACATGGCCAGAGGCAAAGTCGTCAGCTTAAAGTTTCCACAGTCTCCAGGCATATAATTAATATCTTTATTTACTCATTTATTTAATAGTTTTTGAACACTTACTACATGTCAGGTACAGTCCCAAGTACTTTTAAAATGTTAGTTCTTTTAGTCCTCACTACAACCTATGAAGCAGGTGCTCCATTATTATTCTCATTTTACAGTTGAGAAAACTAAGGCTCAGAGTGGTATTATGCCCAAGACCATACAGTTCATAGATGATTGAAACTCCAAGACAACCTGGTATCCTTCCAGACCTGGTTCTCACTGGTCCAGGGCCTAGTTAGAGAAGGTCAAGAAGGCTCCACCTACAAATTACCCAGAATCTTCTGGAGTCTGTAGCTGGAATGCTCTTCCAGTTAGAGTCTCCTCTGCTCAGCCTAGTGATGACCCAACAGCCCCACTCAGAACATGGGCTCCAAGTTTTTGTCTATTTCCACGGATTTATTCAAACTTAAGGCCAGGGCCGGTGCAGCCTGGGCTTCCATCTCACACCTGAGTCTCCTGGAGTCTCACCCAGGTCCTCAGCAGAACTGGAAGGAGCAAGCCTTAATTGCATCACAATGGAAGCTTGCTGAATACGCCAGCACTCTTGGTGCATGCAATCAATCCTCCACCCTGTAAATCTAGTTAGAAGTGTGATTCCGGCAATTATAAAGCCCATCATTTTCTTCTTCTTTCCTAAGTAAATTAGAAAGGCTCATTGCTCTCACTTTGCAACTGGACCTCATTTTTAAAGTGCAGCTATGAAAGCGCTGCAAAGAACTGTACTTAGAGAGGCGCTGTGCCTGATGCTCAGTTAGCCAAGGGGCTTGGCTTCTAGCCCTGGTTTTGTTACCAACCAGATTGTGATCTTTGGCACGGCCAGGACCCCTCTCTGTGCCTTGGTTTCCACATGTATAAAATGAGGAGTTTGGATTAGGTAGCCTCTAGGATCTCTTCTAACTGTCATGGCCACTGGATTTGCTTGATTGCCAAGGATGGCCCCATGTAGATAGAAATTTAGCTTCTTTTAAGCCAGGAGCTTGCCCTCCCTATTTTCCACATACAGTGATGAATCCCTGCAGGTGGAAATATACCAGTTTCCACAGTAGGATAAGGACAGAGAAGAAGCCACATGCCAGTGTTCCAAAAAACAGTACTTTCTGGAACTAAAAGTGCTATCTAGCCATACTCACTGAATACTTACCCTGTGCAGGCACTGAACTGGTTGTTTTATAACAATAAACTCATTTAACCCTCACAATAGAGCAGCTATTCAGCCCACTTCATAGACATGAAAACTGAGACACAGCAAGACAAAGTGGTGCATCCAAGCCAGGTTTGCTAGGCTCCCAAGGCCATGGTCATAGTCACAACTCTCTCAAATCCCCAAATCTGAGGACTTTAGTAGAAAAAGAGAGAACAGACCGACGAAGAGGCAGTCTCAATGTGAAGAGACTGCCAGGCAGAACACGTGCCTGAATGAGCACATCCAAGCAAACTGCAGCTGTCCCACAAGTATGTAGGAGCCCATAGATCCAGCAAGAAGGACTGTGGTTAGAAGGCGTGAAAGGCCATGGTAAATGTGTTCCAATGTTCCTGACTCTCTCAAAATGGGCTTTTGCTTCCCATCTCTTCTGCATCTTTGTAAATGGAATGCCAATTATTTCATTTGAAGGGAATGTTAGTGCTGTTTTGAAGCAGCGTGAAGTAAATTTTTATGACACTTGTTAGTGGCTGGCGGGGAACATTCAGTTGCCTTGACTTTGATGACCCAGCTTTGTCTCTCAGGTTTGCAACATTGAAATCCTCAGAATTTACAATTATAAATGCTAAATGTCATCTTAATTTGTTATAAGGTAGAGACACAAACCACAAAATATCACTTACTTTAAGGGCTGTCTCTCCCAGAAAAATTACTTCAAGTAGCACACAAATTTATAGAAATGCATGTTACCATATTGCAGAACTTTTTTTTCAAGGAATAGATTCTGTTAGGTTCATCTGATGGATATTAACCCCAGAAATAAGTGTTTCACAGCAGTCATTTCACAGAAACCACTTTTCTGTCCCTATCTGTGTGTGTTAGTCAGCTTCCCTGGTCTTTTTCCCCTCCCTCTTCCATATCTCTCCAAGTAATTTATTTAAAAATCCATCAATGTCATACATGAAGGCTCCTAAGTAAATTGGGAGCTGCAGGCGAGGTGTCTGTCAAGCTGAATCCCAGGTTCCCAACCAGCACTAACTGAGCACCTACTCTGTACCAGGTGCCATGCTGAGCAATGGAGGAGACACCAGTGGAGGAGACACACTTGTTAACAGGAAAACCACAAGCCAGAGCTTCATAAGTAAGGATGGATCAGACTGGGAAAACACCCTTAAGTATTTCAATATTGGCAGAATTTATGAATTGAGACTGAATGCAGGGTATATTCCTGGAAGGGTGAAGAGCTGATGACTTGGCCCTTGTCCAAGGCCCAGCCTTTCTGCACCTGTTTTCTCATCAGTAAAATGGGAAGATAACCTCCAACTGGCAGGGTTGTTAGTGACGATGGAGGCCATTCAGCAGGGCTGCAATGAAAAACAAGGTTGTCAGACAAGGCTTGAATCTAAGTTCCACTGTTGTATGACTGTAAAAGTCACTCTAGCCTTCTAGCCTACTTCATCTGTAAAATGGCATAGTAATCTCTTCCTCATGGAACAGTGCTAAGGATACCTTTCAAGCTCTTAGCACAGCACCTGGCACAAGTAACTGCCAGTTAAGGGACAGCTATCATCTGGTAAAGGTGCCAATGTCAGGCTAAACCCAGGAGAGGTGCTCACTCAGCAGGCATTTCTCTCGCCTGAAGGGCACCACAGATACCACGTGGGCACCACTTTCCTCCCAGTTCTCTTTTAGACACTCCATCTCTCCAGAAGAGCAGAAGCTTCTTACTTCCTCAAAATGTCATTGCTGAAATCTTGCCAGATCCACAGCATGACTACAGAAAAGAAATACAGGCAGCAGCCCCTGCCTACCATGCACACAAGGCATCCACATGCAAACATTTAATGTACCAGACAGAAATAAGTCTAAGTAACAATGTAGGCTGGCAACAGTCGGCTTGTCCCAAGGCAGCCCATGATTAATTACCAAATGAATTGTGCAGGCTGTAACTGCAGCCAGAATTCTGCAGAGTCAACCCTCCCTTCTGACCATAGTGGTCAGGAAGGATAAATGTCTACACTCTGGAGATTGGGTAGAGAGACATGTGGGGTGGGGGGAGGATCACAATGCTTCATGCAAGCAGAGGGCAAGAGACTGTCAGCGTCTAAATCAGCTGAACATTGGGGGCTTCCAGACTTCCACTCCAGTGGCCCCTGGCAGATGCCCAGATCTTCAGCTACTCCCGAAAACCAGTCCTCGAGCCTCCCATATGAGAAATGGGATGTATCAGGGAGACAGCCATGAAAAGCAACATTTTCTTCACTTCCTAGTCCTCCCTGAAATACACACTCAACACAAAATACCACAACCTCCCATGACTTTGATAGAGCTGAACCACTGGCTTCTAGCTGCTTCCTTTTTCTGTCCTATTTTTATGATTCTTTTGTGAGTCTTGCTTATTTCTCAGTCTACAACATATGGTAATAATATCTTAATTCCACCCACATGATAAAAGAGAACTAATGAATTGCTGTACCTGCCGCACTCTGAGGTCATTGGATGAAAGGAATTCAAATAACTCAGAGAGACCTTTTTTAAAAGTTACTACTTCAATAGGCAGTATAAGGAAAAATTAGTTAATACTGGGGAGGAACACAGGAAATGAAGAGAATGAAATTACCATGCATCATTCCTAATAATTTTCTTTGAAGTCCTCAATTATTGTGTTCTAACAATACAGTCCATGTATAAAAATGTGCTGACCCTGTTTTATGGACAAACAGAAATTTATCAAAGGCTTCCATTCATTTTATAAATATTACAGGATTTGGGGAAATGGAAGGGATCTCATCTACCTCGCTTCCTTAAACCTGATATAAGGACTGTCTAGATGGTTCTGTCCATCTCCACTCCCTAAGATGCTGCTCACGTCTTGCTGGGTTAACTCAGTCTATGGAATTCACTCACTCATTCCTCAACTATTTATTGAATCCCTACTGTGTGCCATTGAACAAAACAGGTAGTTTTGCTTTGACAGAGCAGGCATGCAAATAAAGGAAAATACATTAAACAAAGAAGAAACACAACAGTGTGTCAGCTGATGAGAAGTACTGGAAAGAAGTGGGACAATGCATAAGAGGCTGGAGACTGATGGGGAGACCGGGTGCGATGGCTCACTGTAATCCCAGCACTTTGGGAGGCTGAGGCGGGTGGATCACTTGAGGTCAGGAGTTCGAGACCAGTCTGGCCAACATGGAGAAACCCCATCTCTACTAAAACTACAAAAATGACCCTGGTGGGGTGGTGGGCACCTGTAATCCCAGCTACTGGGGACGCTAGTCAGGAAAATCACTTGAACCCAGATGGTGAAGGTTGCAGTGAGCCGAGATTGTGCCACTGCACTCCAGCCTGGGTGACAGAGTGAGACTCTGTCTCAAAACAACAACAACAAAAAAGAGTGATGGGGATGGTGGGAATAGGCATTGTTTATAGAGATTGGTCAGAACAGGCATCTCTGAAGAGCCGACATCTGAGATCTACAGGAAGAGAGGAAGCAAGCAAGACAGATGTCAGAAAGAACACTGTCTCAGGCAGAGGAAAAAGCACGGGCAAAGGCCTTGAGTCGAGCTTTTTTGGTGTGTTCATGAAACAGCAGGGAAGCAGGATGTCTGGAACAGAGCAGGTGAACAAAAGAAGGGAAAGTGGGAGAAGATGGATCAGAGAGGTGGTCGGAACCACAGCTTATGAACAGGTGTCAGTCAATAGCTCAGGCAGAGTTCTTCACCGGTAGGCAGACTCACTCAGTCAGCCAACACGAGCATGGACCACTCTTTGCCCTGGCTGGCCCTCCAGATCCCTGCTGAACTGGAGGGAAGAGCACAAAGAGATCATGGTTGAGACAGGCGGTGAGACTTCAAATTTTCCTCCTTTGTTTTTGTAGAAGTAATATTTGCACATTTTAGAGAATATGAAAAAATGCAGAAAAGAATAATGATGCAGAGGCAGAAAAGTAAAGACATCAGGTGGCTGGGATTAGAATTGTTTCCTCCCTGCTTTCCAACCTTTGTATAAGGCGGTTATATTTATAAAAAATACATCTTTAAAAAGGAACTCAACTGAAAGTTTATTTTCTCAAAATAAAATAGAATTGTACCACATACTTGTTTAACTTATGCACAGACCTTGATGCCTACTGCCATGAGAGGAGATGCCTCTAGTTCTTTAAAAAAAAAAAAAAAAAAAAAAAAAGAACTTTTCAGATGAGTGAGACTGTACTGATATCCTGGCTTTGCCACTAACTGCTGTGGGACCTCAGGTAGGTGATTTACCTTCTCTGAGCCTCAGTTTTCTCATGGTAAGACAGGTATCACATCCATGGGAGTGTTGTGAAGATTAGAGATGATGTGTGTGTGTCAAACACCTGGCACGTAGAAAGTACTAAACAAGCGGAAGCTAGTCAGAGCTGCTCAGAGGTAGGCAAATTGTTCAATCAACAAGTATTGGCCGGCCACGGTGGCTCACACCTGTAATCCCAGCACTTTGGGAGGCCAAGGCAGGCGGATCACTTGAAGTCAGGAGTTCAAGACCAGCCTGGCCAACATGGTGAAACCCTGTCTCTACCAAAAATACAAAAATTAGCCAGACGTGGTGGCGCATGCTTGTAGTACCAGCTACTTAGGACGCTGAGGCAGGACAATGGCTTGATCCCAGGAGGTGGAGGTTGTAGTGAGCCGAGATCACACTACTGCAGTCCAGCTTGGGTGATACAGCAAGACTCCATCTCAAAAAACAAACAAAGAAAGAAAAATGTATTTACTGAGCCTCTACCCTGAGCTAGGTGCTTTTCCTGTTGCTGGGAACAGTAGTAAACAAGATAGAAAATAACTTCCTTGCTATCTTCTGTTCTCAAATTCCAAAAAGATAGCAAATCAATCTAGAAAGTAGGATCTGTGTTACTCTCTGAAGGGTAATTACACTCTGAATGAGGGTGAGGTGACGGAGTCCTCAGCATGGCACCTGCTGGAGAAGTGGGCAGAACGCACGTTGCTAGGATGCAGGGCTTCAGTGGCGCAACTTTGCAGGGAACTGCTTGGCTTCCCAAATAGATATCTTGTCTTTTCCCTTTGCTGCTGCCGTCCCTGCTGCACAAAGCCAGGAGTGTCTCAGTAAAGCTCAGGAACTCCCTGCCTCTGACTGAAACCCCAGAGAACGTCATCTGCAGTCACAGGCAGCAGCCTGGCTCAAAACGCACCCCTTGAAGACTAGGCCTCCCTCAGCCCTCAGGATCACTTGATACTCCTGTTCTTCAGCCTTCACCAGCCACATGGCTTAGATTAAAACTGTTCTGCCACATCACCGAGCAGTTTCTGTTCCTGATATGCAAAGGCTGAAAGGAGAAGTCATTTTTATTGAAAGCAGGAAAATTCACATTGTTCTCCCCGGTAGCACCACTTCCAAGCACAAAAGTGATGGAGGTTTAAATGAAAAGGGAGTCCCATCCCCTTGGGGAAATTAACCATTTCTGTAGAAACCAAGGAGCACTCTAGGCAGCCAGCTTGGGCAGCACTGATAGTAACTACATCACAGCAGCCACCACGTGGGAACATCTGGGGATGGATAGACCGACACTGGATTGGAAGTATTATCACAGCAGCCCTGCAAGGAGGTACCACCCACCCCCCAACTCAGATGGGGAAACCAAGGCCAAGTCAGAATAATGGCTTGCTTAGCTGACAAGAGGTAGAATAAGTTGGGGAGGTTTATTTTGAGGCTGTTTTTGCAACTTCCTCAGCCCCATTTTACTTATTGTTAGAAAACAATGGACAAAAGCTTCCAGAAAAGTAATCAGCCAGGATGCCTAGCAATGTAGCTGGATTCTTGGCAGACCCCTCAGAAGGATTAGCTGGTTCAGAGGGAGCGCCATTTTGTTAAGGCCTGTCTCTGCTCCCTCCACCCCTCCCCTCTCTGAATCAGGAATACTTGGTGCTCATGGAGTACAAGGGCTTCCAACTAAAATAAACTAGGTAATAATTCAATAATTCAATACAAATGTCCCCTAAAGAATGATGGGAATGATGAAGGGTCGATGAAGTTTTTTTCCAAGTGGAGGGGCCGAACTACTAGGAAAGTGCTTTTCAATATAAATGTGATAAATCTGATCTCGACACGTTATTCTTGGTAGCCCTCCTCCCGTATAATATCCCAAAGGGAATGAACTGCCCCTTGACGTGGGTTCTAACCTACAACTGTTTCACGAACACGCGCTCACTCGACCTGTCAGGACCCGTGTCCTCCCAGTCGGGACCCCCAGGCGGCAGAGCTTCAGGGCTCACATTTCCCCCAGCCAGTCACTCTCCACTTGAAACTCTACAGAGTTCTCGGAATTTTCCTCGCTTGCTGTGAGGAGAATCCCAAGTGAGTCTGCTGTGTTGGAGCCATTAAAAACCAGCCAAACTCGACAGATTTGAGGTAAGAGACCCCGTAAAAAGGCAGAGCTAGTGGCGCGAAGTTGTTTCTGGCTCATGAGTTGACCTAGCTAGGCCCTTTCCCCTCCGTAACTCGACCTCAGTTTCTCCTCTGTAAAACAAAGGGGGTTCGGTAGCGCTAAGGCGAGACAGCCAAGCTCCCCTCAGGCCTGACAAAAGGATGGTCTCCGGTCCCTCGAGCCTCCCTCTGAGAACGCTATTCACCCGAAGCGCGGGGGCGCCGGGGCGCGTCCGCAGGCTTCCCTGCCCGCCCGCACTCACCCCGGGCGATCAGTTCTCCGCCGCGCCCCCGCACCCAGCCCCGCTCCGGCGATTCCTCTCCCAGCCCAGGCGCGTGGAACCCCGCCCTCCCCCGAGTCCCCGAGCCCGGCCAGCGGAG
>NW_016806413.1:1312756-1323851 GCF_001698545.2 Rhinopithecus bieti
CCCCCGCCGCAGTACCCGCCGGGACCACCGCGGCCGCCGCCGCCGCCGCCGCTGCCGCCGCCGCCGCGGCCGTCACCTCCGGGGTGGCGACCAAGTGACCCGCTCCGCTCCTCCCTGTGTCCGTCCTGTGTCCGCGCGCGCGGGTGCCTTTCCCGCCGGAGACTCGGCCGGTGTGCTTCGTGCTGTAGTTATCGTTAGTTCCTCTTCCCGAGATGGGGCCGCCGAGAGGCCCCAGCGCCTTTGAAAAGCAAGGTTTGTGCTGCGCTTCCAGTTCCAAAAAGCAGATGTTTAAGCCCTTGGACTGAGGGTGGGATCGCAGCTCCGAAGACGGAGAGGAGGGAAATGGGGCCCTTTCCCCTCTATTGCATCCCCCTGCCCAACTCCCTCCCCGCACCCACGTGCCCTATATTCATGGCAGAAAATGACCAAATCCTGTGTATTTGTTTTATATATTTAATAACTGTTTTAAACGAAAGTTTTAGTAAAAAAAAAAATACAAAACAAAAACATTAAATTGCTATTGCTGTAGTAAGAGAAGCTCTTTGTATCTGAACATAGTTGTATTTGAAATTTGTTGTTTTTTAATTTATTTAAAATTGGGGGGAGGGCATGGGAAGGATTTAACGCCAATATATTGTTACCGCTGAAAATGAACTTTATGAACCTTTTCCAAGTTGATCTATCCAGTGACGTGGCCTGGTGGGCGTTTCTTCATGTACTTATGTGGTTTTTTGGCTTTTAATACAGACATTTTCCTCCAGAGATGTGTATGTAGCTTTTTCTTTATTTGATTTGGGAAAGGGAATCCAAGAATTGCAAGACGTTACCCTAAAACCTGAGCGAGGGAATCTCGGAAAAGTTAGAAAAGGGCTACTTCTGTCTCCTTTACCCGTCTGTGAGAGATAGATGGAAACTGTATTATTTGCCCTGATGGCGATTGTCTTGCATCTCACCACACTGGCCCCAGTTCCCATCCAACCCCCACCTGTCACGGTGGCAAACAGTTTTATATGATTCAACTTTTTGCTCACTGTTCCAAGCTCTGCAAAACACCCAGGCAAACATCAAAATGGTAAAATCAGTAGTTCCTCTGAGCTCGATGGCTTTCACGAAAAGACTCACTTGAAAAGGCATGTAGATTTCTTTTCAAATGCATGAACTTTAGCAGATGAGCACATTCCAAAAGCTGGTTTTAAGACCTGAGATATTGTTTTGGCGTTTAGATTTTTTAAAAAGATAAACTCTTGGGGGATAAAGTTAATGATCACAAGATTTTCTTCACTTTTGGTTTCCATGTTACAGTGTCTGCTAAGTAGTAGTTTCAAATTCTTCCAGGTTTTCAGAAGAGTAAGTAAAAAGTCCTTAAAGAGACTTAATGTTAAAAATTATTTTAAAAGCATTTTTAAGAGACTTTGAAAGCTGCTTTCCCTTGCTTCATCTCGTCTTCATTTTGCAAGCATATTTGAGATTGGTCTAGAGTTATAGTTCTCAAAGCCTGGTCCCTGGACCAGCAACATCAGCATCACCTGGGAACTTGGAGACACAAAACTTGGGCTCCACCCAGGACCTATAGAATCAGAAACGCTGGGATAAGGCCTAGCAATCTGTGTTCTCACATGCCCTCCAAGGCATTCTGATGCATTTCCAGTTTGAGAACTGCTGTGTTCTAGTGGAATGGAACCCTCAAATGTAGGTTGCTTCCTTTTATCTTGAGATGTCTATTATATCAAATAAATGGGATGCTTATTTTCCTAGCAATCCGGCTGAAAGAGAGTCTGGGTCATTGCCCTGCAGCTTCAGCTGCCCCTCTGGCTCTTTGAGGTCCTGAGATATCTGTAGCAGGTACCAGCCCCCAAGAGGGGAAAGGGTGGAGTATTGATCTTTGTAGGTTATAAGCGTCATTATTTTTTAACCCTGTGGTAACTAGCAGGAGAAAAGCCAATAATTTTGCTAAGCTTGATCAATTTTAATATAATCATAGCATTTATAACTCTGGAGGCATATTATGTATTCTTTGTACCACATACACGTAATCACTCTCCCTGCTTTTTTCCAAGATGGATACTATGGCTTAGAGAGGTTGAGCATCTTGTCTACAATCACACAGCCTCACGAGACAAAGCGGAGACTAAATCCAGGATTTCTGCCTCCCTGAATGGTATTGTTCATCACTGGAAACTTCTTTTCCTAGGAGAATTAGGAGCTCACTGCTCAAGGTCCACTCTTTTGTTGACCTACCCTAGTCACTGTCAGATTTTGTGTAGCTACAAACCCCAAAGAACCTGACAGCATTAATTTTAAATGAGACATTCAGGCACTTAATGGAACTTTCTATATATGGGCCCTAATGACTACCTTTTAGGGGTGATTAAAATATCAACATCTATTGACTTTCAGAATTGCCAGTGGAACCTGCATATGTGCTCTGGGGTGTGTGTGTGTGTGTGTGTGTGTGTGTATGTGTGTGTGTCACTGATGGACTGGTTAGTCCCAGAAAGTGAGGACAGAGCTTGCTTTGATCTTGTTCACCCACTGGGTAAAGGAAGTCAGGTCTTGACAAGCTCAGCTGTGAGGTCTGAATTTTCTAGTCAGTTTGATTTGCATAATCTCAGTAGTGAAATGCTTCCAAGTACGTAATTTACTAAGGATTACTCAGGAGTTCTTCTATGACAGGAAAAGAAGTGTGCCATTTTAGCCTGTGAACGTGTGCACATGGCACCCCCAGATTCCAGCCCATTCATAAAGCTTCATGGGGACAGCTTGAGTTGCCAATGATACAGCGGAGTCCCCAGGATAAATCATCATTCTGTTATTTTTGCTTCTCCTGAGAGAAAGTTTACTCCTCGGAAGGATGGATACCCCTTGTTTAATATCCAGCTGCTGCTGAAGGCTGCCTTCTTGAGTTTTCTGCTTTCATCAAGAGAGCTGCCCCCAGCCCCAGATCTGAACACTTTAATCTTCCTTGGGGCTTGCCTTAGCCGAAGAGACCACCCTGCCCAAAGCCGCACCTCCTGCCTGGGGCACCACATCCGATGACTGATCAACACAGGGGCAGAAAGACCCAGCCCTCTGGCCACAACTTGGGACAGCTCTGAAGGGTCCTCCACTACCCTCCAGTGCCCACCCCTCTTCCATTCAGGACTGACTCCCCTCAGGGCTGGCTGAGGTGTCCATGGAAACTTCATGGAGTTGAACTACTCCCTCTGTCCATGTCTGCCTCCTCCCATTCCTTCCCTTCCACAGGCCTAATCCACACTCCCTAATAAGCCTCTTGCACAGTGATCTCTATCTCACAGCCTCCCTCTTGAGGAACCCCTGTGACAGGCAATTTACCCAACAACATGCAGAATTGTTCTAGCCATGTGGTCATTAGGCACATATGAGGAGCACATCACATAAATGCTTCTCATTTGCATTTCTTTTACACAGATCACACATTTATACTTTTTCTCTTCCATCTGGATAGTTCTCTAATAACCAGAATCTGTGATGATACGGGAAATTTCCCCTAACGTCACTTCTTGTTCAATGATCACTTTTTGTTGATATACACATCAAAGGAGGATGCCTTGTTTCTTTTCCCCTCACATCACCTTATCATTCAGGATATACCAGGTCATGCTCCAGTAACAAGCAATCCCAGCTTCTGGTGGCTTGTGCATGAAAGGTTTATTCCAGGATGGGCACCTTGGCTCACCCCTGTAATCCCAGCACTTTGGGAGGCTAAGGCGGGTGGATCACCTGAGGTCAGGAGACCAGCCTGGCCAACACAGTGAAACTCCGTTTCTACTAAAAATACAAAAATTAGCCGGGCGTGTTGGCATGCACCTATAGTCCCAGCTACTTGGAAGACTGAGACAGGAGAACCACTTGAACCAGGGAGAGCGGTTGCAGTGAGCCGAGATCATACCACTGCATTCCAGTCTGGGTGACAGAGCAAGACTCCATCTTAAGAAACAAAAGAGCGTGCGCTTGCACACGCACACACGCACACGCACACACGCACACACGCACACACGCACACGTGCACACACGCACACACGCACACACGCACACACACACACATGGTTTTTTCCTTGCTCATGCTACGTGTCCAAAGGTGGCAGGAGTTCTGCCCTTTGGAATCACTCAAGGACCCAGATTATGGGGACTCTGACTCAACAAGGGGGCCACCATCATCTAGGTAGGAGGAAGCAAATTCTGGAGGGTCTCACACTGGCAATACAATGCTCCAGGCAGGAAGTCACATCCTTTCTGTTCATTGATGAGAACTGTCATGTGGCCCCACCCATCATGAGGGAGCCAAGGAGTTCACATTTCCCGGTGGCCAAAGGGAGAGGAAAAACTGGCATCAGTGAGCAACACTAACGAAAACCACGACTTCCAGCACTGCCATACCTGTGTGATCTGTGGTCACCCAGAAGAATTACAGGACTTGGTTTGGTGAGTAGACAGAGGATCATTCTAGAAGTGCTGACTCTAGACTCTCCTCCTCTGACACCCATACTATTTGGCCATGCAGGAAGCTACCTGCCACTCCTGGGACATTTTACAGACAGTGGTGGTATCAGCTTGGTAGCTTTCCAAAAATAGGGCAGGAGATATCGCTAAAGAACTTAATCTGGAAGATTTGCACCCTGGATCCCCGTGGTCTAGGAATCTTGAGGGATAGGAGAATAGTTAGAAATAAAATGGGGAGAAGGGAGAGTGTGTCAGAGCAAGCATCTCAACTCTCCTGGCCTAGCCCCGCCTCCAAACTCATTAACATCAGGGGCATGAAGAGGTGGGTCTTCACTCTCCTATTCTCTCCTTTCACTGGGGGCCAGTATCCTCCATTTCCCAGCTAGATTAAGAGGTTTCGAGCTAAAAGGATTGGGAGAGTTAACAGCGATATAAAATGACATTTAGTTCACAGCTAAGCCTTTTCCTCAGGCCAGAGAAGCCACTAGGAAAAGGAGGGGATGACAGAGGTTAACTCCCCAAATTCACCCAGGTCATCGGGGCTGGTGGCCCTTGTGTGCACCTTGTCATGGGTGCTCAGCAGGGCCTATTCCTGACTTCCCTCTGGTCTCTTGCTTGTAGACCTGTTCAGCCCCCACCCCTGCAACCCCCCACCGCAGGGCAGCCTGGCTCTTTTAGACAGTGCCTTCACCCTTCCCGGCTCTGCTGTGCCTCTTCAGGGACATCTCTCCCAGTGCAATACAGGGCTCATTCTGGGCTGAGAGTGCTGAAACCCTTCACCATGTATGGTACTGCTGGGGAACAAACCTTAAACTGGAACACGGGCTTCTTACTGCGTTCACTGTGGGCGGTCACTTACCAGACATCACCTTCCCTTCTTGGCTCTTCCTTGCTGGGTCTTTGGTTTTAGGGCAAAACTGCTTTGGGCAGCCTCCACACATGAGGAGACACCTAAGGTCCCCCGGATTCTCCTCACCAAGGCTCCATTCTGTGGAACTTCTTGTTCTTGGTCTTTTCTCTGGTTCTTACCCCAAGTGCAAGTTTCCTACTTGCCTCCAGCTCTCAGACATTTTCAAGAAGCCCACCCCTCTGGTCCTACCATCTCCCATCAGCTCTAAGTAACTTAAACTTTTTTTTTTTTTTTTTTGAGACGGAGTCTCGCTCTGACCGCCCAGGCTGGAGTGGCTGTGGCCGGATCTCAGCTCACTGCAACTCCGCCTCCCGGGTTCACGCCATTTCCTGCCTCCAGCCTCCCGAGGTAGCTGGGGACTACATGGCGGCCCGCCACCTCGCCCGGCTAATTTTTTTGGCATTTTTTAGTAGAAGACGGGGTTTCACCGTGTTAGGCCAGGGATGGTCTCGATCTTCTGACCTCGTGATCCGCCCGTCTCGGCCTCCCAAAGTGCTGAGGATTACATGCTTGAGCCCACCAGCGCCCGGCCTTTTTTTTTTTTTTTTTTTTTTGAGACAGGAGTTTCACTCTGTTGCCCAGGCTGGAGTGCAGTGGCGCCATCTTGGCTCACAGCAACCTCTGCCTCCCGGGTTCAAGCGATTCTCCTGCCTCAGCCTCCCGATTAGCTGGAACTACAGGCACATGCCACCACACCCGGCTAATTTTACATTTTTAGTAGAGACAGGTTTCCCCATGTTGAGCAGGCTGGTCTCAAACTCTGACCTCAAGGGATCCGCCCACCTTGGCCTCCCAAAGTGCTGGGATTACAGGCATGAGTCACCGTGTCTGGTAAGTAACTTAAATTTACAATTTTTTTCTCCATTCCCCACATAGCAACACTGTCCTCGGTCAGCTCCTGCTGTTTTCTCTATAGTCAAGGTCTCTGTAGACAGCAGGCCCCCATGCTTTCGCCACCACCTTCTGTTTCTGGTCTTTCTAAGAGGCTGCCTTCTTCTCTGCCCCTCGCTTCCAGCTATCAAGATCACACAACCCTCAGCCCAATCAGTCCAGCCAGTTCACCGTCCCCTCCCAGCCTCAGCATCCTCCAAGCCTGTGCTGACACTGGATGGTTTCTGCCATGCCCTGGGATGGGACAAGGCCCAAGTTTATTTTGAGGAGGGTGGGGATTTCCTGTGGTCTTCTGAGGACAGGTGGTGTGGCTGCTCACTCAGGACAATTAAAGGCCTCTCTCCTCGTCTCACCCTTAGTATTTTCCTGGCGTTCTTATTGCCTGCGCATTCCCAGGACTGTCTCTCAAAGCACTAGCGTGAGCTTCTGTGCTGCCAAAGATGCATTCTTTTGTGTGCTTTCACAGGATCAGTGATAAAAATCCAAATGATTGGCATCTTGATAACACGCCAAGGCCTCATTTTGACTATGGAGACAACATGCCTCCCAGCAAGCTTTTTTTGGCACTCTAGAAAATAACCTACCTTCTGGGTGCTCCCATCAGGACTCCTTTTGTCTGTGATTAGAGTCCTTGCCAGGCTACTGGCAGTCCTATCAGACTTCCTGAGGGTTAGTGGGCATGCGACAGAAAGCTGCTGGCCCTATCTCTCCAACCCCGCAAACACCCCAACCCCAGTCTAGAGGTCAAGTGGCTGCAGGTTCGAGAAACTTGTTTAGAACCTAACAGAGCCCCCGGAGCCCCCTTGTGATGGCTGCACTCCAGGCCCCTCTGAGCCACCACTGTTACCAATGCACTTTTCTATCCCAGGGGTAACATTTGTGATTTCCAGCCTACTGGTAGGGCTGCCTTCTATGGTAGCCACTCTGGACTTAAATCATTATCCACATGGTGTAAGGATCTAGAACTGTGGCCTTGCTATTGTAGTACCTTGGAATCTTATTTCAGAATATTTATGATCATCAGGAATTCCCTGGCTCAAGTCAATTCCATGTATTATTTGTTCTTGCAAGATAGATGCTGATTTTCTTACCGTAGAATTTAACATTACGCCCTATCTTCCCTCCTGTGTTTCTAGATAACTCTGCAGCTGCTGAGGGAGACCTACACTAGAAAATAGTGGTAGTAATAATTGTAGTTACCATATAGTAATCATAATGAATATGAATAACTGTTCCTTTGGACTGGTGAGGGAAAAAGCAGAAGCAATAGAAGGAAAGGCAATAACTAAGAGGAGAGAAGGGAAAGAGAACTGAAACATCAGTTCTAAGAACAGAAAGATGATCCCCTTTCCTCATGCCCCCTGCACTCACACAAAATAAGAACCCCAAATGCTTCCACCGAAAGGCACAGGGGAGAATGGAGTGGATGCCCTGGAGCTGGAGGCTGAGGCAGGGGGAGAACGGAGAGCAAAACATAAACATGGAGGACCCTCCATGGGAAGGTTCCAGGCAGGAGGGGCACGTGGGCAGGAGTCTGCCTGGTGGCTGGGAGCAGGTTCTGCTGGCTTCTATCCTACAGAGCTATCCCAAGGGGACTAGCTCCATCCTCTCTGCTTGGATCACTGAGTTCCAGTGTCTCACTCCGCCTGACAGGCACATCCCACCATGCCAGCGTAAGGCCATCACCATGTCCCTGAGAGGGGACCTGTGTTGATTACTACTGTGCAGGTCCGTCAGAGACTGAGAATGGATATTTCACTGTACAGCATTGCCTGAAGTCATAGAATACCTTGCTAAGTAAAAAAGAAAGAAAAGACCACACATCTTCCTACTACCCAAAACTAAGCTCTGCAAACATTTTGGTGCATGTAGTTGCAGTCTTGTCTTACACATGCGTGTGTGTGACCATAAGTAATTATTCATACTAAAAAATGGAAATGGCCAGGCATGGTGGCTCACACCTGTAATCCCAGCACTTTGGGAGGCCAAGGCGGGCAGATCGCCTGAGGTTAGGAGTTCGAGACCACCTTGGCCAACATGGTGAAACCCCATCTCTACTAAAAATGCAAAAATTAGCTGGGTGTGGTGGCAGGCACCTGTAATCCCAGCTACTTGGGAGGCTGAGGCAGGAGAATTGCTTGAACCCAGGAGGCGGAGGTTGCAGTGAGCTGAGATCGTGCCACTGCACTCCAGCCTGGACGACAAGAGCCAAACTCCATCTCAAAAAAAAAAAAAGGAACTGTATTGTGCATAACTGCTTTAAAACTTGTATTTCTTTCCTAGACCAGTGTTATATCATAGAAACATTGGAAAATACCATTCATAAAACAAATGAATAAATATCTCCAATAACCCCCAGTACCCACAAGTAAGCATGGCTGATATTTATTGATGGATATTCAAATGTATGTATTATGCATATTTTAACCCCAAACTGGGTACCTGCTTCTTAGCGCCCTGCGTTCCTGCATTCAGCAGCTCTTTGACAGTTCCCTCCCTCTGCAGAAGGTCATAGAGGGCTTCTCACAGCAGGTGTGTGAAGGCTGTGTTCTTGATGTGTGGGTCAGACAGCTGCACAGGATATTGAAATCTATCAAGGCCAAAGACGTAATGGAGATGGGGGAGGGAGGATTGGATCTGCTATATTTCCCTTCCAAGTTTATCATCTCCAGACACATATGAAAGGCAGACCAAACTTTCCACCCCTCCTGGCAGAAACCTCTCTGCTTTTGTGTCTGAGGTTTCAGATGAAGTTGATAGGAATGGAACACAACTTTAGAGGATAAACAACTCGATTCGTCTCAAGTCATAACTGTGAACAGCTTCGTATTTCCTGGGTTTGTTTGATGTCTTTGGTCCGAAAATGAATTCTGAGATCCAATAAGCAGGAAGGATATTGCTTCCGTGTCATGCTGCCCCAAAAGCTGTCACAACATATGGCCAAGTTAAAGCTGCAGCCAGAACCCCTCTGAAGTCAGAACATCCAGAGGTTCACCAGAGAGGAAAAGATCTCACCAGAGGTTGGGGAATCACCAAGGACAGGAACCATCAAAGGGTCAAAATGTCTTCGGCAGCACTCACAGTCCGTGGAAAGTGTTAAGGTCTTCCAGAATGGATGGTGACTTAGACTGGGTTTCCGAGAAGCAGAGCCTGAGGTGGAGAGTCTCATCCAAGCGATGAATTGGGGGATGCTTTCAGGAGAATCAGAGTGAGGGAAGCAGGATGCTTTCAGGAGAATCGGAGTGAGGGAAGCAGGATGGGGCAGGGGAAGGAGCAAAGCAAGCACATGGTCTCAGCTGACGTGGGTTTTAGCCTGACCCCAGGGGAACCTCTGGAGCAGGCTGTGCACCACAGTTGCTGCGCCTTGAGACAAAGGGCTGGTCTTTTGTATTTCCACTTTAACCAATCACTGGCCAAATTCTGGGTAGAGGGGTCAGCATAGCCTCCCTGGCAGCTTCCATTTAGCTGGGCCCAACTAGAAGGGGAGGCAGCTGGGAGAAGTCTGCAGCCTACACTCAGAGCAGCCTACACTCAGAGTAAAAGGAATGTGGAAGGAGTGCCTGCAGCGTTCACTGCAGACCTCACACTGTTCTTCAGTCCCATTCCCATCAATGGTAGAGTCGGGGTTGCCCAGAGGACGTGAAGTTTAAATGTGCCTGTTGAAGTTTCAGCTCCCTCTCCAGCCAACAATGCTGACCTCCAGGCCTTGCCAGTCTCGGAGAGATCTGGCTGGGTGGTCTTGTCTCTGGTGTCCTGCATTGGGGCCCACTGAGGTGCAGTTGGCTCTATCATGCTGGCCCTCCCTAATGAGGTTAGAAGTCCCTGCCATCTGCCATTGGGTGCAAAGTCTTAGCTCCCAGTATGTGCGTTATAAGGGAAGCCCCTCAGTATTAGGGAATTTGCTGAGGCCACCAGCAGACTGGTAATAGCATGGGACAGGACCCCAGGACACCTGCTTGCAGCACCTGCCCTGCCATGAATGAGCCATTTGGCTGTGGCTCGAGCTTCTGTCTCCTCTGCTACAGAACAAGGGGGTTGGGGCAGGTGAGTCCCCAGTCCCTCAAAGGCCTGCAGTTTTGTGTTCAGGCTTTCCCTCCCCATCTTCCAGGCCCAGTCAGACCACATCCACCACAAAGACACTTCCCTCAAGGACTTTTCCAGCAGGTGGACTGAAACAGAGGCCAAGGCCTCTCATTTTTCTGAGTGATTTGAAGGGGAAACACGTACAAGTGAGAAAAGAGGATGCTTAAGATATCAGAATGTATTCTGCTCTGGATTGTCTAAATTGGCTGTTTGCGTGGCTCTAATAATCTATAAAATCATTATGATTTTTGCATTTTTCTATTCAAATGACCAGGGCCATGGAGTAAAGATTTTTTTTTCACGTCAATGAGGTAAACAAGAAAGAAAAAATGTTTCACATTTTAAAAGTGACTTCTTTGTCAGTTAGCAATGACTATCATGCTCTAAAGTAAGGAAGAGAAGAAATTAGCATAGGTTGTAGATGCCAGGAACTTGATCTTCCAAATCCTCACAGCAATCTAACAAGGGCTGTGTCTCCAAAGTGCACAGTGGGGCAGCTAGGATGTCCTCCCTGGGTGTGGGGAGAATCCTGGAATTTTACCATCTTGGTGTCTCAGAGATGTGTCCACAAATAGGCCCTCAAGAACTCTCTGTTGAATTGCATTATGAGCAAAAATTGTGTGTTCCTGTGGTTTCCTTGTAGGCCTCTTCCAGCCCAGGCTCAGAAAACACTGGGTAGATTTCCTGTGTGGCCTGACTAAACGAGGTTTTTTTTTTTTTTTTTTTTTTTTTTTTTTTTTTTTTTTTTTT
>NW_016806413.1:1324515-1376831 GCF_001698545.2 Rhinopithecus bieti
GAGTAGCTGGGACTACAGGCGCCCGCCACCTCGCCCGGCTAGTTTTTTTTTTTGTATTTTTAGTAGAGACGGGGTTTCACTGTGTTAGTCAGGATGGTCTCGATCTCCTGACCTCGTGATCCGCCCGTCTCGGCCTCCCAAAGTGCTGGGATTACAGGCTTGAGCCACCGCGCCCGGCCGAAACGAGGTTTTAAGAGCCCCCAACACCTCTGTGGGAACTGCCATTCCTGTCGCCAAGTGACACCCCCTCCAGATAGGCATCTGCAAGGAAACAGTAGCTGCTCTGGTGGCTTTGTGAACCCTCACCTTGGTTTAGAGCACCTGAGGGCAGATCCAGGTGTGCGTCCCCACCTGGCTGACAGAGAGCCAGCCCAGAGACACAGGAGATCCAGGCAGCTGTCAGCAATGCCAGAGAAGCCCTCGCTCTACTGCCTTTCACCCAGGATGTCACAGACCCAGCTCCTGCCTACACACATGCACCCCACCAGCATCAACATGCAGGCAGACACAGCCACTCCCAGATGCACCTCCCCTGGTGCCGAGAAGAGTTTTCAGGTACAAGGAGGGAAAGGAACAGGGGTTTGGGCATCACAGACCTGAGTTTGTTTGCATCTTAGCTCTGCCATTTTACCTTGCTGGGCATTCTCTTCCTCATCTGTAAAACAGAGAAAATAATACCTACCCAGCAGCCAAGAGTTGGGAATAGTAATTATGAAGAGCCCCTAGGGTACTCCTTGGCACATAGGAAGTGCTTCATGAGTGAGATTTACTAATATTGATTGTTGAAAATCTTCAGGGCTGTTGTTCTTGATCTTTTACAAGCATCCCCTCTCCCACTACCTAGTCTGGTTCACTCTGGGGCCCTGGGGATGTGAAGGGGAAGGTTTCTCAGGGCCTTCTGCCTCCCCTCTGACCACCCTGCTGAAATGGAGAGTCCTGGCACCACGTAGGGCTGGAGCCACAGGCTCTGCCACTGCGCTGGGGCAAGGACCCTCCACGGTTTCTGATCCTTCAGTGTGGGGAGGGGACTCTCCAGGTTCGCATCCCCTCAAAGAGTATCTCTCTTGTGCTGAAGCAGCAAACAGATGTGGGGACCTCCAGGAAGGCCTCGGCACTCCAGGAATGGCCCAGCCGCACTCATACAGCTCCCCAAGTCCCTTCTCAATGTAGATCCATGACTGGCATGATTCCAGGCTCAAATAAGCCCATGTTCATTACAGTTCACCTCCACCTCATTCCAGAACCCCCACGTCACACTTAATTTGCCAGAGGAGATGGTCAAAGCCCTGAAGATTCAGCTCAGCCTAACAATTCCCTTTAGAGGGAAGTCAAAGGCCCAACATCGTTAGACATTTTAGCTCATGGAATGATTCCAGCAGAATGGAGTGAGAAGTGGGACCAGCCAGGTGGGGTGGAGGTGGTGCCCAGTGAGGCCAGACTAGTTTATTTCAAATACTAGCCCTGATACTGGCCAGGTGCTTTCTAGGCCTCAGTTTCCTTTTCTGTAAAATGGGAATAATAACAGTACCTCTCCCATAGGTATTATTGTCATGATTTTAAAGGAAAATATACCTAAGAGTTTACTTTCTCTCCACACTCCTTTAGAAACACATGTCCCAACTGGAGCCCTGGCTCCCCCTGGACTATCTTGTAGCTTAGTTGGTTCTGTTTGGGGTGATGAAAAAGTTTTGAAACCAGACAGTGGTGGTGATTTCACAACATTGTGAATGTAATTAATGCCACCAAATCATATCCTTTAAAAGGGTTAAATATTAATTTAATAGCCAGGCATGGTGGGATTACATGCCTGTAATCCCAGCTACTCGGGAGGCTGAGGCAGGAGAATCGCTTGAAACTGGAAGGCGGACGTTGCGGTGAGCCGAGATCGCGCCATTGCACTCCAGCCTGGGCAACAAGAGCGAAACTCCATCTCAAAATAATTAATTAATTAATTAAAACATAAAAGAATTGCATGTTATGTATGTCATACCACAATTTTAGAAAACATTTTTAAAGCAATAAGAATAAGGGAAAGGCTTACCTGACTCCAACTGAGTACGGAACATGGGTCATAAAAGACGGGTTTTGTCCCCTTCCCAGTGGAATGACCCAGAAACAGCCTGTGCCCCCTGATGCAGGGGCTCCCTGTGGTGGCCCCGCCTATGCCACCCCACTCCTGGGTTTTTCTCCTGCTTGAGTTACGGAATGGCCTAGTGCAGTATAAAGGAGAGAGTTGAGGCTTCTCTCTTTTGTCACCAGCACAGACAGATGTGGCAATGGTGTTCAGGAAAGAGAGCTGAGAGCAGACTTCATGCCCTGCCATGAGGCAGGCGATGGAACCACAGGTTTCTGCTCCCAGTGGACCCAAAGCAGCCCCACTGGGTCAGCAAACTCCCAAATTCCATGCAGGCATGACTGCAGGGAACAAGTGAGAGAGTGGCCCTGTCACCTTCTATTTCTGCCAGTTCCCTGTTCTTTTCTCTCAGGTCTGAGTCGTGCAGGAAAAAAGTGATAAAACCATTCCCTCACTCTCTCCTGCCACTGAGAATTATTCCTTTTGTTCCAAAGAGTCTCGTGGGCTGGAGGCAGCCACAGGGCTTGGATGGAGTTCATTGTCTGGCACAGACCCAGGACAGAACATAAAAGATTCAGCCTTGACATTTTACAGATGGAAACAAACTTCTGCGCTGTCATGGTGGGGCTCAGAGAGAGCACAGTTTAACACAGGCACAGAATGAAAACTCTTTACAATCCTGGACTGGCGGGAGCAGCAGCACCACCCGCAGGAGACCAACACTGGCACGATCGACCCCATGACCTTCAACAAGGCTCTCATGCTCCCTGAGCCTCAGTTTCCCTATCTATAAATGAGGGGACACTAAACACCTGCTGTAGGGCTGTTGGTACCTAGTGCTCCCATGGCACACAGCCTATCTGAACCTACATCTAGGTTATCAGCTGTGTCACACTTTGCCGGGGACCACTGATGTGTACTATTATAAATAGCTATTGTTTATTGCAATGTTGCTATGTTCTGAGAATTTTTAATCATGCATATAGAAGACTTTGGTGGTGCCCCAGCCATCCCCCCTCCCCACTAACCATTTCCATACATGTTGGCCCAACTTCAGAATGCCATCATTTCCAAATCTGTCTGAGGACACTTTCTGGTTGTTGGTGCCCACCATGCCCACATGCCAAATAAGTGAGAGAGCTAAGGCATTAAGGCACCCCAGGAGTGTCTTCCCACAGTGACTGATGGGAATCTGTGGATAAATATCCCAGCTCCCTCCTCCCCTCAGGCAAGGTCCTACTGAGAGGGATGGCATGCAGGTGCCCTCAGTGGCAAAACACTTGCTGGATAAGTCACTCTTGCCATCTTTTTCCCCATTCCTGGCTCACATCCTCTCCCCAAGTGGTTTTTCCTGGAGTCACTTCTCAAATAAACTGCTTATGTCTGAATCTCTCAGGATCTATTTATTGGGAATCCAAAGCATAATCTCATTTATTTTTAACAACGAACCCAAAGAGCTAGGTACTTTGATTTTCCTTTTACAGATAAGAAACAGGCTTAGAGACATTTAGTGTCTAAGGTTGCACAAGCCCTAAGCGCAGAGCTTAAATTCTTACATCTGGCCACAGGGCCCCAGCCAAACTAGCAAATGTCATGTCCAAGGCAGTGGCTTGCCAGGGAAGCCTGAGGCTGCAGAGGGTAAATCCCCTCCCCACCCACTTTACCCTCCACCTAAACACATGCACGCACACACAGGCACGTACACACACACACCACCAGAGAGACAGAGAGCCCATCCCATAGAGTGCCCGCCACCAGGTGGTGCCCTTGCTGGGAGGTGCAGGCTGGCCCTGCAGAGAATCTACCCACAGGCCAGTGTTGTCATCAGGTCTAGCTGAGCTACTTCGAAGAACCAAGCAGTCTGCCTTCTGCCTTCTGTCTGTCTGAGGGAGGCTGAAGCCCACTAGGCAGAACCTGGATTGGGAAATTTTTAAAAGCTCCCAGGACTTCTGAGCTGTTGGAGCAGCACGCACACGCGCACTTCCCCAGCTGTTAGCAGTGGGAGGAGAAGCGCGCTTTTCTCTAAACCTGCTTGGAAAGTTGAGTTTCTAGAAACCTTCTCTATGGTCACTCAGGGTAGCAAATTCCATCTTCCTGTTCCAGCTCCTGCACTGTGGAACATAAGGACCCCCACCCACCCACACCCCCACAACCTCTGCCTTCTCCCCACCTTGCCTTGGTGTGAGGATTGGGCTTGGGACAGCAGGATCAGGGGCAACAGGACAGTTTCTTCGGTGGAGCTGCCCCAAGGTTCTGGCCCTGGACTGACCTGTGTTATTCGAAAGTGCAGCAAGAAGGGACAGAAGCCTGCTCTCCTTTCTCTGGGGTGGTTCCAGCCCCTGCAGGAGACCACTAGGACCAAGCATCAATCTCCCCAAAAAGCACGGAATGACCATCCGTGATTTAAAGGGGCACCACTCCTGTTTTTCTGCTGTTAAAGTTCTGACCCCAAGTCGGCCGCAGTGGCCCATGCCTATAACCCCAGCACTTTGGGCAGCCTGGGGGACAAAGTGAGACCCTGCCTCAAAAAAAAAAAAAAAAAGGTTCTGACTCCAGACTGATATGTCAAGATACAAGATTCTGTTTTGTTTGTTTACTTATGCTGTAAAAACCAACTTTAGATTCCTAAATATATCCACAGAGCCTCTTATTTTCTTCATATTTATTTTAATGTTTAAAAATGTATCACTGGCTATCTTAGGTCGGGTTCCCAGAAGCAGACGTTGAGATGAGTTTTGTGTGCAAGTGATTTATGAAGGATGTGCTCTCAGAGAAGCCGAGCTAGGGTGCCATCTCAGGCTGAGTCCCAGGGAGAATAGCTTCAGCCTGCCCCACAGGGAACCCCAAGTATAAACAGCACCTCAGAATCCCCGTGCCTCCCACCCCTATGCACCTGGACAAGGCTTACATTCCTACATTACACCAGTCACTGGTGAAGGGCTGCTCCAGGAGTGTAAATTCTCAGGCAATGCCTCCTCCAGCAGCCCAAGACTGGATCTACAAAGAAGAATTACAGGTGCTGGCTGCTGGAAGTGGTGATGAGGCCACACACTCACGCATCAGTCAAAGCAGATCCAAAGACTGGGTACGGTGGTTCAGGCCTGTAATCCCAGCACTTTGGGAGGCCGAGGTGGGCGGATCGCCTAAGGTCAGGAGTTCGAGACCAGCCTGGCCAACATGGTGAAACCCTATCTGTACTAAAAATAAAAAAAAAAAAATTAACCAGGCATGGTGGCACACGCCTGTAGTCTGAGCTGCTCAGGAGGCTGAGGCAGGAGGATCACTTGAGCCCAGGAAGTCAAGGCTGCAGTGAGCCAAGATTGTACAACTACACTCCAACCTGAGAAAAAGGTGTGGGACTCCATCTCAAAAAAAAAAAAAAAAAAAAATTAAAGAATCTTGTGAACAAATAAGATGCACAGACAATCACAGTGATACACATACACATGCACATATACATAGAAAACAGATGGGGAAAAAATAAACCGAGATGTTTACAGTGGTTATCTATGGCTGGTGAAATTACAGAATCATTTTTATTTTCTTCTTTATAGTATGCCCCCCCAAGTTTTCTACAATGAAATCATATATATTACCATCATAATTGAAAAAAATAAGTATGTTGTTTTGGAAGTCATGAGTATCCTGTGATCAGGCTAGAATTTGCTCAGATATGCAAAACACAACTGTCAATAAGATCCCAACCAGCTCTTGAAACCCCATTTCCACTGCATGAAAGAAAATTTTTGATCTTCTTGTTATGGTATCTCAGCCTCCTCTGGTTTAAAATAATCTCTTTTCAAGTAATTACATAGTGTCTGGGTCTCTCCATCCATGCAAGGATTTTCCTTTCTCTGCTTTTTTCCAAGATGGCAGTTGGATGCAGGGGAAGCTAACTTAGCTTCAGGTCTTGGCCTTGTGGCACAATCACATGCTGCCTGCAAGGTTGGGGGCTTTACCTTGCTGCCTCAGCCTCATCTGGCTTTCACTGTGACTCCTGATCCCCAAGGTCTGCATGGGAAAGCTATTTGATCGCTGGTTTGAGAAGTCCATTCTACAGCTCTTTATTACAAAGTCACTTTGCTTTCTCTGTAGTGATGTTCTGGTGTAATCACCAGCTAGTACCTCAGCTACTTTTTGGCCCCCAACCCCTGTGGCACACAGGAACTCCTGGACTCCTTCCACAACTCATGCAAGTTCAAATGGTATTTTACTTTTTTTTTTTTTGGTAGCTTCTCGCTCTGTCACCCAGGCTGGAGTGCAGTGGTTCAATCTCGGCTCACTGCAACTTCTGCCTCCTGGGTTCAAGGGATCCTCCTGCTTCAGCTTCCTAACTAGCTGGGACTACAGGTGTGCTTTTTGTATTTTTAGTAGAGACTGGGCTTCACCATATTGGCCAGGCTGGTCTCGAACTCCTGACCTCAAGCGCTCCACCCGCCTTGGCCTCCCAAAGTGCTGGGATTACAGGCGTGAGTCACCACGCCCGGGCAAGCCCATATATTGTATGTCAGGTGAGTTGTCTCAGGCCCAAGTCGCTGAAGTGCCTCCCTCAGCCATTTCTGCTCAGTGACTTGGGCACCATGTTGGATGCAGTGTTAGCCTGACCCAAAGGCTCTCTTGAGAGATTTGAAGACTCCTCAGGCTATACCCAGGGAAGTGGGAGCACCAGCCCTTATGTTCTTGGAGTCTTTAAAACTATCTCAGTGTTTCTAGTGTCTCTTACACCTGGAGCTTTGATCCTGATGGGTGGGGCGGGAAAAACCAGCACACTCACAATCTGCCCCTGGCCTGCCTTTTCTTGTCCCATTTCTTAACTTCTTCCCCAAGTTTCAAAGTAGCTGTCCTTCTTCCTGTAGGGTAGAAACTTCCTGTCTGTCATATTTGCATTTTTCTTTCCTCCATGATTCACTCAATGGTCACTCAATTTCTCTGAGCTTTGATTTTTTTGATACGTAAAACCCCAGCCTTGGGGTTTTAAGAAAACCCTTTCTCTCTCTGCAAAGTCTGGCATTTGAGACTATTGTCTTGCTATCAGATTTTAAGTCTACTTTGAAACTTAAAGCAGAAAAATGAAGCCTTTCATTAATGCTGTCACCACCCTCCTCTTCCTTACAGAGATTTACCCCTGCTTCCTGGCCCAGACTTAATGGCACAAAGGCTATAAGAATGAGTGATGAGGCCGGGCACAGTGGCTCACACCTGTAATCCCAGCACTTTGGGAGGCCAAGGCAGTGGATCACCTGAAATCAGGAATTTGAGACCAGCCTGGCCAACATGGTGAAACCCCATCTCTATTAAATACAAAAAATTAGCCGGGCATGGTGGCACATGTCTGTAATCCCAGCTACTTGGGAGGATGAGGCAGAAGAATTGCTTGAACCTAGGAGGCAGAGGTTGCAGTGAGCCAAAATCGCACCATTGCGCTCCAGCCTGGGCAACAAGAGCAAAAATTCCGTCTCAAAACAAATAAACAAACAAACAAAAAAATGAGTGGGCCGGGCGCGGTGGCTCAAGCCTGTAATCCCAGCACTTTGGGAGGCCGAGACGGGTGGATCACGAGTTCAGGAGATCGAGACCATCCTGGCTAACACAGTGAAACCCCGTCTCTACTAAAAAATACAAAAAACTAGCCGGGCGAGGTGGCGGGCGCCTGTAATCCCAGCTACTCGGGAGGCTGAGGCAGGAGAATGGCGTAAACCCGGGAGGCGGAGCTTGCAGTGAGCTGAGGTCCGGCCACTGCACTCCAGCCTGGGCGAGAGAGCGAGACTCCGTCTCAAAAAAAAAAAAAAAAAAAGAATGAGTGATGAGCTGGACATGGCGGCTCATGCCTGTAATCCCAGCACTTTGAGAGGCCAAGGCAGGTGGCTCACTTGAGGTCAGAAGTTCAAGACCAGCCTGACCAACATGGTGAAACCCCGTCTCCACTAAAAATACAAAAAGTAGCCAGGTGTGGTGGTGATGCATGCCTGTAGTTCCAGCTACTAGGGAGGCTGAGGCAGGAAAACCTCTTGAACCCGGGAGGCGGAGGTTGCAGTGAGCGAGAGTGCCACTGCACTCCAGCCTGTGTGACAGAGCAAGACTCTGCTAAGAAAAAAATAATAATAATATATATGTATGTATATATACACACACACATATACACATATATATACACACACACACATATATATATGAGAAACCAGATTTGTCAGCCTCTTTCTTTGGCTTCTCAGTTTCCTCAAACTTTGTGGCAGGTTTGCATAGACCTGCCCACTGTGAAACAGCTGGACTGCCTCCTGCTTTCTGTAACCATTTCCACACATTTCCACAGCCTTCATCATTAAAGTGACTCTACTTCCTCCGCTGATGCCTGCTGCATCTTTCCACTGGTATGTCATGTCACATCCTGCAGTGATATCCACATTACAATGACTTCTTGCTTGCAACAAGCTCTCTGAGCTGCTCCTGGAAAGGTTGTGTTTCTGTAAGCACTCAAATAGGTCATCAAGTTCTGGAACTGTAACCATGAGGAAAATATTGAAAACTACCTCTGCAATCAAATAGCTTACTCCACCTTCCTGACGAATGACTGAATATTTGTTAGCTCTGTAAGGGTTCCCAGAAATACTATATCATCCCCATAAAATATAAGCCAGTACCTAAGGTGATGTGTCCTGGCTCTGATGTGTATTTCCTGCTACTGTATTACTGTGCCATATCTAGTTCACCTATTCATTGAGTTAACACCTATGTATGGACCATCAGCTAAGTGCTCAGTCCTAATCTTTGTGGAATAGGTGCCCAAGTTGAGATTGAGCCTTCTTTTTGACAACCTTGATGATCAGAAGGGGAGTGGGTGAAGAGATGGGTACTGCTCTTTTAAAACTTAAACATAAGCTGGGCACAGTGACTCATGCCTGTAATCCCAGCACTTTGGAAGGCCAAGGCAGGAGGATCACTTGAACCCAGGAATTGAAGACCAGCCTCTGTAACATGATGAGATCCCGTCTCTACAAGAAATAAAAAAATTATCCGGGCATGGTGGTGCCTACCTGTAGTCCCAGCTACTTGGGAGGCTGAGGTGGGAGGATTGCTTAAGCCTGGGAGGTGAAGGTTGCAGTGAGCTATGATTGCACCACTGCACTCCAGCCGGGTCAACAGAGGATGACCCTGTCTTAAATAAATAAATAAAATAAATAAAATAAATAAATAAATGTAAACACATTTTTCTGCTTTCTTAGAGCCAGGAGTTCAAATATACCTTTGAAGGAAGTTGGTTTCTTTTTGGAAAAACCTCTAATGGGCCTATTAGTCAGGACTCTGTTGATTGTTGAGGGCATAAACCCATTTCAAACCAGCATGGGCCAAAAGGGGAATTTCCTGGATTAAGTAACCAAATCCCAGGAAGTGGGGGCCTGCAGCGGGGCTCCAAGAGAGGCAAGAGCCAAGACTTACTCTGGACTTTCTCACTCTCCCTCTGTTTCTTGTCTCTGCTGCTCTCAGCTCCTTGGCTTCTTCTATAAGTCTAAGGAAGATGCCTTCAGGAGAAGAAAGGGCCCCATTAGGGAGTGTGCAATCCAAATCAGCCGAAGGGCAAAGTTATGTAAAGGTTTTTTTTATAACATTTTATTGAAGGATTAGAAAAGTGCACAAATCAAAAATTTCCAATTTGATGAATTTTCATAATAAGTTAAAGACACTTGTCTAGCCAGCACCAAGATCAAGAATCAGAACTTACCAGCACACACAGCCCCACTAATTTCCCTTGCAGTCACTACCGCAGGTCAGTTGTAGACTTTTCTACAGGTATGGTATATGTCAATGAAAGTGTCAAGCAGCATAGTTTTGCATTTTGCCTGTTTTTGAACTTTATGCAATGAATCCAGGCAGTTTGTACTCTTTTCTGGCTGGCTCCTGTGGCTCACTACCATGTTTGTGAGATGTGTCCATGCTGTCATGTGCCATCATGGTTCATGCTTTCCCATCGCTGCATGGCATCTCATGGAGTAGAGGTGCCATTCTACTGATGACAGACATGTAGGCAGTTTCCAGGTTCTGGTAATTTCAAATAGGGTTATTATGCCTATTCTTGTATATTATTATTATTATTATTAATATTGAGATAGGGTCTCACTCTATCACCCAGACTGGAGTGCAGAGGCACCATCATGGCTTACTGCTGCCTTGACCTCCCAGGCTCGAGTGATCCTCATACCTCAGCCTCCCACATAGCTGGGACTACAGGCACGTGCCATCATGCCTGGCTAAATTTTGTGTTTTTTTATAGAGATGGGTTCTCACTATGTTGCCTAGGCTGGTCTCGAACTCCTGGGTTCAAGCAATCCTCCAACCTCTGCCCCCTGAGTAGCTGGGACTACAGATGTGTGCCACCACACCTGGCTAACTTAAAAAAGTTTTTCGTAGAGATGGGGTCTCCCTGTGTTGCTCAGGCTGGTCTTGAACTTCTGGCCTCAAGTGATCCTCCTGCCTCAGCCTCTCAAAGTATTGGGACTCCAGACGGGAGGCACAGTGCCCAGCCTTCTTGCACATTATCTTTGGTAATCACACACATTCTTTGGGTTTGCTACATACCCAGGAGTGTGTGTCTGTGTCATAGAGTCTTTATGTGTTCTCATTGAGTAGATAGGGAGTTACCGTTGTTCCATGTTCTCTTCAACACTTAAGATGCCCAGCCTTTTCATTTTAGCATTCCAGTAGGTGTGTAGTGGTAATTCATTGTGGTTTTAGATTGAACTGCATTTCATATCTTTATTAGCCACTTAAATACAGTCATGTACCACATAATGATGTTTTGGTCAATGACAGACTGCACATACAACAATTATATTATATTATACACTTATAATACCATATTTTTACTATACCTTTTCTATGTTTAGGTGTGTTTTGATACACAAATCCTTATTGTGTTACAGTTGTCTACAGTATTCAGTACAGTAACATGCTGAACAGGTTTGTAGCTTCAGAGCAATAAGGTTACACCACATAGCCCAGGTGTGTAGTAGCCTATACCATCTAGGTTTGTATAAGTACACTCTATGATATTTATACAATGACAGAATCATCCAACCCATTTCTCAGATCATACCCCTGTCATTAAGTGGTGTGTGACTGCATTCTCTGTTGTGAACTGCCAGTTCAGGTCATTTGCCCATTTCCCTACTGAGCTGTTGACATTGCCTATTGGCATGGAGGGGTTCTTTATGTCCTGTGAATCCTCTGTGAGATGTATTTATCACAAATGGCCTCTCAAGTATGTGACATCCTTTTCATACTCTTACCTTCTGATGGTTGGAAGGTCTTAAATTTAATGTAGCCCAATTTATCAAAAATTCCCCTGATGTTTAATGCCTTTTGTGTTACATTTAAGAAAACTTTGCCTATTGCAGAGACTGAATTTTAAAGATGATTTTAGGTAGAAAGAAATGAATTTTTAAAGTAAGAATCACTTAGAGAAAAAATTGTAAGCAAATTGTTTATGTATATCCAAGTTGTAATGTGAACATTTCAACTCTAAAACATATATCTTAGGCTTAACTGGACTCTGAAAATAAAGTTAACTGCCCCTGTTGTTTTTTTTTAACTCATCATGGAATATCGGGGTTGCAAAGTCTGAAGTCTTGCCTTTCATTGACCTGACTCAGGTCAATAAATACTCACTGAGTCCCCCTCTGTGCCATGGTTTCCTGGGAATTAGGAATGAGAAATGATCATGTTGCTCGGGGCCTGGTCGGGAGGATAGTGTGCCCGTCATCTTGATGCTGCTGCAATGGAAGTGTGTTCCAGGCATCTGCAGCCTCAAAGGAGAAGAGTGCATCTGCTTGAGAGAGAAGGCCCGCAGAAGAAGAGAGATACTTAGGAATTGGATCTTAAGCAACTGTATGAGAGCTCTCAGGTGGATAGGGATGGAGGGTGGGGGTTTGGTTTGTTTGTTTGTTTGTTTGTTTGAGACGGAGTTTCCCTCTTGTCGCCCAGGCTAGAGTGCAACAGCACTATCTCGGCTCACTGCAAACTCCGCCTCCCAGATTCAAGTGATTCTCCTGCCTCAGCCTCCTGAGCAGCTGGAATTACAGGTGTGCGCCACCACACCCAGCTAATTTTTGTATTATTAGTAGAGATAGAGTTTCACCATGTTGGACAGGCTGGTCTTGAACTCCTGACCTCAGGTGATCCACCCACCTCGGCCTCCCAAAGTGCTGGGATTGCAGGTGTGAGCCACCACACCTGGCCTGAGGGTGTTTTATTCCAGGGAGAGGGAATAGGTGATCTGTGGTTTGTGCTTATAAGGGACTGGGCTTGAATGGGGACATTTACAGCCTGCCTTCAAGGCTTCTATGTGCCCCAGGGGCTCAAATTCCAAAACAAAACTTCCAAACATCCTCTTTCTAGACCTATGGTGGCAACAGGTGACCCACTGGGAAATCTAGGATCCTGGACCCAAGGACCTGAGCCAGGATGCTAGGTGGGCTGTATTGCCCTACTCGGTAGCATCTCATTGCCTACATCTGACCTTTGAAGGAGTTGCTGGCTTTTAACTCACCAGAAAAGGGGCCTCTTGCAGAAAAATTGATTTGGAAGGCCCATACACGAAGAGGAAGCTGTGGAAAAGGGGTGTTCCTTTGCTGAACCTCCTAGAGTAATAATTACTGTGTAATGTGACCTATCCTTTATTATAACCACGTGTTTATTTTAAATGCCTGGCTTCTAGTGACAATGTACACCTGGAAAAATAAACAAGTTTGAGGCTGGTTACAAAAGGAAAAAAAGATGCTCACTAATGGTGCTGAATAATTAAGAGGGAACAGAAACAGAACACGCTTGATTAAGCACCAGTGGGGTCTGAGGCTATTCTAAACATTTTACTCACTGTATCTCATTTTATTATTGTGACACAAAGGTAGGGTGTAATAATCCCCATTTTACAGTTCCCATGAGCAAACAGAGCTCCGGAACGGTTAAGTCACCAGGCTGGACAGTAACAGAGCCAGAATTCTCACTTGGGTCGGAGCCTGACCTCCTCTAGCTATTGCAAACAAACCAATGTACCTGACAAATGTGGGGACCAGTTATATCACTGCCACATAATTAAAAGGGATAATTGCCCCAGGGAGAAGAGCGGCACATGGTGATGAAGCCCCCTGAAGGGTGGCAAATTGCTTGTGAGTGCAGGGGAACTAGACGATGACACCAGCAGGTTCCAGCTGACAAGTGCCTCCTCGCTTCCCTATGAGTTTGCTCTTCCCAACAGTCACACAGGAGCGTCCCTGTCTTTCTACTGTCCTGCCTCCAAGCGTTCCCATCTTAGCCTGTCCTTTTAGTTCATTCTCCAGACTTCTAAATAGGTTCTCTTTTCTGTCGATTCAAAAAAAAAAAAAAAAATGTCTTTGATTCTAAGCCTGTTACATACAATGATTCTTAACTGGACGGCGATTGGTGATGACTCACTTACCAGCAATGTGGGGGTGTCCTTACATTCCTGCGGGCTTGGAAAGTATTTCCTGAGAGCCTTTCCTTGCCTTGAAGTCCATTCATTTTCCTGGCGCTCTCCAAGCTTACACATCTGCCCTCCTGCCTGCTTACCTGCAGTGTAAGCAAGGGTCTCACAGGTGTGTTTGATGCTCAGAGAACTCAGGGATGTTTCAGTCAGGGGCTGTCCCGGAGCTGCCCTGCGTCTTAGCCATCATGTTCCGATAGGTTTCTGTACTCCCTCATTCATGAGAACTGTTAGTTCAGTGCCTCTTTAGGAAAGGATCACACAGCAGGAGAGCTGGAGGGGTTTTGGTCTGCATAATAAGTGGGAATCAGGAAGAGATGACAAACACAGTTGAGGAGCTGGGTTGGGGGAAAAGTGGAGATTAAAACAGGTAGAAAAGGTGGCTGAATGCTGGGCAGGAAAAAACAGAGTCACAGAGGAAGGCTGTCTTGAAAGGAGCTAGCCTTGGAGGAAGCTTGCAAAGATGATTGCACCCTGCATGGAAAAGATGGTTGCAGTTGTAGTTTTAAAAGATGAATGCATTATCTCCCACCTCTCCCCAACCCCGTGCTTTTCTATTACCTTATCATTTCTCCATCATGAGGTGGAGTTCAATTCCCCTCCTCTTGATGTGGGGTGAGCTTTTGTGACTGGTTTGTTTGTTTGTTTGTTTGTCTTTTAAGACAGACCCTCACTCTGTCACTCAGGCTGGAGTGCAGTGGCACGATTGCAGCTTCACTGCAGCCTCGACCTCCACAAACTCAAGCAATCCTCCCACCTCAGCCTCCCGCGTAGGTAGGAGTACCGGCATGCACCGCCATGCACAGCTAATTTTTGTATATTTTGTAGAGACAGAGTTTTGCCATGTTGCCAGTCTTGAACTCCTGAGCTCAAGCAGTCTGCCCACCTCAGCCTCCCAAAGTGCTGGGACCACAGGCATGAGCCACCGTGCCCAGCCTCTTTGTGATTGTTTCAATTAACAGCATGCCATTGAAGTGATCCTGTGTGACTTCAGAGGCTCGGCTATAAAAGGGACCCATATTCCATCTTATTCCCCGTGATTCTCACTCCTAAAGTCTTGAGCCCTGGGTAAGCATTTTGCCTCTCCTGAGGCCATCAGTCTGTGAGGAAGCCTAAACCAGTCCACATGGAGAGGCCACTGAGGCCCTGAAACCATATAAAGAAGCAGAGGTGCCCAGCCGGCCATCTGCTGCTTCAACCCTGGCTCTCCAAGCTCCAGCCGCTGTCCGAGAGTAACCACACGAATGACTGGAACCAGAACCACTCCAACAAGCCTTTCCAAAACTCCTTATCTACAGAAATCCCGAGAGATTACAGAACAATGACCACTGTAAGGCACTAAATTGAGAGGTGATTTGTTCTATGGCACTAGCTAGCTAAGCAGGAGTTCTGGCCAGTTCTATATTGGGCAAGATAACAAAGTGGAGTCATTGTAAATCATTTGAAGAAAGAAACAGATTTACTTGTCTTTTCTGGATTTTCTATGCCAAAGCATTTTGGATTAAATCAATGGCACCTTCGCCAGCCTATGGCCTAAAAATGATGCCCTCCTTCCTTATAACCACATGGTAAAGACCCAAGCCCCATCATCTTGACCACTGGCTATCAGCAACCCTGTGGTTCAACCTGCTACTTCTAGGAGTCACACGGGGTGTCTTCTCAGGCCTGTGGACACACTGCAGTTTCTGCTTCTACTTTACCCCACTTCCTGCCCCAGCTGCCCCTCCTCCTGGCCAGGACATTGCCCACAAGGTCATTTGGTGGAGCTTTCCCATTACCATGCCATCAGTGGTTCTGGCACTGAGGCAAGGTAACCAGTCCTGACCACAACCCGTGCCCCAAGGTGCTCCCTGGACCCTAAAGCAGTTGTGCTTGGGCCCAGGGTCTCCAAAAATCTCATCTGAGCAGCTTCAGTCTCTAACCCTTTTCCTTTCTCTATTATGGTTCAAAGAAGAGATGCCATAGCATCCCTCTGGTGGTCCTTCTGTCTCCTCCAGCCCAACCTCCAAATAAAATTGATCCCTCTTCCCCTCACTGTAGATCAAAAGATCCCATACAGGCCTGGAGCAGTGGCTTATGCCTGTACTCACAGCACTTTCAGAGGCCGAGGTGGGTGGATCACCTGAGGTCAGGAGTTCAAGACCAGCCTGGCCAACATGGTGAAACCTTGTCTCTACTAAAAATACAAAAATTAACTGGGTGTGGTCGCACACACCTGTAGTCCCAGCTACTGAGGAGGCTGAGGCAGGAGAATTGCTTGAACCCAGGAGGTGGAGGTTGCAGTGAGCTGAGATCAGGCCACTGCACTCCAACCTGGGCAAAAAAGAGTGAAACTTCATCTCAAAAAATATTTTTAGAAAGATCCCATGCATACAAAGAGAAGCTGCGTTGGTACAGGGTGGTTTTTACACATCGGGGCCCTGCACAATCCACCAAAAATGCTTCCTAACTGGAATCATCTCAACCAACAGCCTCATCTCCACAGAGTATATCTGACTTCTGAAGAGTCAAAAATTTTAAAAAGGACTATTTAAATTATATTTCAGAGAAATGAGGGTGAGAGAATTAAGACATAAAACTTGCTGGCAATAAAGCTCTTCCACTTATGGGAATCTTTCCTGGTGGATTTTGTGGGAGCATTATTGCACGTTTTATTACAGACTTGAGCAGACACTGGTGCCATTATGGAAACATATCATAACACGGGGTTCTCTGCAAACCAGTTTGCTTTAAAAATGCATTTAAATTATGCTGTGCAGGCTTTACACCATAGACCTGAAATCAGCTAAGAGCTGGTTATCCCAGAGTCCTGGTCTACATGATTAGTGGGATCCATTAATAGATGGGTACATCTATCAGGTCACTGGGAATCTGAAAGGACCGCTTTGGTGGTATGGAACATTTTTGTAACCATGCAGAACAGAATCTGAGCTGAAATCTGCAGCTATGTACCTACTTGGAGTCTCTAGACAGGATACTAAAGATGAGGAAATTATTTGTTGAGACCTCATGAAAATTAAAGACATGGGAAAGAAATGAAAAGAAAAGCTATGGTTTTAAAGAGTCTGCAACAGGAAAGAGAAGTTCAGTGTTAGTGAACGTCAGTGCAGAAGAAGATGGAGTGGAAATTTTGAAGCAGGAGCCACTGTTATCACAGACTACAAATGACATCTCACCAGAGAATCGCCCAAGGTGAGAAGCAACATATTCAAAGGAGCTTTTACTCACCATGGCCACTGTGAAAATACTTTCCCCAACTCCTACCCACCCTGAGGCTTTTCAGAAAATCACCAAAACGTCCTTGACTAACAGCGGTACCTCACCCCTGCCACAGAGATGTCTGAGCCACCATCTGTTTCCTCCCCTGCCAGGCAACGGGTGCCCTCCTTCAGCCCATTCCTCCTTTCTTCTGTCTCCACTACTCATGGATCAATCCACTCCCAGACATATGGCTGCTACCCAACCACTTGTCCAACAAGATCCCAGCTTTGTTCTGTACCTTCCTTCCTCCAAGGCAGTTATATGATTTGTAGGGAATGAGCCCACCCTTATCTCCCAAAGAGTGGGTGCTAATTGGTGTAAGCCAATGTTGGTGGCACCATTACCCTCACCTGTGATTGGGTTAGGCAGGAACATATCATTCAATTTTGGCCAATGAAATATGAGTGAATGTTTATGGGGAGCTTTTGAGGAACGATTTTTGTTTTGGTTTGGTTTTTTAATAGAGAGAGGGTCTCACCATATTGCCCAGGCTGGTCTCAAACTCCTAGGCTCAAACAATCCATCTTGGCCTCCCAAAGTGCTCAGATTATAGGCATGAGCCACTGTGCCTGGCCTGGGAATCATTTTTTACTGGTAAAGAGACATACAGAAAGAGGCGCCTCTCCCTTTTATCACTAGGCATTGTTGGGTCTGCTGATGATGCTAGAACTGTGGAGGCCATTCTGGGACTAAGGAGAGCCAACCCAATTATAAAAGAGCAAAAACAGGAAAAGAATCCAGGGGTTTGGTCATGTCATTGAGCTGCCAAACTATCAATGTTGGAGACACCCCAGCTTGGGTATTTTTATTGGTTAGTCCATTGTCAGTTGGTATTTCTGTTGCTTGTATCTGGAAATATCCTAACTAATATAACCATTGAACTTACTTCTTCCTCCATTCTTCCAGCTCTTGCCCAGTTGGAGAAAGAAGCTTAGGGATTCTCTGTCTCTATATTTTTCCTTTCTCTTTTTCTTCCTTTTGTGAACCCAAAGGTAGCTATAAGAATTGCTGATAGGTTTAAGAGACAGTTCAACCTTGCACCTGTATCATAGAAAGAGAAACCTTGACGTTTTAAAGTTAAATGACATGACATATTCCAAAGGAATTGTTCTACTTCTCAGGGGTCACAGATCCCTTTGAAAATCTGATAAGAAGCCCGGACGTGATGGCTCATGCCTGTGATCCCAGCACTTTGGGAGGCCAAGACCGGTGGATCACTTGAGGTCAGGAGTTTGAGACCAGCCGGGCCAACATGGTGAAACACCATCTCTACCAAAAATACAAAAATTAGCCAGGCATGCTGGTAGACACCTGTAGTCCCAGCTATTTGGGAGACTGAGGCAGGAGAATCGCTTGAACCCAGGAGGTGGAGGTTGCGGTGAGCTGAGATTGCACCACTGCACTTTAGCCTGGGTGACAGCGTGAGACTCAGAAGGAAAGAAAGAAGAAAGAAAGAAGGAGAGAAAGGGAGAAAGGGAGGAAGGGAGGTAGGGAAGAAAGGAAAGAAGGAATTCCGCAAGGGGAAATCTGATAAGAGCCAAGAGGTAGCTCATTAGAAAAGTGCACATGCACGCCCGAATGTGCCCAGATGCTAAAGCTTCCAGAGGGACTTTGGAATCACAAATGGGAATCTCCACAGCCTAAGGTTTGTTCATGGTGCTGTGTGCCCATCCTCATCTAGTCTTTTTTATTCAAGAAATAAGAAGGAGAAAAATTTGGTCACCAAAATCAGGAGAAGGCTTTAGAAGAGAGCAGCGGGGCAGGGTGGGTGGGGCATGCTGTTCTCATGGGAGAAGTCACAAAGAGGCTGGACTGTGTTCCACAAGCGTTCATGGAATGAAAAGGGGAAGAGAGGAACTTTGGAAAACAACCAAGTGGAAAAAGGAAGAAGGGCTGCAGGCACCCAGATGGTAGATGCCCATGGCAGGTGGTGCGCTCTCTGCATAGCCCCTCCAACAGTCACGGAATTCACCAAACTCATGAAATGTTGAGAAAGGTTAGGTTTCCTACGGAAAAGAGTGGTGGGGCCTAAAATTTACATTTGGGTTTGCTGTGAGGCAACACACACAGACATACAGGGTGAAGGCAGAGAAAAACAAACAAAAAAGTCTTTTGAGACGGGGTCTCGCTCTGTTGTCCAGGCTGCAGTGCAGTGGCATGATCATGGCTCACTGCAGCCTTGACCTCCCAGGCTCAAGTAATCTTCCTGCCTCGGCCTCCTGAGTAGCTGGGTCTACAGGTGCATACCACCACACCCAGCTAATTTAATTTTTTTTTTAATTTTAAAATTTTTTGGTAGAGATGGGGTCTCACTATGTTGCCCAGGCTGGTCTCAAACTCCTGGACTCAAGTGATCCTGCTGCCTTGGGTTCCCAAAGTACTGGGACTACAGACGTAAGCGACCACACCCGGCCCAAAAAAGTTTTTAAAAAAGAACTAGGAATTAGAACATGCAGAAACTGTGAGGCAAACTCTGAGTTTACTTAACCCACTACACACTGTGTTTAAGTCAAATTTCCTAAATCTCCAAGGGGCAGGAAGACCCCCAAATGACATTCAGATCACACACACACAGCCCTGAGTTAAGCAGCATGCCCAGAATGACACAGTTCCTAAGGGATGAGCTGGGATCCCAAGCCTATTCTGACTCAGATCCATCAAAGGAAAGAAAAATGTTTTAAATGTTATTTTTCTTAATCACTAGTACTGCCATAATATTGACTTCAATTATTATTATTATTATTATGTGTTTTTTTGAGACGGAGTATCATTCTTGTCACCCAGGCTGGAATGCAATGGCACAATCTCGACTCACTGCAACCTCCACCTCCCAGGTTTAAGCAATTCTCAGCCTCCCGAGTAGCTGGCACTACAGGCACGCACCACTACACCCAGCTAATTTCTGTATTTTTAGTAGAAACGGGGTTTCACCATGTTGGCCAGGCTGGTCTCAAACTCCTGACCTCAAATGATCCACCTACCTCAGCCTCCCAAAGTGCTGGGATTACAGGTGTGAGCCACTGCAGCCAGCCCCTATTTTTATTATTAAATATAACTTTGCAATAATTCAGCTACATTCATTATTCTTTCACCCATATTAATCAAGAGTCTATTATATGTATAAGACACTTAAGATTGGGTTTTGGTTTTCAGATTCTGACATTTCTCTCTTCTACCCCTGGGATTTCTCATCAAAGGGACTGTACTCATAAGGAATGAGAACCAAATGGGAAATAAGGTAGCGCTGCATAAATACGGAGGAAGACCCAGTAACTAGGGTGACCATATGCCCTGGTGTCACTGGAACATGCCCAGTTTGTGCCTATTTTCTCAGTGTCCATGTTAATAACTGGCCCCCTCTTCACTCTCAAGATGCCTGGTTTGGATCATGAGTTGTATGGTGTCCCTACTGAGAATCCCAATGCAGAGTTCTGGTACAAGCTGGTGTGGAGTAAGCAGTTCAGGTTAGAAAGCCTAAAAGAATCCTTGATTCTAATGCACCAGCCCGACTCCCCATGAATCTCAGGTACCCGAATCTGAAGCTTCCAACCTTAGGTGGAGAAAATAGACTAGAAAGAGAGGTAGGTCTTGCCAAGTTGTGTGCACTACATGGAACAGAAAGTGAAGGAGAAAAGGATGGCTGGGCCTCCACGGAGAAGACAGGTTTTGCTTATTTATACTTACCACACACGGATGGGAAGGGCAAGGGGAAACTCTCTAGTGTGCCCTCACCTCTGACACTCAGTGACCCGACCCACTGGTAAACTGTCGCCCAATCCATGTCTCAGGATCTGACCACTCATGTTACCAATTCTTCCTCCCCTGGGAGGAGCTAGGTGTCAGGGCAGCCTAAGAACCCCCGCTCTCCCTATAACAGGCTATAATAGTGTATAATATATACTATCACAATATGTAACATATCAGGATGTAATAGTAACCTGCTAGGGTGCCTTCAAAATGGAATAAGACAGGTTTGTGTGTACTAGGAGCATCTATGGTATGGCCATAAAGTCTGGAGATGTGGATTATATTTTATTTTTGTACAGACTGAAAAGCTCTTGATGATGCTATGTATGTTGACCTATGTCACCTTACTTTGCAGACACTGTGTAGTTTATCAGAGGAGCAAAAGTATGCACACAAATGCCCATGATGCAAAGTAGAAAGCAGTAAGAAGCATAAAGGAGACACAGATTGTGCTACAGGGACTTGGAAGAGGAGACTCCTGACTTGGCCAATAAGGGAAGTCTTCATGGAGGAAGGAAGGGTCAAGCGAGACTTTAAAGTGAGGGTGGAGCTTCAATGTGTGGAAGTGGAAAAAAAGGGTATTTGCTTCAGAAAGACTTTTTTTGGTAGCAAAGAGAAAAAGAAAACCAACTCAGACTATTTCATAGAAAATAGGTTTCCTATACGAAATACATGGACTAGAGTGAAAATGAGAAATTTGGCAACTGAAACAATTCCAGGAGCCTGACCTTCTCTTAACAAGTTTTTTCCTCCCTTTGCAGGTTTTCTCTACTTTCCTCTCTACTCCCACTCTGCCATACATTACGTGTTTGTTTTTTGCTTTTGGCAAACACAGACTATGGACTATGTGCCAGGCACTGTTCTAAGAGCTTTAAGCAATTTTAACTCATGTAACCCTCCTAACAACCCTGTGCAATAGGTATTACTATCATCCCCTATTTTACAAATGAGAAATAGGTGCAGAAAGGCTAAATGACTTAGCCAAGGACATGTGGCTTGTTGTGGTGGGGCCAGGATGCAAAACCAGGCAACTCAGTTCCAGGGCTCTGGTCACACCCAGTGGCTCTGCCGCCTCCTGCTTGGTCTGATGACAGCTGAGGCAGCCTGGTCAAATGCCCGGGATGTGGTCTGATGGTAAAACCTCTTCCCAGCAGTAACAGTGATTAGTTGTGCTAATCCGATTTCCTAGCTCTCAAGTGAGGACAGAAAAGGCCAGTGGATGGAGGGAAGAGAGGAGGGCAAGCCCACAGCAAGTCCCCAGCTCTAGAATGGAGAGTCCCTGCTCCTTCTATTGTGGTCCCACAGGTATTCTACGCTGATCTGGCCTTGGTAGACCTAGTTCTGCGGTTTCCTAGGCTTGGATCTTAGGCTTCCCTGCCCTCCTGAGCATGAGGATTTTTGCAATAACTGTGCTCACTCTTAGTTGAGGTAGTTTGAGGGAGTTTATGTTTCTTGGAATCTAGAGAGCCCCACCTCTACTTTCTACTCTGTAGAGCCCAGAAGCACTACTAGTGCTGGCTTGGATTTTAACTCACCGGCTTAACTGGACAAATCACTTCTATTTTTTCTCTGCCTGGTTCGCTCTAGCTACACAAAGGCAAAGACCCTCGTGTGCGGTTAACTGGAATAAGATATAGGTGGAAGGGGATGCACTGGATCATACAATGGCTCTGGCATTTAAAAAATATGGGAGGTAGGCCAGGTGCAGTGGCTCATGCCTGTAATACCAGCACTTTGGGAGGCCAAGACGGGGGAATCACGAGGTCAGGAGATCGAGACCATCCTGGCTAACACGGTGAAACCCCATCTCTACTAAAAATACAAAAAATTAGCCAGGCATGATGGCAGGCGCCTGTAATCCCAGTTACTCAGGAGGGTGAGGCAGGAGAATGGCATGAACCGGGGAGGTGGAGCTTGCAATGAGCTGAGATTGTGCCACTGCACTCCAGCCTGGGTGACAGAACGAGACTCTGTCTCAAAAAAAAAAAAAAAAAAAAGAAAGAAAGAAAGAAAATATGGGAGGCAAAGCACAGTGGTTCACGCCTGTAATTCTAACACTTTGGGGAGCTGAGACCATAGGGTCACTTGAGGCCAGGAGTTCAAGACCACCCTGGGCAACAAAGTGAGACCCCAATTTATAAATGTTTAAAAAATTAGCCAGGTACAGTAATGTATGCCTGTAGTTCCAGCTACTCAGGAGGCTGAGGTAGGAGGATAGCTCAAGCCCAGGAGTTCAAGGCTACAATGAGCTACAATCACATCACTGCATTCCATCCTGGATGACAGAGTGAGACTCCATCTCTTAAAAAAATATCAAGGGAGAAAGGATTATTATAAGGACTGTGAAATTGGGCAGCTCTTGCTAACCACCATTCGCGCTTTAAAGAGAGAAAATAGCAGGCAAGGACAAGTCATCATCAGTTCAAACTGTGAAAGTCAGAGGGCTTCCTTGGCAGTGGTTAAAGGCTCATCTCTTAGAGCCAAAAGGCAGACCATGCTGGAGGGCAGCCTTAGGACCCAACTGTAAGAATAGTAGAACTTCAGAGCATTGATTTCTCAGTCCCATCAAAATCAGGGACTCGAATCAGACCTAGCCCAAGTGCCATCATCCCATAGTGGGAAAGCTGTCCACTTCTCCCCTGAGGGAGACTGACCATGGGACATCAAATGGCCATGTTGCCAGAACTGCCCGTCATGAGTTGGGTAATGTCAGACCCATAAGGTTGGCAGGCCCAGCAGCAATTCTTCAAAAGATGGAAGCCATGGAGGCAGGATCAGGTGTACAAAGGGCAGAGCACACCAGTGGGCTGCATGATAAGGTGGCAGCCCCACATGGCACCATCACTGTTGCACTGACATCTCTCCCTCCGCCCACCCCTTTGACCCCACAAGAAGTTCCTATGACCTGCTGACACAGGATGGGAAAAGTCAGAGCTTGATTCATGCGTGAGTTGGCTTGATATGTAGGTACCAGTTGAAATGGATTGCTGTGGTACCACAGCCCCACATGGGAGACCCCGAAAGGCATCTTGCAAGGAAATCTTCCTAATGGGCTGGGCTTTGGGTAAAGTGCACTGGCCCTCCACTTTGTGTGGAAAGAGAGTGTCCTGGAATAAGAATATACACAGATGCATGAGCAGTGAGGAATGGCTGAGCTGGTTGATGAGGGGCCTAAACTAACAAGATTGGGAGACCAGGGACAAGAAGATCTGAAGAAAAGGCAGATGGTGGATCTATGAGAGTATGCATAAATTGTGAGGATCTCTGTGTTGCATGTTAATGCCCATCAGAGAATATCTGCTGCAGAATAAGCACTGAAGGATGGGCACCATGGCTCACCCCCGTAATCCCAGCACTTTGGGAGGCTGAGGTGGGTGGATCACCTGAGGTCAGGAGTTCGAGACAAGGCTGGCCAACATGGTGAAACCCCTTCTCTACTAAAAATACAAAAATTAATTGGGCGTGGTGGCAGGTGCCTATAATCCCAGCTACACGGAAGGCTGAGGCAGGAGAATCACTTGAACCCAGGAGGCAGACATTGCAGTGAGCCTAGATGACACCACTGCACTCCAGCCTGGGCAACGGAGCAAGACTCCATCTCAAAAAAAAAAAAAGAAAGAAAGAAAAAGAATAGGCACTAAATAACTAAGTGAACAGTAGACATCAGTCTTTGTCCTCAACCACTCAGTGTTTGCACAGTGGGCTGATAAATGGAGTAGCCAGGGTGGTAGAGATGGAGTCTAAGCAGAGGCCAACAGCGTGGCTCACCTCTCACCCAGACTCCTCCAGCTCTTATTGCTGCTGAGTATCCTACCTGCCAGCAATGGAGATTAACTCTGAGGCTCCAACAGGGTATTATCCCTTGAGGAGACCAAACAACTGCTTGGTGGGAAGTTAATTACCCAAGAAGGACAGAGATTAATCTTGTACAGAATTGATACATATTCCAAGGATGTGTCTTCCTTGCCTGCCTGAAAGGTCTCAGCAAGCACGGCGGCCACAAACAGCCCTTGAAAATGTCTATTGCAGGAAGCCCACAAAGGAAGCACCAGGGTGATTTAAGGGACTGTTCTTGGGGTTGTAGGGGAAATGAGATAAAAGGAAGCTAAGATCTGAGATCCCAGAAGATCTTAATACTGACTCAAGACTCTCTTGAAAGATGTAAACTCCGATAGAGCATATGGATGATTTGTTTGATCTTTCTGGGGCTTAAGCCAAGACCCTATCAAGCAATTAAGTGGGAGACTGTGCTTATGAACAGCTCTTTTGAAGTAAGGCAGATGTTCTCCTTGCTTCTCAGAATAGTTTAGGCCAAAGCATTTTGTGGGCATAAATTAGCCTAATATCAGTGTCAATGCTCTATTTCAGCTTAGTCATGAAGACCTGGCCTTTGTGCTGTAAGCAATTAAGAAAGACAGAATTCTTAAGTGTATTTCAAGGAAATGTGAAAACCAAGTGTTCAAGGCACACTCACGTATTATAACAAAAGTGTAAAAACATACATGGGAAAGATTGAAACTTACTTTGGGGTAGTGGTTTTCTGGGCAGGCAGGAAGATAAATGTGTCTATGTGTGTTACTTCTTATTTCTGAAATAAAATAATAGTATCTGAGCAACTGCAGCAATAAGTTAACTTCTGTTAAATCTGAGTAAGTGGTACCTAATTTTCTCTATGTTCAAAATATTTTATAATTTAAAAAAAAAAAAAAAAAAAAACTCCTCAACTTGTAGATGGAAATCATTAGATTAAAGGAATCTTTCCCAGGGTGGGTATAGTAAGCTGCTAACAGAGGATGACTTGATGACTTTCTGTAGATAACAGATGTTGGGGGTTGCCCACAGCACCCGGAGAGGTCTTTGTTTCACACAAATCTGACCATATTTGTTCCCTGCTTAAAAGCTTTCCATGGCTCCCCATTGTCTTCAGGATAAGCTGATGCCCTTTTGGCCTGGCAAACACAGTCCTTGAGGATGGTTCTCCAGACCTCGGGAGCAGCCCCTCCCACCATGCTCCCACATGCACCACGTGCCCCTGGATCCTGAACTCCCTGGGCTCTGAGCGTGCTCTGGCTCACCTCTGAGATTGCTCTGGCTCATCTCTGAGATGCACACATGCTGCTCTGACTAGCCAGTCTCACCACCAAAGCCCAGATATCTCTATCCTTCAGCTTAGACCTCACCTCCTCCAGGAAGCCTTCCCATCTAGAACTTTGTGGTTGCTTATGTGACCACCAAGCATTCATCCACCCTCCTTCCAGGGACATCCCCCAATTTCCCTAGAAAACCACATACTTTCCCCTGGTTTCAGTCCATTTGCTGAAGCAAACCTGAGACCAGCCCTGCTCTAGGGATGCAGTGTGGGGCTGCCGCTGGGCTCCCTTGATACACAGTGATAGCTTCAGGAACTGAGGACAACAAGACTCAAGGCCCCTTTTGCTGAGTCAGAAACAGCTGCTGAGAGACATGGGAGACTGCTGCAGCCTTCTAGCGATCCCAGGAGAGAGCCCACCTGAGAGTGGAGTGAATACGAAGGGAAGAAAGACAAACCACACGTCCCGGCAGCATTCCACCCTAGTAAGAGTGCACCCAACGGTGGCCTACCGTGGGATGCTCGTGTTATTTAAGCCAATTATTCCCTGAACCATGCCCATGCCCACCTTTTCACTACACATTTAGTTGGTCTTTCTCACCCAAAAAAGGTTGGGGAAGTACACTTGGATAAGTCCATCCACCCTCCTGCCTCCCTGCAGACCCCTGGTTACCCAAGCTCTTTGTGTGGTTCCCTGGGAGTAGTACTTTTTTTCCATTTCTAAATCAAACTAAATGTGACTCTGTGTCCCTTTATCTGGATGATGTGCAGGAGCAGTCATTTCCACACTTCCTTTGGATTCTACCAAAATTTCAGAGTGTGTGTGGTACCAAGAAAACAGGGAGAGGGCCAATATTGGTCTCTGGTGGGCACAGGCATCACTGTGGTTCCTTCTACTACCCAAGACCATTGTCAAGTGCTTCTCCCCAGCCCTAACCTGGCACTGCAGCTCCCAGAGACCAGAGATGCCCATCACAGCAGGTCTGTACAGGGAGCCACCCGATGCTGTTGGGTCCCCCACACTCAGTGCCCAACCTCACAGCCACCCTGGAACCAGCTCCCCATCCCCTACTTGGGCCACAGACACTGCCAGACTCATTCCTGGAAAGGAAGCATGGCCTGAGTGAGGGTCCTTACCAGCTGAGCCCCATAGCAAAGAGAGAATGCTTCAGTGTGTGTGTGTAATGGAGGCAGACAGCTGGAGTTTTTGGGGGGGCAGGATTAGGTGAAATTCGCATAACCAAAAATGTGCCACTTTTAAATGAAAACTCAGTGACAATGAGTTGTGCAACTCACAGCATTGTGCAACTATCACCTCCATCCACTTCCAAACATTTCCCCCACTCCAGAAGAATCCCTTACACATTAAACACTCACCCTACCACCTCTCCTCCTGCTATCCCCTGACAATCACCAACCTCCTCTCTGTCTCTATGGATTTACCTATTCTGGATATTTCATTACATTGGAAATGTGCCATACGTGCCTTTTTGTGTCTGACTTCTTTCACTTAGCATAATTTTTTTAGGTTCATAATGGTTTTTATTTTTGTAGCATGTGTCAGAACTTCATTCTTGTTTATGTCTAAATAACATTCTATTGTACAGATAGACCACACTTACGATCCATTCAACCACTGATGGATACAGATGGAGTTTTACTCTGCAAAAAAAAAAAAAAAAAAATTGTTTCTACAGTTTTTTTTAGTGAGCCATCAATGTTTGCATGTCCCATGATTTCATTTAGATGTCCAGTCACACTTCAAAAACTGGATTCCTGCTGGGCAAGGTGACTCACGCCTGCAATCCCAGCATTTTGGGAGGCCGAGGTCAGCCAGGACTCCAAGGTCAGGAGTTCAAGACCAGGCTGGCCAACGTGGTGAAACCCCATCTCTACTAAAAATACAAAAATTAGCTGGGCATGGTGGTGGGTGCCTGTAATCCCACCTACTTGGGAGGCTGGGGCAGGAGAATAGCTTGAACCTGGGAGGCGGAGGTTACAGTAGTGAGCTGAGATCGCACCACTGCACTCCAGCCTGGGTAACAGAGCAGGACTCCATCTCAATAAACCAATAAATAAATATAAAATAAATCCGCTTCTGCAATCTGGGGCCCAGGACAATGCTGGGAAGAGATATGCAGCAGTGACCCCTTGGACAGGACTGGACCTGGCAGCTCTCCCTTTTCCTACTGCCTGGCTCTCATTCACAGTCACTTGCCTAGCCCCTCCAGGTACCCTACAGTCCTGGACAGACCCTTAAAACATAAACTCAGGGCAAGGGGGAAAGGGCCTTTTCTTCTCTCTTTGCAAGGGCAGGTCATAATTAATAGAGATCTCCGTGAAGATCACCCAGCCTCAAAGCCACCAAAGCAGCCATTAAGTCAGTAGCCTCTCTTCTTCAAGATAGGGCCTCCCTGAGGGCAGGGACGGTCCTTCTGGCTAGGCCCGGCCAGAGGTCAGCAGTGCCCTCATCCATCCTTCCTACTGTGTCTTATCCCCCGTCAATTCATGCACAGGCCATGGCTGGACCCCAGCTTCCTTCCACACACACACGAAAACACAGCCACACTCAGCATGTCATGATTTCCTTAGATCTTGCTTGAGTTTGAGGAATGAAAGAGAAAGTCTACTTCACAGGATTTGGGAAGCCTTCCATGCCCCACTCCTCCCTTGCTTGGCAGCACCTCTCTTTCAGCTCCCCACTCCTCTCCACTGCTCCCCTCTGGAACAGTCCATGGGCTTGTCTCCTTCCCACATCAGGCCAAGTATCACATCTACCCAGCAAAGGTGCTTTCTTTCCCCCCATGCCAGTGACTGGGAAAGTAAGAGTATGTCCACATTTTTAAGACAAAAGTTGCTGAGTGCAATTATTTGAGAGGGAAGAAGGGTTAGAAGCACCTGGAAAGTGGAGTTTGCAGCTCAGGTCATTATTCCAGCTGCAATCTCTCATTCTGAAGTGACCTCATTAACCCACATCCCAAGAGACCAGGTGAGCCTCGGCAAAGGGGCAGGACTTCCCTAGGAGCTCACTCTTCTCCTGCAGACCCGGACAGGCCCCTCCATGCTTCCATTTATTCTCTTCCCCTATAGGACAAGGACAACATTTAGGAGCCCCAGTGGGCTTTGGCATTAGCTAATTAGTGACCTTCACCAGTCAGAGATGTAATACTCAGCAGTAATTACAGACTCAGAGACCCACTCACTGCAGTTCAGTAAGTTTCAGTTTACCTTTTCAGTAAGGACAGGAATTTGTTTGCCCTACAAGGGTGGGTAGCATTTGGAAGCAAGCCTACACTGTGGAGTTAGAGGGCCTTGAAGTTCACCATGTTCTGAAATGGTAATTTTTGAAGAGTGCTCATGTGTCTATGATTTAGTTTCCAAAAATGCACCTGGCAGGGCCCCAAATGGCTCCTTATCATCCCTGCAGAATATCGTCCCAAGATCTTCATCTTCATCTTCCTGGAAGGCAGAGGGGAGCTGAAAGCAGTGAGGACCACATACTACCTGGTCCCTGGTCCCTGGAGTACTCACATCTGCATCTCTCCAAACAACTCCACGGGAGACAGAATTCTCCCTATGTTACTTGGGAGGACTGGAAGACTCCAAGGTGGCCAGTGACTTGCCCACAGTCTTCCAGATGCTATGGGCCAGAATTTGTCCTGTTCCTAATGCCGGCTGGGGGCAACTGGGCCAGGGCTTTGTTTTGCAGGCAATATCCTCCAGCCGCCTTTGGTTTGGGCATAAAAACCTGTTGGTATACAGGGGACTGTATTATCACTTTTGGCCTCATGTTTTGAAGTCTAGTGTTTGAGGGAGGCTCTGTCTCTGTCTCTCTCTCTCTATCTGTCTCTCTCTTTTAGGTGAATCCCATTTGGGGCCCCTCCAGAAGGTGAACTGAGCATGCTCAGAACTCAGCCTCTGCTTTCTGGACCCAGCCCCTTAGAACTGGAGCTCTGTTTGGAAGAAAAACTACATGCCCATAGAGTGAACTGGTTTTGGTACTTCCTTAACGAAAAGCAGAAATATGATACAAACCCCCAGCGGGTTAACCCATTCTAGAGGTGGCTCTGAGTCAGTACTTAGGGCTGGGTGCATAAAGACCCCCCGGGACAGGACTTCTGTCCCCGCCAGGCTTCTATCAGAATGTGCAGCCATCACAGTGCCAGAGGCAGAGGAGCTTACGCCAGCACACAGGAGGGGAGACAGTGGGATTCAGAGCCCCACTGCCCTCCATCCCAACCCCTAGCACCCATTTTATAGGTGAAGTGGCTCAAGTGACCCGCCCATGTCACCTTGCTGAGACTGAAGATCAGCTGCGTGGAGATACTGGGAAATAAAAAAGAAGGAAGCCTGATCCTTTCAACCTCAGGCAGATGTCCTCAAAGGCAGATCCAAATTAAGAACTTGATGGCCTGAGTGTCGGAGGTGGGAGATATCCTGATGGCCCCAGATCCAGCCCCTAGTGCAGGGTCTGCACTTCATAGGTCCTTAGTACACGGTTGCTGGTGGAATGTTAGAATGAAAGAGTCCCTGACTCTGGTTCTCCCAGGCTTCATATTACGCTTCACTGTCATCTTTTTCTTTCCAGATTCCCCAGCTCCCCTGGGGGCAGCCCTCCGCCCTAAGAGAAACTGAGAAGTGCATGAGTCAGCACATTCCTTCTCTGCCTCACCTCGCCTGCCTGCCTGGGTTCAGAATTAGCCAACACCCATTCCAAACACACTGGTTACACCACCCCACCTCCACACAGCTCTGCCTGCAAGGGTGGCACCTGTTTTGCCCCACCCTCTCTGCAGTTTTAAACCTCCCATGGAAGCACAGAAACAGATTAACCTGGTCCACTGGAAGCACCTCCAACTCTCCGGTGTCAGATAAGTGAGGACTGGTTTTTTTACAGTGCTTACTTCTGAAACGACTGGAGGCTGCTGTTTACAATAAGAAACAAAGAAACAATCCACTAGCAAGGCCTGGAATGGAAGAACAGTAACAGTGTAATGAAGTCCATCTGCCTTTGCTTGGCAGCAGGCAAGAATTCCTTGTGTCAGGAATCCTGATTTAAACCAGGCTGGATGGGTTAAGCCTGTAATCCCAGCACTCTGGGAGGCCCAGGTGGGAGGATAGCTTGAAGCCAAGAGTTGGAGACCAGCCTGGTCAACATAGCAATAAGGGAGGAGACCACCCCACATATTGTCTTATGCCCAATTTCTGCCTCCAAAGAAAGAAGAAGTAAAAACTAAAAGGCAGAAATCCACAAGTAGACAGCCCGGCACCACACCCTGTGCCTGGTAGTCAAAGATCGACCCCTGACCTAATTGTTTATTTACATAAGAAAAGCACTGTGAAGATCCCAGTCCTATTCTGTTCCATTCTAATTACCAGTGCATGCAGCCCCCAGTCACGTATCCCCTGCTTGCTCAATCAATCACGACCCTCTCACGCCAACCCCCTTAGAGTTGTGAGCCCTTAAAAGGGACAGGAATTGCTCACTGAAGAGAGCTCGGTTGTTGGAGACGTGAGTCTTGCTGAAGCTCCCAGCCGAATAAAGCCCTTCCTTCTTTAACTCGGTGTCTGAGGGGTTTTGTCTGCAGCTTGTCCAGCTACAGCAAGACCTTGTCTCTACAGAAACTAAAAAAATGAGCCAGGCATGGCGTGTGCCTGTAGTCCCAGCTACCTGGAATGCTGAGGTGGGAAGGTCTCTTGAGACCAGGAGTTTGAGGTTGCAGGAGGCTATGATCATGCCACTGCACTACAGCCTGGGTGACAGAGCAAGACTCCCTCTCAACAACAACAAAAAAAAGAAAGATAAAGAAAAGAAAAGTAGTCCTCATTTAGGAAGAATACTATAATTTACACAAAAGTCTTGCACTGAGCCTCTTAGGAGGCAAGGGGGAAAATGGTTTATGATGCTCTCTTTATCAGATATTAAAAAGCATGCCATGTCTTCTCAGGCACCAAAACTCTTAACCATTTTTTTCTAACCTAGAGATAGGCTTCAAAAAATAAGTGTGAGGCTGGGTGCGGTGGCTTATGCCTATAATCCCAGCACTTTGGGAGGTCAAGGTGGGCAGATCACCTGAGGTCAGGAGTTGGAGACCAGCCTGGCCAATTTGGTGAAACCCTGTCTCTACTAAAAAATACAAAAATTAGCTGGGCATGGTCGTGTACTCCTGTAATCCCAGCTACTAGGGAGGCTGAAGCATGAGAATCGCTTGAACCCGGGAGGCAGAGTTTGTGGTGAGTGGAGATCGCACCACTGCCCTCCCGCCTGGGTGACGGAATGAGACTCTGTCAAGAAAAAAAAAAAAAAGTAGAGGGAAGAAAGGAAAGCAAACTTACTCCTAGCCTTGACACCTTCACTACTAAACACTAATCAATTATCAGCTGGGGAGAGCATCAAATAAGCATGGGCAGTGGCGTCCATGGAAAGTTTTATAACATACACGAGTTATTTTCTCTGTGATGGTTTCAAAATCACCTGTGGAGCCTGCAAAAATGCAAATTGCTGATCCCATCCCCAGACTCACAGAAATGGGATCTCTCAGGGGACGGACCCTGGAAGCTGCATTTCCTTTGTATTCCCCATGGAATTCTTGGGCATCCTAAAGTTAGAGAACTGTTTCAGAACTTCTTTACACTTGGAAGGGAAGCTGCATTCCAACTTGGACCCTGGGAGAGTAGCTTCCCTTTCCTTCAGTACTGTGACTTTGAGCAGCCAAAGATGATCCCTCTCCCAGGACCACGCCAGCTCTAATGAAACTGGATGTTTGTAAGCCAAGCCTGCCCACATTGCAAACCTCCGCCCAGCCCCGCCCCGCCCTGCTGTCCCCACTGTGTTAGTCCCGGTCCTCTGAGAAACAGAGGTTAAGAAGGATTAAAAAGGTAAAGATTTTGTTGGAGGAAATGCATATATGACAGAAAGTAAGAAGGAGCAGACCAGGCTGCAGTGTGAGTCTGACCCCAAGGAGGGTCACCAAATTTGTCAAATAGCCAGGATAGTCAGGTAAATATGAATGTCAGATAAACAACAAATAATATTTTTAGTATAAGAATATCCCATGCAATATTTGAGCCATACTTACACTAATAATTCTTTGTTTATCTAGTATTCAGATTTTCCTGAGTGTCCTGTGTTGTATCTGGCAACCCTGACTCCCAATGAAGGAGAAAGGCAGGCTGAGTAGGAGCGCCCTGGACTGCTGTGCCGTCTAGGGGAGGTTCAGTAAAGTCATCGGGGAATACTTGAGCCAAAGGTAAGGGAGGAATCCCCCAGCTTCCAGACTTGGGGCAGCTTTCGTATCCCTGCTGCACCCCGTCTTGATGTCAGCACAAACCAAGGGGTGGATTCTAGAGCCAGGGGTGGGGCCCTGGGCCAGCTGTGCTGCCGTAGCTGGAGGCCCACAAGGCGAACCCTCATGCCACCACATCCCAATGCAAAGCCCAGAGTGGCAGAAGGCTCAGCAGAGGCTGCCAGTGGTCACCTGTGTTCTAGCCCCAGCTTGACTTCCTTGAAACAAGGTCAGGAAAAGCCACCTCTGCCCCAGTTTTCCCAGCTGGCTCACAGATAACCTAGACAGATAAATGAGGTGATGAGACTAAGTACTTCTTGGTCCTCAGATAAAAGGTTCTGTATGCTGAGTGCTGGATGAGTCTTTCATGGGGACTGGATCTTCTGGTCAGAGACACTCTGCCTCACCCCTATAGAGACACCTCCAACAATGCTTGGTGGATGTGGCCAATTGAACCCCTTTTCCACAAATGTGAACTTCTGAGATACCAAGTCCCACAGGTCTCAGAGCATCTCTCACCCATCCCTGGAAATGGAACTGAGATGCCTGGAGAAGCTGAGAGGAGATTTGGAGGGCAGAACTGGCCAGAAGTTAGGCCGGGCGCGGTGGCTCAAGCCTGTAATCCCAGCACTTTGGGAGGCCGAGACGGGCGGATCACGAGGTCAGGAGATCGAGACCATCCTGGCTAACACGGTGAAACCCCGTCTCTACTAAAACTACAAAAAACTAGCCGGGCGATGCGGCGGCGCCTGTAGTCCCAGCTACCCGGGAGGCTGAGACAGGAGAATGGCGTGAACCCGGGAGGCGGAGCTTGCAGTGAGCTGAGATCCGGCCACAGCACTCCAGCCTGGGTGACAGAGCGAGACTCCGTCTCAAAAAAAAAAAAAAAAAAAAAAAAAAGAACTGGCCAGAAGTTCCAGGCCTGGGCAAGAGGTGTGCAGACTGAGAGTAGGGGAGAGTCCCCTTGAGTGGCAGAATGACACAGGGGTCCTTAATCAGCAGCACTTCTGAGTCCACCTGCAAGCCAGGGAGCAGCTATACAGACTGTGGGGTTTTAAAACAAGCCCATAAGTTCTTTGATACATCTCCCTTTACAGAGTGGGACTACTTCCCCTTGCCTTAAGTGTGGGTGTCCTTAGTGACTTGCTTCTAACCAATAAAATGTGCAGAAGAGGTGGTATGTGATGTCCAAGACTGGGACATACAAGGCATTTTGGCTTCCTACTTGCTTTCTTTCTTGGGCTTCTTGCTCTGGGGGAAGCCAGCTGCCAAATCATGGGCATAATCAAGCAGTCTTAGGAACAACCCAGTGGCAAGGAACCAAAGCCTCCAGTCATGAAGGGTGTGAGTGAGCCTGCTTGGTATTTGATCCTCCAGCCCCAGTTGAGCCTTCAGATGACTGCATCCCTGGCTGATAGCTTGACTACAACTTCACGAGAGACCCTGAGCCAGAACCACTCGGCTAAGCTGCTCCTGAATTCCTGACCCATTGAAACTGTGGGATAGTAAATGTTTGTTGTTTAATGCCTTTACAGTTTGGAGTAATTTGTTATGCATCAATAGATAACAAATACAAGTATTGCAGTTACACGTTCAAATCCCTGCTCCATTTACTTGCTCATGTCCTTGGGCAAGGTACCTAACCCCTCTGAGCATCAGTTCTCTCTGGTTGCCCCCCAACAGCAGCCAGAAGACACTGTCTGATCCTCATATCCTGGAGAGAGCTCCAACCTGGCCTCAAATCCAGGCAACTAGGGTGCCCTGAGGGCAGGGGCCCTTCCCAAGGCCAGCCAGTTATCTTGGGGAGAGAAACTAGGTCATGTTTTCTTCCAGACATCTTCTGTCTTACACTTGATAAAGGCTTTCAAACTTAAACGTCAAGATTTTGTCAACTTTATTCTCTGGCAAAGTCATGAGTCCTGGTCCCAGTCACCTGGGCTTGGAGAAGGACCTTAGAACACAAGTGAGGAGGCCGGGCGCAGTCGCTCAAGCCTGTAATCCCAGCACTTTGGGAGGCCGAGACGGGTGGATCACGAGGTCAGGAGATCGAGACTATCCTGGCTAACACGATGAAACCCCGTCTCTACTAAAAAAAAAATACAAAAAACTAGCCGGGCGTGGTGGCAGGCGCCTGTAGTCCCAGCTACTCGGGAGGCTGAGGCAGGAGAATGGCATGAACCCGGGAGGCGGAGCTGGCAGTGAGCTGAGGTGAGCTGAGATCCGGCCACTGCACTCCAGCCCGGGCGGCAGAGCGAGACTCCATCTCAAAAAAAAAAAGAACACAAGTGAGGAAATTCAGGTTCATGTAGATCTCTTCCAACCCCTTTCACAGCTGCGTGGTCCCTCCCCAGCTTCTGTGTGCTTGCTCCTTGGGACCGACCCCCCAAGACCCGGGCACCAGAGCCACCGGGCCCTTGTGGAGAGTCTGGGAGTTTTACATCCCCGCTCCACCTTCAGCAGCCTGTGGCCAATAACTGACTAATGTCAGGGACAAACACCAGCTCCTGTGCCTTCAGGCGAGACAAACCCAGAGCTCCCCAGGGACCTGGCTGAGGTTGTCCTTTCTGAAACCTTCCCCTTGCCAGGCTTTTTTACCTTACCTCACTTGCTTTCCCCACTCCCTCCCTTGCTGGGCTGTCCTGGGAAGATTCCCTTAATAAACTGCTGGCACCCAGCCAGGTGCACTGGCTCTTGCCTATAATCCCAGCATTTTGGAAGGCCAAGGTGGGCAGATCACTTGAAGCCAGGAGTTCAAGACCAGCTTGGGCAACATGGTGAAACCCCATCTGTGTTTAAAATACAAAGATTAGCCAGGCATGGTGGCATATGCCTGTTATCCCAGCTACTTGGGAGGCTGAGGCACAAGAATTGCTTCAACCCAGGAGGTGGAGGCTGCAGTGAGCTGAGATGGTGCCACTGCACTGCAGCCTGGGTAACAGAGTGAGACCCTGTCTCAAAAAAAAAAAAAAAAAAAAAAAATTGCTGGTACCCACATGCTTGGCCTAGGTTCTGGGAGAATCTGTCCTGAGACTGGGGGAGCACACTGGTTAGTACCTCCAGAGTGTTATGCCAAAAGGTACCATTATAAGATATGTGATACTGAGTGGGGCTGTGCCCGCTGCCGTTAGAGCCAGCTGTCAACAAAGAGTATTGTGTGTGCCAAGTTACAACAGGAAAAACTGAGAAACTGTACCTTCAGTAGGTGGTTAAGAGATCAGCCCAAGCCCCACAGGAGAGGAAAGTGGGGGAGCTGGGGTTCTTCCTCAGATTGTAACTCCAGAGCCACGTTCCTGGTACACGGTGCCCCTCACGTCTTCCCAGATCCAGGCAGGTTAGGAGCTGTTTGCGCTTGTTTGTTTTTTTAAACCCAGAAACACAAACCCACTTCTCTGATTACCACTATAACCACAGACATTCCACAGAAGAGGCAGCCCTCCATGCCAGCACCTCCCAGGCAGATGCTGGAGGCAGTAGCGCTGCTGCTCCTTTGGCAGTTGGGCCTGGTAGTAACAGGTGACTGGTGGTGATGCTGGAACCTGGATACTGTTCCTCAAAGGCAGGGCCAAGAAGAGTGCTTTCAAATGACGCCACAAGCTCCAGCTTGCACACTCCCTGGAGGGTGTTCTCACTAGAGGCAGCGCCCCTGCTGTCACCTGTGTGGCCTCTCTCAAGCTTTGTGCTCCAGTGACTCTGAACACACAGGGCAGCTTCACCCCTTCAGCCTGTCCTCAGGCTGACTCCCTTGTCTACAATGACTTCTCCATGCTTCATCTCATATACATTTCCTAGACCATTTTTCATGTGGATGGCAGTGAGGCGTAGTGCTTAAGGGCTTGGGATCAAGCCCTGGAATCCTGTGTCCAGGGCTCTATTTCAGGCTCTGCTGCCAAACAAATGTATGAATGTGGGCAAGTTATTCAACTTCTCTTTGTTGTTCTTGTCTGTAAAATGGAGCCAGAGACACCTTGGAAGGCTGCTAGGAGGACTAAATAAGACAAATTAGATGTCAAGCACTTAGCAGACAGCCTGAAACATAAAGGACAGTGACCTATCTATCTATCTAATCTCATAAAATTCTATGGGTCAGACACTGTTTTGAGGTCTGGAGACACTGGGGTAGATATGATGTAGACAGGGCACTTGAGACACAGGGAAGGCTCTTTTTGTTTTATGTATGTACGTATTTTTGAGACAGGGTGTCACTCTGTCTCCCAGGCTGGAGTATGGTGGCAGAATCTCAGCTCACTGCAAGCTCTGCCTCCTGGGTTCATGCCATTCTCCTGCCTCAGCCTCCCCAGTAGCTGGGACTACATACGCTCACCACCACGCCTGGCTAATTTTTTGTATTTTTAATAGGGACGGTGTTTCACCATGTTAGCCAGGATGGTCTCAATCTCCTGACCTCGTGATCCGCCTGCCTCAGCCTCCCAAAGCGCTGGGAGGGAAGGCTCTTAATGTTTTATGTATGTACGTATTTTTGAGACAGGGTGTCACTCTGTCACCCAGGCTGGAGTGCAGTGGCACAATCACAGCTCACTGCAGCCTTGACCTCCCAAGCGCAAATGATCCTCCCACCTCAGCCTCCCAAGTAGTTAGGGCTACAGGGCACACCACCATACCTGGCTAATTTTTATTATTTTTTTTGTAGAGACAGCAGCTCACTATATTGCCCAGGCTGGTCTCAGACTCCTAGGCTCAAGCAGTCCTCCTATCTCAGCCTCCCAAAGTGCTGGAATTATAGGCGTGAGCCGCTGTGCCTGGCCCTTAATATTTTATTTTTAATGGATAATGATTAACCTGTTTGTACCTTACCTAGAGTGGTAGCATGTCACTCGCAAGACAACACAGTAGTGCCTGGAGTTAAGAACTCAGACTGCTTCTAGCTGAGAACTTCACAGGGAATGTTAGGTTCAAATCCCAGCTCCTTCCTTTCCAACTGAGTAACCTTGGAACAAATCTCCAATTTACTTCCCAAGGCTATTGGAAAGACCAAAAGGTAGTTTGAACAGGATAAAGCAAGTGCCACACAATCAGCAGATGTTACTGATGGACAGGGGCTTCCTGGAGATGAAAAAGGTACAAAGAACAGGCTTTGGTGGAATGTCAAGCACATGCAGGCCAGAGGAAGAGCTGCATTTGGAGGTAGGGGGCCTTCCCAGTGAGCTGAAAAATTAAGTCCTGGAGGACCCAGCTTTGACAGTCTCACAAAAAGCTGATCTGGGGCTTGGTCAAAGCTCCATTAGTCCTAAAGACAAGGGGCCCTATGGAGGAATAGAGTGAAGAATTCTTGATAAAATAAAGCGTGCATTCAGGAAAAGCTGTATGTGTAAATATGCAAGTACTTACATGTTTTATAGCAGCTCATTTACAATTATAACTCTGCAAAGCAGGAGTCATTATACCCATTTTGTAGATGAGGAAACGGAAGCTCAGAGGCATGGTAACCTGCTCAGGGATGCACACAATCCATTCATCTGGCAGTGGCAGGATTCCAGCCCAGGGAAGTTAGTTCCAAAGCCCAGGATCTCCCCCTAGAGTGCATTTCCGCTCCCTGACAGAGCTGCCAGGTAACTTCTGAGCAATATTCATTTTTCTCCACTGCAGTCTAGACCAGCAGGAAGGATTGTCACAAAGTCTTGGAGTTGAGGTCTTGAGCTACTAGTGTGCTGGGTTTTCCTTCCTAGCTTGAGCCCTGCCTCAGTTGTGCAGTATTTACTGTCTGTTAAGCATCAGTGCACAGCTGCTCACCCTAGCTCACGGGTATGAAATTTTCACATCATAGAATCATGTACGCCTTTTTGAACACCTCAACACCTGGCACAGTGTCCAGTACAATGTAGGTGTTCAATCAATGGTTGTTGAATGAATAAGCGAAAAATATCAACTGTCACTTATTGCATATTACAAATCTTCCTCTCCTGTATTATTATTATTGTTATTGTTATTATTATTATTATACAGAGTCTTGCTTTGTCACCCAGGCTGAAGTGCAGAGGCACAATCTCAGCTCACTGCAACCTCTGTCTCCCAGGTTCAAGTGATTCGTCTGCCTCAGCCTCCCAAGTAGCGGAGATCACAGGCGTGCACTACCACACCGAACTAATTTTTATATTTTTAGTAGAGACAGGGTTTCTTTAGGTTGGCCAGGCTGGTCTCAAACTGCTGACCTCAGGCGATACACCTGCCTCGGCCTCCCAAAGTGCTGGGATTATAGGCATGAACCACCGCGCCCGGCCATGTCCTGTATTATCTTATTTGACCTTAACAACAACCTCTGAGGTAATAAATGGATTCCTAGCCCAGCTCACAGAGGTCTACATGGCTCATCTATGAAGAGGATTGGTGGCCATTCCTCTAATCCCTAAATGTCTAACACGAATGGAGATATTTGGAAGCAAAACCCCATTATTGGTTCCCTGGCTGTAGGGTGGGAGCTACCATGGTAGAAAGGGCCAAATGGAAGATACTGAAACTACCCTCGCCCCACTGCTCCCAGACCATATCACATCTCTGGAGGACTGGCAAAGATTAGTTCTACTGTTAAACATTCTAAAAGATGCAGAGGTTGTGGTCCCTTACAAAAGACAGGTCCTGGAGGATGACAAGGAATTATTGCACACTTAACCAAGTCGTAGCCTCAGTGGCTGCTGCCAAATGTAGTATCTTTGCTACAGCAGATTAACAAGACCTCACATACACAGTATGCAGCCATTGTCTGGCAAATGCATTTTCCTTTTTTTTTTTGTTTTTTTTAACATTTTTATAAGAAAACGGGATCAGAAACAAGTCACTTCCCCTTGGGATAGGGAGCAGTGCACATTGCTGACCTTGCCCAAGGGCTGTGTTAACTCCCCTGCCCTCTGTCATAATGTGGGGACCTATCTCACGTCGACAGCACTCAGAGCATCCTTGATCCGCTGCACTGAGGACATCATGTCATTGGAAGAGAGGATCAAGAAGTGACTAGCATGTTAGAGATGTCAATAAGACATGCGCATTCCAGGGGATGGGAGAGAATTCCTGTGGGGACTCAGGCACCCACCAGATCGGGCAAGCGTTTAGGAGCCCGGGGGTCCGAGGCATGCCAGAGCACCCCTCCTAAGTAACGAGCACATTATGGCTCCTTGTACCTCCCACTAAGAAGGAAGTATAATGTATAATGCCTGGTCAGCTTCTTCAGACTCAAAGGCTGCATTTGACACACTCGTGAATACTGCTTGGAACCAGGTACTGATGGGCAGGCCCAGGGCCAGCTTGAGCAGGTCCCTGAGCAGGAAAGAGCTGTGCAGCAGGTCCAGGCTGTAGTACAAGGGGCCCAGCCACTTGGGCTTTATGGACCAGCAGACCCTCTGGTATTAGAGGTATCTGTGGTGGGAAAAGATGTTGTTTGCAGTTTATAACAAGTCTCAATAGAAGAATCAATGTAGCTGACTAGGATTCTGCAGGAAGGCCATGCCATCTGCAGTGGAGGATTACATACTTTCTGAAAAACATGACTTAGCAAGCTCCTGGGCCCTGGCCATGGAACTTAAAGTGACTACACAGCTAAAGGAAGTAAGAACATGCCACCCCAAAGTATTCCACTCTGGCATGTCGGCTCCTTTGAGTGAAAGGCACTTGAAAAATAGCAGATGCAAGAATATCACTCCAGGCTCCATGCTGTTTCTTAAAAGCAGATGAAGTTCCCCTATGAAAGATGCCCTCCCCATACTAGAAGGAAAGTAACAGTGTTATCATCAAGGATGAGAAGTTGAGACTGAGAGAATTCTGAACAAAGCTAGTGAAAATCACTTACCTTCTTTTAGCCTCCCCACATAGTTTAGTTGCTTTATTACAAGTTATTATTCTTTGCTCCATTCAGTTCATAAGCATTCAACTCTAACTGCTGCTTTAGGCCTTCATTTCGTTATGAAGGCTCCTGTGCCACATAAAACTTGTATTAAATAAATTTGTATACTTTTCTCCTACCAATCCATCTTATATCAACTTAATTCTCAGGCCCAGCCAAAACACTCTAAGGGAGTAGAGGCGAAATGTTTCCTCCCTCACACAGCCAAGGCTGCCATCATGAGCTGGGTTCTTTCACATCCACCAAAGCAGAAGGTCAGACTCAGCAAGAAGCCATCATAAGATGGAAGTGGCACCTCCAAGATCAGGTCCAAGCGGGGCCTGAGGGCACAAGTCACCTGTACAAGCAGACGGCCCAGATCTCGTGTCATCTGCACACTCTGGCACCAGGACCACCCCCTCCCTGCTTCAGGCTTGGGTAGCTTGGGTGGAAGGCTACATTTGGTTCACAAACAGCTCAGCCTAATTTGTGGGTGAGGGCCAAAAATTGACTGCAACTCCACCCAGGGGCAGCCCTGAAAAGCAGCAGTGAAAGAAGACCCTCCTCGTAGAAAGATAAGTGGTCTTAAATTAGAATTTACACCAGCATGCAAGTAGCAGAAAATGGCTGCGCTAGTTCCTCAGGGGCCTAGAAGAGAAAAATTGGAAGAAAGAGACCAAGGAGGGCTGGGAAAGAGGCACCTGGATGGACCCTCAGGAAGGGGCACAGAGTGTGACCTGCAAGACAAGAGGATGGACCCACAGGAATGGGCACCGAATCGTATCACACAGCAATGTCCACACAGAGCACCCACTACAGAAAAGGCACTGAACAGCCACATGGTCAGAGTGACTTTCCCAGCCTCCATCACTGGCCACATGGGTACATGAACAGAGTAGTCACCACAGAACAGCGCATGCTACCACGAGCTGGGTTCTTTCACACCCATCAAGGCAGAACGGATGGAGGATTGTGCATGGGCTGGACACCACAGCCTTCCACTCTCCAGGGTGATGCAGCAACTGCCACTATCCAGTGTCTAACCTGACAGCCCCAGAGACCAACACTGAGGCCATGAAACGGAAACAACCCTTAGGGAGCCGAGCCAGCCTTTCAGTGGCTAGTTCAACATTTGACCCCTTCCACCTTAGAAAGAGCAGCAATTCACTCTGGGTGGAATTAACCCATACTATGGGCATGGATTCACCTTTTATGCCCATAGACCTTGACCAGCACCTGCAGAATATGTGGTCTACCAATACAGGATCCCATGTAGCATTGAGACAAAGAGACCTACTTTGCAAAGGCAAATGACCATGAGGTCCCTGGTGATACCACACCCTCATCCTCTAGAGGCCAGCCTGAGGTGGAATGGTCACTGAAGGGCCAGGCAGCCAAAGCACCAACTGGAGAGGGCACTATGCATCCTGACACTCTAAGTCAGCAGGCATTGTATGGTATTGTGCCCCCACCCCTGAGAGGAGTGGTTCACCTGGAAATTAAGAGGTGCAAGCCTGAGTGGCCCCGCTTACCATCACTTTCAGGACAAGATCTCTAAACCACAGAGATATAGAATGAGGCATTAATCAGTTTCAATGTCCCATTCCCACAGCTCTGTGGTTTAGAGATCTTGGTTCCCAGAGGAGGATACACTTCCACCAGTGACACTCTGAGGATTCCATCAAACTCCTAGCTATGGCTGCTTTCCAGTCACTTTGGGCTCTTTGTGCAGAGAGACCAACAGGAAGGGAAAAGAGCCACCATCCCATCGTGGGTAACGGACCCCGGTCATCAGGAGAAAGCAGGGTTGCTGATTATACAACGGGGGCAGGCAAGAATATGTTTGGCACTCAGGTGGTCCACTGGGGCATCCCTTGGTTCTCCTGACCCCAATTTATTTTTTTATTTTTATTTTTATTTATTTATTTATTTTTGAGATGGAGTTTTGCTCTGTTACCCAGGCTAGAGTGCTGTGGTGCAGTCTTGGCTCATTGCAACCTCTGCCTCCCAGGTTCAAGCAATTCTCCTGCCTCAGCCTCCCGAGTAGCTGGGATTACAGGTGCGCACCACCACACCCCACTAATTTTTGTATTTTTGTAGAGACGGGGTTTCACCATGTTGCCCAGGCTGGTCTCAAACTTCTGACCTCAGGTGATTCACCCACCTCAGCCTCTCAAAGTTCTGGGATTACAGACATGAGCCACTCACTGCACCCTGCCTAAGGTTTTATTTTTCTATAACTCAATCCAACTTCCACTGAAGCCCCATTCTGCTGCTGGTAGACACCTCCTTTGGAGCAGAGTCCAAGTTTGGGAGCTTCATTTGCATCAAGACCTCTCAAGAACCCTCCAGAAGTTCCATCCTCAACACACTGGCCCTCTCTAGCTTCTAGCCTCCAGAAAAAACCCCACACACCCCAAGGCCCTCCCTAAACCCTTTCTCTCAGCCCCAAATCTTCCCAGTCAAAAGCTGTGAAGGGGAGAGAGGGGCAAATATGGCCCAGGGGATTCGTTTGCAGCCTAAATTTTTAAATTATTTATCAACCTCTACAAATTAAGGAATTTCACATAAAATTTTGTATTTTTTATGCTTCTCTAAAGAGATCAATCTATCCTTCAATTTCCTCTGGTGGCATTGGCTTTCACGAGAAGGAGCCACCTCCTCTTGCTTTGCTCATTCCTGTGGTCCGGCTTGCCCCACTCTGCCTTGTTGCCTGGGGCCAGGGTCTTTGGCTTTGCTGCCCTGAGCTCCCTTATGGGCGCAGGGTTGTGGCTTTGGGAATACAAGTTTGTTAGTCACTTCTTTTTGCTGAGGCAAAGGTTGGGGAGCTAATGGCGGTGATGAGAGGGAAATGCCAAGAAAGCTCTTTGAGCTGGGTAGTGAAGACTGGATAGGAGTGAGAAAGTAAGAAGGGTGGGCATGGTGGCTCACACCCATAAGCCCAGCACTTTGGGAGGCCGAGGCGGGTGGATCACTTGAGGCCAGGAGTTCGGGACCAGCCTGGCTAACATGGCAAAACCCCATCTCTACCAAACAATTTAAAAATAAGCCAGGCATGATAGTGCATGCCTGTAATCCCAGCTGCTTGGGAGGCTGAGGCGTGAGAATCCCTTGAAACCAAGAGGGAGAGGTTGCAGTGAGCAGAGATCACATCACTGCACTCCAGTCTGGGTGACATAGTGAGACTCTGTCTCAAAAAAAACAAAAAACAAAACAAATAAACAAAAAAACAGAAAGTAGGGAGAAGCAGAGAGGGCATCCCAGGCAGGGGAGACCAGCTGAGCAAAGGCTCTGGGTACCCATCTGATTAGACCAGGACCGGAGCATCCCTGCTGGGAGACCATGAGGGTACCCGTCTGATTAAACCATGGGATTGACATCATGCCGCAGTGGAGAAAAGCCTGGGTAGAGAAACTGGGGACAGAATGTAGACAGTAACCTTGACCTACCCAACTCCCAAGCTTGTGGGCGGCTAGAGGCAGAAAATGATTGACTTCTCCAAACATTTTGTGTTTCTGAATGACTTAATGGGAAGGAAGGGGGTTCATTCCAATCTATCTTCTGCACCCAGATCTATACCAATCTAAAAGGCAACTTGACTCAACCAGCAATTTTGCCTAATATTCTGTTCAGGGCTCTATGTTAGGTACAAAGAAGAGGCGTACAACAAAGGCCAACAGTAGGGGTTGAAGACCTGTCTGCAGCATTCCTCCTAGGACATGGTAGAGTCTCATTCCCCTTCCCTTGACTACGAGTCCCTTTTAGTGACTTGATTCTAACCAATGAAACACAGGGGAGTGACATTGTGTGACTTCTGAGGCTAGGTCATAAAAGAAAATACAGCTTCCTCCTGTCTGACATGTTCTCTCTCTCTTCCTTTCTCTCTCTTGGAGCCCAGCCACCATGCTGTGAAGAAGCCTGGGCTGTAAAGGGAGGAACACTCGTTGGTGTTCCAGTCAGCAGTGCCAGCTAAGGTCCCAGCTGACAGCCAGCACCAGTCACCAGCCATTAGTGAATGAACCTTGGAAGATTCCTGCCCCAGCCTTCTGGCTGCCCTAGCTGTTACCACAGAGGCAAGCAAAATAAAGCCCCTACGTTTTGGAATGTTTATTATGCAGCATAAAGTAACTGGAACACAAATACACAGACCCAGGCTCTAACCCAACCCGGGACAACTGGGAACCAAGCACAGTATCTGGAACATCCTAAACATTCCTCAGCTGACAGGTGTATATTCCACTGTTTTCAGATGGAACAAAATCAATTCTGAGCTGTTGCAGTGAGTTGGAGACTCACATATAAACGATGTGCCATCCAGTCAGGGGAAACGAAGGCAGGGCTCAGAGGGGAAGCCATTTTGGCCACACCGTGGAGGATGAGGAAGAGAATTTCAAGAGAAAAGGGCAATGCAAATCACAGGCACTGTGAGCTGGACACTGTGGCCTCAGGACGCTCTGGTCAACCCTAGCATCCTCTGTTAAAGATTGGCAGTGCTGACCCCTGCACTCAGGCTTCCTATGTCCCACTGGGTGCGTCCCCTCTTCAGGTTGCCTAGAGACTACCCTCAGCTCTCCTCTCCCTGACCTGTAGGGTAGGTGGGATTTGACAGAATTTGATGTTTGTCCATCAGAAGTGGTCTGTTGACTGTCGAGTGATTTCCACAGAACTGTATATTTTGCATTCCCTATCTTTCCATTCCCCACCTCGACCCCTGCAAGGCCCAGCAATTTCTTTTCACCCGCTCACTGCTTAGTGCTGGACTTAGTCAGATCTCATCAGTCCCTCCTCGATGGATCCTTCCCTCTTGTTCTACTGCCGACAAAGGGGCTTGCTCTCCACCAACCTTCCCTGTTGGACTCTGTGGTTTGGAACCGAGTAATTGTTCAATTACCCATTATGTTTTAAAGTTATAAATGCAAGGTAAGTACATTACAGAAAATGCTGAATCAAGAAGAGAAACTACAATCTCATCACCCTGCCCCACCATCAAGAACCATTCATCTTGTCTTCTCTGAGTACCTTTTTCAACACCTATAGCATTTTTAAAACCCTGTTATAGCCAGGCGCAGTGGCTCACACCTGTAATCCCAGCACTTTGAGATGCCTAGGGAGGCGGATCACCTGAGGTCAGGAGTTCGAGACCAGCCTGGCCAACATGGCAAAACTCCATCTCTACTGAAAATACAAAAGTTAGCCAGGTGTGGTGGCGTGCGCCTGTAGTCCCAGCGACTCAGGAGGCTGAGACAGGAGAACTGCTTGAACCCAGGAGTCAGAGGTTGCAGTGAGCCTACATGGCGCCACTGCACTCCAGCTTGGGTGACAGAGCAAGGCTCTGTCTCAAAGAAATAAAAAATAAACAAACCCTGTTATCATACTGCATGTCTAATTGTGAATGCTGAGTTTTGTATTTAGTGTTGCAGTGCATGCTTTTTGTCATCGTTTTCTTTCCTAATGAATACATAGTGGTGTCAAGCGGCTGAACTTCGTTTAATTTAACTATTTTTACAGTGTTTGGCATCTAGGTGGTTTCTAGTTTTCCCCTGCAATAAACATCTCCCTGCCTAGGGCTTTTTCTGAAAGCAGAATTACTTACTCAGGACAGATTCCTAAGAGAAATGACTGGATCAGAAGTTGTGATTATATTAACGGCTCTGGATATAGACCCCTTGTCAAATTATCTCAGTGACCTTTGTTTCTTTGAACTGTGATCTTGTAGTTAATGCTGTTGTTATTCTGGAAGTACTGGATGACCAGTGGAGAAAATTTGGAAACACTGAGAGAAGTGAATAAAAATCAACCACATTTCACCCACAAAAAGATAATCACTATAAGTAACATGGTGGTGTCTTCCTCTCCAGTCTGTTTTTCTTTATGTAAGTTTTAGGGTTGTTTGTTTGTTTTAGTGCCTATGTGAATTAGCATAATTATGATGGCACTGTAAATAAAGTAGACATCATAATTTTCCTTGAACATAACAGCTAAGTATTTTCCACTTTATTGCAAACTTTTCATACAGTTTAAGAAATGCATAGTTTTCCATTGAGTAGATGTAGCCTTATTTACTTTCCCATTATCCTATTTGGGGACACTTACACTGATTCCAAATTTTTGCTCTTAGAAACATTTGCCAGGAATAAATCTTCAAGTTATGACTTAAAAAGCAATTTGTAAGTTGGGTAAACAGAACAATGATGAAAACTTATAATAGAAGAGTTGACTAATTGGTCTTGATTGTGGAAAAGGCTAATTTCTAAGCTCCTTCCTAGATTCATGAATGGTATTTAAATAACTAAGCTTTTTGTTTGTTTGTTTACAATCAAAGCCAACCCAATGAAGATTCCTGACTGGGAGCCCAGACACCTGGTTTTCTGGTAGTTTTTTCCCTCAGACAAGTCACAGGCCTGGCCTCTTGTGACTTAGTCAAATGCACAGTCATACTAAACGGTGGTGGCGCTGGCGCTGCAGGGCTCCCGGCTGTTTCCTTTTACCAGTCCACACTGTTGTCAACGGTGGCTGCACCTTAAGCATTCCTCAGTCACTGCAGTGAAGTTGCCATTTGCTTCCTGCCTGACTGACTCACGCAGCAGCCTGGGGCACAAGTCCTACCATCTGTGGGCCTGGGCCGGTTGGCAGCACAAAGAGGAGCAGAAAGTGTGCCTCGATGCACAGGACGTGAAAAACAAGTGATGCTGCTTCCTGTGTGCAGACATGGAAAGATAAGCAAGAGGCTTATGATGTCGGAAAAGAAAGCAACAGCAGCAACAGAAACCAAACCTGAGGGCAAGACAAACAGTATGCTATCGTTTGTATAAAAATAAAATAGAGAGCCAGATATGCACATACCACCCCCTGTCCCCCCAAAATAAAGAGCTCAACGGCAGTGAAGGGCTATATAGTCACCACTGGCAACTGCAGAGTGGATACTTATTGTTCCTCAGACAATTACTGTATTTCCTGTGTGACTCAGGGTTTTGTTCACTGCACTGGTTGAAAAGTGACGTAGGCTTGGGTGGAAGGAGAGAAGCCAGTTCCCGAAACACTTCCTTGGTACACAGGCTGACCTGTGGTGGAGACATCCTCCCCCAACACCTGTGCCCATTCCAATGGCAGACAGGCAGTCAGATGCAGGCACCCTGAGAAATGCAATTAGGAGAGAGAAGGAGGAGAGGGAGAGAAGGGAGACAAGGGGCACAGCTAGGGAGGGAATGGAGTGAGAAAAAGAAAGAAACTTTGACCATCTTTTGAACAACCATGACGATCTTGAGGAGTTTTGGTGATGCTTCTTTTAGGATGAGCTTTTAATGGTCCTAGTCTCTAAAGGCACCCTCCCTCTCAGGATGTCCTTACTCTGAGCAACTCAGAAAATCAAGGGCTGCTGCAGCATGGCGGCCTATTGCTGGGGACCGGTCCTGCCTGGAATGGGTCTTGAGACCCTGGGTTGGCCTGACCTCTGGTCCTAGCCCTGTCCTTCCAGCACAATAACAAGTGACCTTGGCCCATGACCATGGCTGGCCACCACCCAGGCTCTGGGAAGGCTTCAGCCCAGGAGCCCCCATCTGCTCACCCACTGAAATGGGCCTCTCCAGCTCCCCAGTGAGGCCTTGGAGCAGAGCCACTGAAAATCCTAAGGCCCTAGGAGAGAAGAGAAGAATTAGCAGGGTCAATTGTTTCCAGATGTCTCTTACTTATGTCAGGATTAATCTTTGCTACAGAGCCATTTCTCCATGGAGAAAATGCATATAAAGCAGATGTCCTGGATAACAAGGAGAGGAGTTAAGAACCACGAGGAGAACATGGAGTGGACAGAAAGCCCTGCCCAAGGATGACACACATGACAGGAGGAAGCAGGAACCCTTAAAGGCCAGCCAGGCTCCTGAGGCCTCAACTCTACCGCTTCAGAATCTTCTGCCAGCATCTTGACACTAGCTCCCTGTATTAGTCTGTTCTCACACTGCTATAAAGACATACTTAAGACTGGATAATTTATAAAGAAAAGAGGTTTAATTAGCTCATGGTTCTGCAGGCTGTACAGGCTTCTTGTCGGGAGGCCTCAGGAAACTTACAATCATGATGGAAGGTGAAGGGGAAGCAAGAACATCTTACGTGACTGGCAGGAGAAAGAGAGAAAAAGAGAAAGTGCTACACACTTTTAAACAACCGGATCTCCACAGAACTCTAGCACAAGACAGCACTAGGGAGATGGTGCTAAACCATTAGAAACTGCCCCCATGATCCAATCACCTCCCACTAGGCCCCTCCTCCAACACTGGGGATTACAATTTGATATGAGATGTGGGTGGGAACACAAATCCAAGCCATATCACTGTTCCACTCAAGAGGCTGGGCTGCCTCCAGGGAACTCCCTTCCTTGCTTCCCCCTTCCCATCTTCTGGCTGGGGTCAGTAAAACTGAGTAGTAAGCCGGGGCCGGCCTGATCACAGGCCCTGATTTGCTATAGGAAATTTCTCTTCTGATCACCTACCTGCTGCTTCCTGCCACCATTAGGGACTGAGCTAGTCTGTGTCTGCAAGTGTTTTTTTTTTTGTTCCTGAAAAATGACTCAGGACACAGAAAACAGAGATAAAAATACTGTGTTCGGCCAGGTGCCGTGGCTCATGCCTGTAATCCCAGCACTTTGGGAGGCTGAGGTGGTGAATCACCTGAGATCAGGAGTTCAAGACCAGCCTGGCCAACCTGGTGAAACCCCCTCTCCACTAAACATACAAACATTAGCCAGCCATGGTGGTGGGTGCCTGTAGTTCCAGCAACTCAGGAGGCTGAGGCAGGAGAATTGTTTGAACCTGGGAGGTGGAGGTTGCAGCGAACCAAGATCATACCACTGCACTCCAGCTGGGTGACAGAGCAAGACTCTGTCTCAAAAAAATATATTGTGGTCAGGTGCTGTGGCTCACACCTGTAATCCCAGCACTTTGGGAGGCTGAGGCAGGTGAATCACGAGGTCAGGAGACCGGGACCATCCTGGGTAACACAGTGAAACCCCATCTCCACTAAAAATACAAAAAATTAGCTGGGCGTGGTGGCTGGCATCTGTAGTCCCAGCTACTGGGGAGGCTGAGGCAGGAGAATGGTGTGAACCCAGGAGGCAGAGCTTGCAGTGAGCAGAGATTGCACCACTGCACTCCAGCCTGGGTGACAGAGTGAGACTCCATCTCAAAGATAATAAAATTAAAAAAAAATTGTGTTCATAATAATAGCGAATATTTCCAAGTACTCATTGAGTGCCAGGCACAATGCTCCATGATTTGGTCCCATTTGGTCCTTACAATGACCCTATCAGGTAGATGCAGTTATTTATCTCCAGTTTATATGTAAGGAAACTGAAGCTCATAGAAGGTAAAGATCAAACAGTAGGCTAGATTTGAAGGCAAGCGGCCTTTGAGTGTGACCCTTAGAACAGTAACTCATCTCATTACTAACACAGCTGATTGGAGGACCTGGCTTAGATCTGTCACCAGTGGAGCTTGTTAATACATCACTCTTGAATGAGACTATCTTAGCCACTCACACTTGGCAGCACCAGAAGCTGTGGGGAGTGGAGCCCTGAAGCGCATTTCACAGAGGAGCAGAGGACACTTGCACCCCAAAGACAGAAAAGCCACCAACCTCTGAGCAGAGCATGCTGCAGCACCCAAAGTGTCTGGGGGCAAGGGTGATGCTCCAGCACTGTGGGCCCTAACCCTTGCCTGCATGTCAGCAACCTGAGAAGTTTTCAGTTACTTCCAATGCCCAGTCTCCCTGCTGTCCTCCCCTCCCCCAGTGAAATCCCATCCCTGGATCCCAAAGGGACCCAGGCATCCATATTTTTGAAACTCCAGGTAATTCCAATGGGTGGCTAAGGTTGAGAACTACTTCTGGGCAGGAATGTCCTTATGGGACAGTAGGTCCAAGGGAATGGTTATTTCTCTTTTACATTAATATTGGCATGTGGAAGTGGGATGAGGAACAGCCGTAAGACCCTGTCAGTCTCTCACACTTCGGTGTGGATTAATTTTGGTGTTGATTCCCCTCATGATGGGTGAGATCCAGGCACCAAAGCAATGTGAGTGTGTATAGCAGAGAAGGGAAGGGTGTGTATGGCCCACAAGGGCCAGCCCCAGAGAGGACCAGCTCTGGTAGGAGATACAGTGGGCCAGGGAACAGGGGCCTTAGAGAGAGAACTCGAAGATGGACAAACATCATGTGTTTCCTGGCTTGCTCCAGAGTTGGCCCCAACTGGCTGTGAGTTTCTGCAGCTCAGAGTCAGTGTCTTAGAATAGGCCAGCGTGGTCTCGGGTGACAGTCACCCAGAATCTGTTGCAGACTTTTCCCAGTGCAAGAGATGGTTCTCTCCACCCCAAGTACCTCTTTGGACAAACAGCTCTTCCTTGAACTAAGCTAAAAGTCCTCTTCCTGTGACGTCCAAACCATGCCCAGAGCTCCGCTCTGTAGAAATACAAACAAGAATTCCAGTCCTGCCTCCAGAGAATGGCCCTTCAGACACTGGAACCTATCCCCACCTCTCTCAGAGCCCACTCTTTCCTAATTGGCCTTCGTGCTGCCCAAATCGCCTGTTCCAGGCTTTGGAAGGAACCTTTATGGCTTGCTCTGTGAATGGCCATGATGCCGCCATGTATAGGTGTGTCCTCCAGCCCCGACTGTAGGGTTCTGTCTGTACCCTGCAAGTATTTTCTTGATTCTTCAGTACAATACTGCAAAACAGACACTCTGAGGAACACTTTATAGATAAGGGAACTGAAACTCAGAGCTACAAAGTAACTTGTGCAAAGTCACAAAGCAGGTCGTTGGCAGATTCAGACCCAGGCCTGCCTGATGCCAAGACTCATGCCCATCTCAGTAAACCTCCCCTGTCAGTCCCTCCTGGGGAACAGCACACTGCAGCAAGTGCACTGAGCATCACAGGAGCAGTGGAGCCTCCCCTGGCCTGGAGACCCTTCTTGACTTCTAAGCAAACATGAGATTGGTTTGGCCTACCCCATCCAATCCCAGGGGGCCCAATCAGACAAATGCTCCCAGAAAAAAATTACCCCTGACACTGATGAAGTTCACCCCATCTCCCTCACTCTCCTTGGAGGTGGTATGAGTTTTCCTCCCAAACACTTTCTTGTTTATGCTATTTTCTTTCTTGGCACTTTTCTTGGGACTAGCCTTGGACCCTTCAAGTATATTTTATTACTTGAAAAATTCAGGTCAGGAGCGGTAGCTTACGCCTGTAATTCCAGAACTTTGGAAGGCCAAGGTGGGCAGATCACCTGAGGTCAGAAGTCTGAGACAAGCCTAGCCAACATAGCAAAACTCTGTCTCTACTAAAATACAAAATTAGCTGGGCATGGTCGTGCATGCCTGTAATCCCAGCATTTGGGAGGCTGAGGCTAGAGAATCGCTTGAACCCAGGAGGCAGAGGTTTCAGTGAGCTGAGATCGAGATCACACCACTGCATTCCGGCCTGGGGGACAGAGCGAGACTCTGTCTCCAAAAAAAAAAAAAAAAAAAAAAAAAAAAAAAAAAAAAAACAAACC
>NW_016806413.1:1379284-1387344 GCF_001698545.2 Rhinopithecus bieti
CGACATGGTAACTATCCGCACTGGCAAGTTCATGACCAACCGACGACTTCAGAGGAAACAAATGGTCATTGATGTCATTCACCCCGGGAAGGTGACAGTGCCTAAGACAGAAATTTGGGAAAAACTAGCCAAAATGTACAAGACCACACTGGACGTCATCTTTGTATTTGGATTCAGAACTCATTTTGGTGGTGGCAAGACAACTGGCTTTGGCATGATTTACGATTCCCTGGATTACACAAAGAAAAATGAACCCAAACATAGACTTGCAAGACATGGCCCGTATGAGAAGAAAAAGACCTCAAGAAAGTAACGAAAGGAACGCAAGAACAGAATGAAAAAAGTAGGGGACTGCAAAGGCCAATGTTGGTGCTGGCAAAAGCCGAAGGAGTAAAGGTGCTGCAATGATGTTATCTGTGGCCGTTGTGGGTTTTCACAAGAAGATTAATAAACTAAAAACTTCCATGTGAAAAAAAAAATCATCAAACAATTGCTATTATTAAAAAGTCAAAAAATAACAGATGCTGGCGAGATGGCAGAGAAAAGGGAACACTTATACACTGCTGGTGGGAAGGTAAATTAGTTCAGCCACTGTGGAAAGTCTTCTGAAGTTTTCTCACAGAATTTAAAATAGAACCACCATTTGACCCAGCAATCCCACTATTGGGTATATACCCAAAGGAATGTAAATCATTCTACCATAAAGACACATGCACATGTATGTTAACTGCAGCACTCTTAACAATAGCAAAGACATAAAATCAACCTAGATGTCCATCAATGGTGAATTAAATAAAGAAAATATGGCACATATACACCACGGAATACTATGCAGCCACAATAAAGAATGAAACCCTGTCCTTTGCAGCAACACAGATGGAACTAGAGGCCATTATCCTGAGTGAATTAACACAGGAACAGAAAACCAAATCCATGTTCTCCAAGTGTTCTCACTTATAAGTGGGAGCTAAACACTGAATACACATGGACACAAAGAAGGGAACAAACAACACCAGGGCCTACCTGAGGGTGAAGAATGCGAGGAGGGTGAGGATTGAAAAACTATCTATCAGGCATTATGCTGATTACCTGGGTGACAAAATTATCTGTACACCAAACCCCTACAACATGCAATTTACCCATGTAACAAACCTGCACACATACCCCTTGAACCTAAAATAAAATAGCACCAAAAAGATTGTAACCCGATTCAATAAGGAAACTAAAAGTTGGTGTGGGTGCAGTGACGCATGGAAATGCAACAGTGGGGCAGATATTTAAGAGGAGAGGAGCAAATATTTGTCACTAGAGGAATGGCTATAATTCTATATTTTCTTGCAAAGCTATAACCAAGTGTTTATGGGACTTAGGCAAGAATGTCGAAGACACAGAATTAGAATAAGCTGTCTCGTCACAGAGGAGCAGGCAGAAGAACAGACCACACACCAAGCAATGCAAGGAAGGACAGGAGAAACTGCTGAATCCATGGGGTAGATGAAGCAATGCAAGGAAGGACAGGAGAAACTGCTGAATCCATGGGGTAGATGAAGGAAGGGCTGAAGTCATGCCATTAAAGCTGGTGTGACCCACGCCCATGCTGCACAGGCTGCCATCAGCACACCAGGCATCCATCAGCAGAGGCTTCCCACTGATGTTGGCTTGACTTCTAGAAAATGAGATTCAACTGAGGGAAAAATAAAACTATGAGTTTAGTTTAAAAGGAAAATGGTAACACACCCTTGGTATTCTTCAGTTTGCCTCAAAATTATACTGACAATGTAAGAAAGCATTGTATTGTAGATTAATTTGCAGTGCTTTTTTCTTCTTAATTGTATATAAAATAACGGTGTTCTTTACCATGGCAGTAACTTCAATTTGCTGAAGATACTATGTGCAATGGGGGGAGAAAATGAGCTGTCTTCACTTAGGAAAGTACTTTGATAAGGTAAGTCCTGAGGGACCGTAAAGGTGTTATTAGAAGCAAAGCAACACGTTGAGAATCAATAGCTGCTAACTTCACAAAAAAGAGATACCAGGAGCCTCCTGACAGAAGTCCACAACTCTACTCACGAAGTGGTCCTGCTGAAGGAGTGAGACAGGAAGGAGATCAGGCCTCCAGCGCCAAATACCAGCTTATAGGAAATACAGAGGGCAAGGGAAGGTGTAAAATAACATCACACTGCAGGACACAGTACGAGACGAATGAATGACCTGATTTCCTCAACAAATAAATTTCAAAAAAAAAAAAAGAAAAGATAGAAGGAGAAGGTTCCCCTCTATGCAGACTTTATTTTATAAATTAAAATAGATTTACAGACATATCATGGACTTAGTGCCTCATTTCCAAATAACAGAGTACAGAAAGGGGAAATTTAGTAACTTACCAGTAGAGAAACCTAGCAGACACCACCTTAACCAAGCGATGAAGGTTAACATCACCAGAGATGTTGTGGGGACGTCATGTACCCCTGATGCACTCTGATGAGAAGGGCACATCACCTCTGTGAAATCCTTCCCAAATAGTCCTTTTTGTTTTTTGGGGGTTTTTTTTGAGATAGAGTCTCACTCTGTCGCCCAGGCTGGTGTGCCGTGGTACAATCTCAGCTCACTGCAACCTTCACCTCCCAAGTTCAAGTGATTATCGTGCCTCAGCCTCCTGAGTAGCTGGGATTACAGGCATGCGCCACCACACCTGGATATTTTTGTATTTTTAGTGGAGATGGGATTTTGCCATGTTGGCCAGGCTGGTCTCAAACTCCTGACCTCAAGCGATCCACCCACCTCAGCCTCCCAAAGTGCTGGGATTACAAGTGTGAGCCACCATGCCCGGCCTTGCCAAAGTGTCTTATTCCCAGCTAATCATTACAAAAACACTGGGCAAACCCAAATTGAGGGAAAATTCTGCAAAATACCTGACCACTACTCTTCAAAATTTTCACAATCATGAAAAACAAAACCTGAGGACCTGTCACCAATGGGAGGAGTCTGAGACACAATAACTAAATGCAGTATGGGGTCCTGGATGGGATCTTGAAACAGAAAGAGGACATTCATAGAAAAAGGAGTAAAATTTGAATAAAGTCTGCAGTTTGCTCATAGTAAAGTGCTGATATTATTTTTTAGTTTTGACAAATATACAGTAATATGCAAGATATTGACATTAGAACGAGTGCATGAGCGTTCTCTGTAGTACCTTTGCAGTTTTTCTGTAAATATGATTCCAAAATTAAGTTTTTTTTTTAGAAAGACATACCAACCAATTGTAATATAGGAACTCTATTTGGATCCTGATTCAAACAATGAAACTTTTATCTATCTATCTATCTATCTATCTATCTATCTATCTATCTATCTATCTTTTGAGACAGAGTCTTGCTCTATCGCCCAGGCTGGAGAGCAGTGGTGCATTCTCAGCTCACTGCAGCCTCCACCTCCCAGGTTCCCAGGCCCAAGCGATCCTCCCACCTTAGCTTCCCTAGTAGCTGGGACCACAGGCACACACTACCACCCCTGCCTACTTTTTGTGTTTTTAGTAGAGACGGGGTTTACCATGTCTCCTAGGTTGGTCTTGAACTCCTGAGTTCAAGCGATCCTCCCGCCCCAGCCTCCCAAAGTGCTGGCATTACAGGCATAAGCCACCATGCCTGGCCTAAACTATTTTTAAAATAACATTGATAAGACAATCAGAAACCTGAGAGTGACTGGATATTAAATGCGATTAAGGAGTCATGATTCATTTATTTGTAGGATTGACAATGGCATTGTATTATGCTTGTTAAAAAGAGTATATATGGGATTCCTCAAAACATTAAACATGGAATTATTATATGATCCAGCAATTCTACTCTGGGTATATACACAAAAGAACTGAAAACAGCATCTTGAAGAGATATTTGTACAACCATGGTTCAGAGCAGCATTACTCACAACAGTCAAAGGGTGGAAACAATCCAAGTGTCCATTGACAGATAAATGGATAAACAAATTGTGTTGTGTATGTGTATCCATACAATGGAATATTATTCAGCTTTAGGAAGGAAGGAAATTGTGACATGCGACAACATGGAAGAATCTGAAGGACCTTATGCTAAGTGAAGTAGGCCAGTCTCAAATGGACAAATAATATACAATTCCATTTACATGAGGTACCTAGAATAGGCAAATTCACAGAGACAGAAAGTAGAGTGGTAGATGACAGGGGCTGGAGGGAAGCAGGGAAGGGGAGTTATAGTTTAATGGGTACAGAGTTTCCGTTCAGGAAGAAGGAAAAGCTCTGGAGATGGAGGGTGGTGACAGCTGCAAGACAATGTGAATGTACTAATGCCACTAAACTGCACACTTAAAAATGGTTAAAATGCCAAATGTTGTGTTATATATGTATTCTACCACAAGTTTTTAAAAGGGGACCAGGCACACACCTGGTGAATTTTTAAAATTTATTTGTAAAGACATGATCTCACTATGTTGCCCAGGCTGGTCTCAAATTCCTAACATTAAGCTCTCCTCCTGCCTCAGCCTCCCAAAGTGCTAGGATTATAGGCATGAGCCAGAGCACTCAGCCAGGAACCAAGACTTTTCAGAAAGGAAAGCTCATGAACTATTGGATGGACACCTGGCTTCTGCTCTGAAGGTCACCTTCTATTTGACTCAACTGTGTCACCCTTCCCAGGCCTGCATCGATCAGGGAGGGGTCAACCAGATGAGCTCCAAGTCCTCCTGCTCAACAATGATATGACTCAATTCCCTCTCCAGGGGGAGGAAAATCCCTGAGATCACTACTAAAGCTGTGTTCCTCCCAAATTTCAAGGAAACACACAGAAAAGAAACAAGCAAGGCTGGCAAGCAGAGGCCTGACATGGGGATGGATCATATCCGAGGGTGGTGCAGACTCCAGGAATGGGCAGGGTATGGCTCTCTCTACCCCGTGGGCAAGTGACTTACTGAGAGCTGATTGCACAAGCTTAAGAAAGGAGTACACAGCTATACTCTTCCTCTCTTTTTGCCCCTGGGCATTTCAGCTTGACCTCTTAGATGGTGTAGTTTGGGGAGGTGATGGTGCATGGATCCCAGGCCTCTGGTTGCTTTGGGGTGACCTCAGAAGGTGCTCAGCTGCCTGCTGCTGAGTTCCTGAGTCATGAAGAACTGAGTTCATTCAGACCCCATCCACGGCAGCATGACTAGCTGCTCTGCAAGGATTGTTCTTATTTGTCTTACTCATCCTAAGACTGAAATTATACCTTGTGGTTACCGTTGGGCAAATTACTTGGCAAAGTCAGTCATTCCCAAGGAACTTCTATCTCATTCTGAGACAATGGCAAACTCTTCTGTTTTGAGGCTCACAAAGAAGCTCTGCTCAAACTGTGAATGGGAAGTTTTCTCCGTCAAACAGTAGTTGACATTGACAGTGACACTAAGAGCTATTTGTGCACTGAAAGAACCTCAACTTTATTAACTTTCTTAATCACCGGAAAGCAAAGTTTCCAAGAAGTTACCTGATTCGGACAGATGTTCCTTCCACTCTCTGTTCAAACTGGATAAAATCCTGGCCCACCAGACTCTGGCCCATCCTACAAGGCCAGGGAGGCTGCTAGATACCCAACATGGCCACAGTGACCTCATTCGACCAGGGCCCCTACCCCCTTTTTAAAATGAACTGTGCATTCATCTTTCCAGGGTCACAAGTTTCAAGGAGCTCCCTGGGCTCAGTGGCCCAGTTGGTGGGGTAATCCACACATCCTTGGCTAATGAGTTCATTCATTCCCCAACTATTTGTTAAGCATTTACTCAATCCCTATCTTCAGCTCCAGAAATATAAAGATGAGTAAAACAGACACAGTTTCCTGCCTTGAGGAGCTGACACTTTCAGATTTGAATGAGACTGTGAAGAAATTTGTCTGTAGCCTTCTCTTTCCAGAACTCTGCACTCCACTTCCATAGCTTCCCTCCCCACTAAGCTGATACCCACTCCTTTCATCCTTTTGCTCATGACACAGGCAATCTCAGCTAACTTTACTGTGCATTTACTATGTGCCAAGCACTGTGCTAAATGTGTTACATATATATAACACCTCATTAATCTTTACAACACCCTATTCATGGACCCAGTTCATGGATGAGGAAACTGAGGCACATATAGGTGAAAGGAGTTGGCATAAGCCGGTAAAGTTGCAGAGGCAGTATTTGTATTTGTTTTTGTTTGAGATGGAGTCTTGCTCTGTCACCCAGGCTGGAGTGCAGTGGTGCAGTCTCAGCTCACCGCAACCTCCACCTCCTGGGTTCAAGTGATTCTCCGGCCTCATCCTCCCGAGTAGCTGGGACTACAGGACCGTACCATCATGCCTGGCTAATTTTTGTATTTTTAGTAGAGAGGGAGTTTCACCATGTTGGCCAGGCTTCCCTCAGTCTCCCAAATCGCTGGGATTACAGGCGTGAGCCACCGCACCTGGCAAGAGACAGTGTTTGAATCCAGGACATCTGACTGCAGAATGCGCACTGACAGTCGCGGAGCCATTCCATCTCACCCATTTAGGTCAGGTCCTGTATCTGCAGTGAATCACATGGGTTTGCTCTCCCTTACATTTTCCACAGCACCAGAAAAATATCCTATGCCTGCCTTAGGATGAGGTTCAGGTACAAGTGACTGGAAACTGAAAAAAGAGACGTTTATTCTTCTCTCATGTAAAAAGCCAGGTAGGTATCCAGGGCTGGTGCAGGCTCCTTCTCTGTGCTTGTTCAGGTGTATGTGGCTCAAGGGTATTTGCAGAGCACAGGTTTGTGTAGGGGGCCGGGGGGTGGTCTTGACCAAGCACGATTATTATTTAAGAATCTCATTACTAAAAGCAATGGCTCCATTTGATTTAACTCCGCCCATCTATTCACCTGAGACAGAAGGGTGGCTATGGAATTCCGGGCCCTGCATAGTTGGTCATATGTTTATGGCTTGCCTCAGTCTGGATGCTGGGATCTCTAAGTCTGCAGCATATCACCCTGGGAGTTCTTTGACTCTCCCTTGGGCTGTATCTGTACTTCATATATCTAGAGGCAAATACACCAAGAAGTTAAATCTCCAATGTGCTTCCCTGGTCATAGGTCTTTGTCAAATTTGCAAAGGCATGTATTTTGACTGCAAAAAAAGCCCTCCTTCCACTTTCTCTCCATCAAACTCCCCCTTATACAATGTAGCATTGAGTGGCTGTAGGCATTTTGGGATCTGGCTAAAGGGATGTTAACTCAGACATACATTTATTATAATTAGGGTTTAGTGGGATATATTTACTTGATTGACGGTCACACTTATGTGTAGTTAAGCCATTGCTTGTTCTCACATTGTAGTAATGGCTTCTAGGAATACTCCTCCCAACCACTGGGCTGACTCACAAGGTGAGGTGACCAGAAGGAGCAAGGCCAGAGGTGGTATTACATTATGAACCTGTGCTACAGTGTCCAACACCCAGAGTATGTGCATAGTGGAGGAGGAGGAATAAAGTGAAATGTATAGATCCAGAAGAAGCTAGTCTGTGGAAAACTTTTCCAATTATCAAAGCTAAAATTTTAAGCAGAACATGCAACTCATCATGGCTTATCAAAAATGATGGACTTTTTTTCTGTAAGAAACAAATTGGTAATCAGCAGTATTATTTTGAATGCACTATACTATTTTGATCTTTATAGTTAATAGGAATCACACAAATGGAATTTATACGAATTTCTGTATTTATTGGGCACAAAACTATAATGGTTCTGTGGACAGTGAGTATTTCTGCGTGTGAATTCACATGTCTTATGCATCTCAACATATCAGTTGCATCTTATCTGATGCATCTGGCAAAATGACCTGGAGAATGACTTAGAGTTTTACCAGGCAATTAACAGTAAAAATCCAGGCAATTAACAGTAAAATACTGTGTTAATTTTCTGGATTTTGGAACATTTGTGATATTTTCCATTTGTAATTCATTGAGATTTCTTTCCTCAGTCTAAACACAGTAATCATTTTTCACACCTGATTTTCTTTTCTTTTCTTTCTCTCTCTCGCTCTTTTTTTTTTTTTTTTTTTTTTT
>NW_016806413.1:1387776-1402729 GCF_001698545.2 Rhinopithecus bieti
TTTTCCTCTCCCCCCCTTTTTTTTTTTTTTTTTTTTTTTTAGACAGGTCTTGCCCTGTCACCCAGGCTGGAGTGCAGTGGTGCCATATCAGCTCACTGCAACCTCTGCCTCCCAGGTTCAAACCATTTTCCTGCCTCAGCCTCCCAAGTAGCTAGGATTACAGGGATGCGCCACCATGCCTGGCTAATTTTTGTAGTTTTAGTAGAGACAGGGTTTTGCCATGTTGGCTGGGCTTGTCTTGAACTCCTGACCTCAAGTGATCTACCCATCCCGGCCTCCCAAAGTGCTGGGAATACAGGTGTGAGCCACCATGCCTGGCCCCACACTTGATTTTCTGTTTGCAATTTTGTATTATTTTTCTTAAGGTGATTATGTTTACCCCCAAAAAACCTGTATCCACTCCTCCCTGTGTTGCAGGCATTTTTTGTTTTAATGGAACACATCTTCCAGTATATTCCAGTATGTAGGAGGTTTGGAGGTTTTTTAAGATCTTGAACGTTTAAAAGTGTCCTTTTTCTACCGTATTGTTTAATTGATAGTTTGGCTGGGTATAGATTTGGAAGTTATCTTTCTTCAGAATTTTGAAGGTATTGTTTCATTGTTTTCCAGATTCCAATGCTGTTCTCGAGAAATCCAAAACCACTTTGATTTTTATTCTTTTCTGTGAGAACCTTTTCTTGCCTCTGGAAGCTACAGAATCTTCTTTTTTGTTGTTTTTTGAGACAGAGTCTCACTCCATCACCCAGGCTGGAGTACAGTGGTGCAATCTTGGCTCAGTGCAACCTCCGCCCCCCGAGTTCAAGTGATTCTCGTGTCTCAGCCTCATGAGTAGTTGGGATTACCCAGGCGTGAGCCACCACGCCCAGACTAGAATCTTCTTTTTGTTATTGGTTTCTGATATTTCACCATGATGTGCCTTGACGTGAGTCTGCCTATATTATCCATTGTGCAGGACATTCCATGAGTCTTTTAATCTGGAAACTCATGTCATTCAGGCCTGGAGAATTTCTTGAATTACATTATTGATGATGTCGCCTCCTCTGTTTCATCTGCTCTCTCTTTCTAGGAAACATATTTTTCAGATATTGGATCTTCTGAACTGGACCTCAAATTTTCTTTACTTTTCCCTCTACTTTTATCTCTTTTGTCTTTTGCTTTACTTCTGGGAACACTTCTAACTCTTCTATTTATTTATTATTATTATTTTTATCTACAATCACTTTTTTCATTTCCAAGAATTCTTTTGTGGTTCCCTGAATTGGTTTTTGTTTGTTTGTTTTGTTTTGTTTTGTTTTTGAGACAGAGTTTCACTCTTGTTGCCCAGGCTGGAGTGCAATGGAGCGATCCTGGCTCATCACAACCTCCACCTCCTGGGTTCTAGAGATTCTCCTGCCTCAGCCTCCCAAGTAACTGGGATTACAGGCATGTGCCACCACGCCAGCTAATTCTTTGTGTTTTTAGTAGAGACAGGGTTTCTCCATGTTGGTCAGGCTGGTCTCGAACTTCCAACCTCAGATGATCCGCTCACCTCGGCCTCCCAAAGTGCTGGGAATACAGGCATGAGCCACCACACCTGGCCTTGTTTTGTTTTTTATAACATGCTGTTCCTACTTCATAAAGAGAATGTTGTCTGGCACCAAATTATAGTTGCCTACATCACTCTAAGAGTTAGTAATTGTTTTGTTTTGCTTCCTTTTATTTTCTTCTCTTTGTATAGTCTCTTTCAGGTTGCTTCTTTCTTTTTCTTTTTTTTTTTTTCAGTTTGGTTACTTGGTTGGCTTTGACTCTATTATGTTAGAAGCTCTCCTCAGACATCCTGAAATCCTGATTGCTCATGTTTAAAAGTGAGATATTGGCCAGGCGCAGTGGCTCACGCCTGTAATCCCAGCACTATGGGAAGCTGAGATGGGTGGATCACATGAGATCAGGAGTTCAAGAACAGCCTGGCCAATATGGTAAAACTCCGTCTGTACTAAAAATACAAAACTTAGCCAGGCGTGGTGGTGTGTACCCGTAGTCCCAGCTACTTGGGAGGCTGAGGCAGGAGAATCACTTGAACCCAGGAGGCGGAGCTTGCAGTGAGCCGAGACCACGCCACTGCACTTCAGTCTGGGCGACAGAGCGAGACTCCATCTCAAAAAAATAAATAAATAGAAATTAAAATTAAAATGAGATATTAAAAAGCTAAGTTGGTGGGGCTTAATCAATTGAAAGCTTCATGGTAGGAAGCTGGTTGGCCTGTTTATGAGGGTCAGATGTCCGTATGTTTGGGTCTTTCCTCCTGTGCTGGTCAGACTCCCCAGAAGAAGACTTTTTCCATCCCCAATATGGATAACAAAGCCCTTTTGTCTCATCCTCGGAGGCAGGTGGGGCCAGACAGCTGGGGATCTCAGCATTTAGAATGCGTATCTTCCCTTTATTTACCTACTTTTACAATGTTTCCTATACCTTCAGCTATGCCTGGCATCCCTCAGCCCACATCCCTAGGTTTTAATCTCTCCAAAAGACAACACTAAAGTTGTTAAACTTACCAACCCTCTAACTTGTCAAGATCTAAAGATGGATAATATAGACAGACTCATATCAAGGCACATTATGGTGAAATTTCAGCAACCAATGACCAAAAAGAAGATTCTACAGCTTTATAGGCAAGAAAAGGGTCTCACAGAAAATAACAAAAATGGGAGTGGTTTTGGATTTCTCAAGAACAACACTGGAAGCTGGATGCATGAGGGACTGTTGCCCAGACAGGGGTAATGGTGGATGGGTTCCGGGATCTAACTACAGTACTTCTCAAACAGCTTTCTCCCAGCCTTTCTTGTTTTAACTCCTTTCACCCTCCAGTTCCAGAATACCTTGTGCTGCCATTTCCTGAGGATCTTTTTTGAGGATTTCTGCATTAATCGTGTTATTTCTCAGTTTCCCCACTACTGGCTTAGGGTTCTGCCATCTCCAGGCTTCTAAGGCAGCTACCACTAGTCCAACTGCTGTCTAGCTTCCAGGGTGATTCTGCTGTTGTCTTCTCTCTGTTCTTCTCACCTTTGTGGGCTTATGTAATATTTTTTAATCCCTGTTTTATAGCCTTTGCAGGGTTTCAGAAGAGGTCAAAATTAGATGGAACAGTCTGTTTTAAGACTCACCATCTTACCTTCTTTTTTTTTTTTTTTTTTTTTTTTTTGAGAGAGAGTCTTACTCTGTCGCCCAGGCTGGAGTGGAATAGTGCAATCTCAGCTTTCCGCAACCTCCGCCTCCCAGATTCAAGCAATTCTCCTGTCTCAGTCTCCTGAGTAGCTGGGACTACAGGAGCCCGCCACGACACCCAGCTAATTTTTGTATTTTTAGTAGAGATGCGGTTTCACCACGTTGGCCAGGCTGGTCTCCAACTCCTGACCTCAAGTTATCCACCCACCTTGGCCTCCCAAAGTGCTGGGATTACAGGCATAAGCTACTGGACCCAGCTGAAAATTTACCTTTCAATCTGGCATTTTTCTCTAGCACTAGATTATAGTCACCTACACTGCTTTCCAGTTCAGAAATAACCTTTTAAAATTTACTCCTTCCATTCAGCCATGTTTGTAAAGACAAAACATGTCCATCCTTGGCAATGCTTTGTTCACACTCCACTTGGAGGACCAGGACAGTATGTCAGGACATCTTTACTTCAATTATATAGTTGGGTTGTCATGCAAAGGATGCTGAAGTGCCTCCCTGTTTTTCTTCTTTCTTGTTGCTGCTACTTTCTGGAACCATCGCTAACACTTCATATTTGGGAATTAGTGACCCTCATTCCATTTTTAGAAAGCTGGTGTCAACTATCCCAAGAAAGACAGCTAAGCAAACTTTGGAGAGATGCAATAGTAATGAAATAACTTGCTCCTTAGGCTTAACTTGTCAAGCAATATTTCTGATATTTTGCATTCAATACACTGCCATTCTAGTAGTGTTGTGGGTGTTACTCTATGTGGGAAACAATGGTGTTATGGATGCTAGGAAAAGATGCTGGGATATGTATATACCTGCTTAGAATTAGAAGAAAAGACAAATCTGCTTTACCCTCCTGGTCAGCATAAATATTTTTAAAGAGTGTTTAGACTTTTGTCAAGATTTCTTTCTCTTGATGAATTTGTCCTTGATTCAGTGGGGGAGAACCGAGAGCCTCCCTTCGTTTCTCATCCTCTCCTTTCCCTCTAGTTCTCAGTTTTCCCATCTGTCTGCACAAGGACAGAAGTGGACTAGAAGATTAAATCTCAGGTCCCCTTTAGCTGACACTACAGGCCCTCACAGAGGTGGGGGTGTGAGCAGGGTCATGTTCCAAGTTCTGCCTCCCTTGATGGACTGTGGGCTCCCAGAGGGCAGAGCTACCTCTATTCTCATGATTAAGGACACGGAGAAGGAAGGTGTGCCGCTCCTAGGAGATGATTTCCCACCCCTGTCCACAAGAAGGATTGGGGCAGCCTGGACAGGCTCAGCCCCCCCAAGAATTAAGCAGAAGTTGGGACTGGACTGTAAACTGATGCTGTCGCAGGTGCTTTGGTTCCTGTCCCAAACCTCCCAGGTTGCTCTGGGTTACTCTGGCCCAGCTTCTGGCTATCCATGAACACAAATAGTCCCAGGGAGTCATTTTGGCAGAACTCAGGTCTGCTAGCTAAGAACTCCTGAACCATCGACAATCTCTCCCCGTGGCCTAGACTTGGTGTATGGCCTGCAGGGTGGAAGGAGAACCCACAGGGCCTCTGAAGACAGGCAGGTGGCACACCTGCGGCTGGGAGGATTTGGAAAAGGAGTCCAGCGCCATTCATTTTTCATTCATTTTCCAGCCCAACGTTTGACCTGAATGCTTCACGCCCACACTGCACACACTACTCCATTTATAATACAACTCGAGAAGGGCATATACTATTCCATCCACAGCTCAGGGAAAGCATACATACGACTCTACTCACAATTCAACAAAGTGGTGCATCTGCCTCCAATTTACTAGCTACCCTGGGGACCTTAGGCACGTCGTGTGTCTGGAAATACTGCAGGTGATGTGTGTGGAGTAAGCTACAGGCTCACCGTCCTGCAAAGACTACCTGTACCACCACCCGCTTTAAAGTCCAATAGACCTCTGGCCCAAGTCAGGTAGCAGAGGATCCAGGGCTTGGGTAGCCTACAAATAGGATTCTCCTCCAAAACGAGGCGCATAATGACCTTTGTCTCCCGGACAGAAAAGGGAAGGTAGACTGGCTTCCTCTATGGGCGACCTTCGCGACTCTGGACAAAAAGACCTGATCGTTCTCAGACTTGGGAAGGAGGACTAAGCCCGGAAAGGTGGGGACAAGTCTGCCCCAACGCCGCAATGGTTACTAGTAGGGACCCAGCAACCCGGTGCCGGGAAACCTGCACCCTGGGCGGGAGAGGCGGTCGCTGACGCAGGAAGAGGAGGAGAGAGAGAGAGGAGGGACGCATCGGGTCAGCTCGCTCTCCTGCTGCGCAGGGCGGGGCTCGGGCCGGTCCGCCCGCGCGCAGGTGAGCGAGCCAGGGCGGAGCGCAGCTGCGCCGGGCTTGGGCGCCTGCGGCCGCCGCTCCCCACCGTCGCTTTCCCCACCGAGGCCGAGGCGTCCCGAAGTCATGGCCGGTCTGAACTGCGGGGTCACTATCGCACTGCTAGGGGTTCTGCTGCTGGGTGCGGCGCGCCTGCCGCGCGGGGCAGGTGAGTGCCGGGCTTTGGAGGCGGGTGGCGCGGAGTGGTGAGCTAGCCAGCCAGCCTACGCCGGGCGGAGATGCGGCCGAGGGACGCAGGGTGCGGAGCCTGCGGAGGCTGCAGAGGGAGGGCGGGGGCGGCATAATCAAAATGCGCCTGTAGCTCTGGGTCCCCCTGACTGTCCGGTTCCTGCGCGCGCCGCGTCGGGTGCGTGGGCCTTGCCCTCCTGGAGTCAACCTTGCCCTCGGCACGTGAGAGTATCCCCAATCCGGGAGCCTCCCGGTCCGGGAAGATGAGCCCGGTGCTGGCCTAGAAGGCGGGAAAAGGAGCGCCCCGTAGCCGATCCCAGGCGACATGTCCAAGGTGGCGCGCCGTGGGTCCCGGGATCTTTGCCGGGATTCTTGAAGACACCCAGGCAGGGTGTGGGAAGAGATCTTTCCTCTCCAGGCTCGCCCTCTACCTCCTCGCCTAGTCCAGAGAGAAGGTGCAAGAAAAGTGCTTTCATGTCGGCATTTCCCACCAGATCCCCTTTTTCCCGTCCGCACGCTGCATCCCCCCTCTCCTAAAGTTGAAGAGCAAAATGAAATTAGTGCAAAATGAAAGCGCCCGGATTTCTTTTCGGGGTCCCAGAGAAAGCCGCCAGGCATCTGCGCCGCCGCAGAGACTGGACATTCCCGCGCCCCTCGCACTTCTTGGCAGTGGACTTGGACGGCAGGAGGCTGTTGTTCCGGGGATGTGTGTGAATTTCGAGTTGTTTCGGTTGGGGGAAGGGACCGCCACGTCCCAGCGACCTGTGCCAGCCAGGAAATGCCCTGTGGGCCCTGGATGTATTAGAACATAGTAAATAACTTGGTTTCTTCATGTAAGAACTTGATGTGAGGCTAGTACAGGTTTCGCGAGATTAGTACAGGTTTTGTGTTTTTTAAATAGAGCTCTCCAGGAAGTCGTGTGGATTTGATTCCCCTTGCTGCATCTAAGGTGGGTTTGTATTTGGCAGGTGTAAAATGGATTAAGGAATAAAAGGACGCAAGTGAAGTTGAATTTGGGCGTCCTGGTGACTACCATCATTACAAATACAAGACAGGAGTTTGTAAAATATCAATATAACCTCCAGGAATACTTCCTGGTTCATTCTCCAACATCAGGCGACATATCGCTGCATAGTAGATAGAAAATTTAAAAATTCATTTAAACCATGGCATGGATTTATATATATATATATGTATATATAAATTATATATATTAAAGTAGAGACAGGGTTTCACTATTTTGCCCAGGCTGGTCTCGAACTCCTGAGCTCAAGTGATCCTCACACCTGGGTCTCCCAAAGTGCTGGGATTACAGATGTGAGCCACTGTGCCCGGCTGATGAATATTTACTATAATTTCTTAGGACTGAATTTTCAAGATTCCCTTTGAAGAAAAAGAATTAGTTTGAGAATAAAAAGGAAGTGAAAATATGTGTAAATGTGTGCTGAGAAAAATGTGTGCCTACCAATCTTGGAACTGTATTGAAACTCTGAGAATTGTTTGAGATGTTTTTGGCTTTCTGTGATAACAGTGGGGGAACTCCTCCAGTAAGAATAGGGTGTAAATCAACGTATTGCTAATAATGAGAGCCTCTGTTTCTGGTCTCATTTCTTCCTGTGATCTGGGGTGGCTGCCATTTTGGTCGAGTAGCTCCAATGGAGTCCCTTCCAGGAAGTCCTTGACTGGCTGAGCCCTGTCTCATGGTTCAATGTATAAATATGTAGAAGCCTAGGAACTTTCCCTTTCACTTTCTTAAGTTCCTCCCTGTGGTCTCAGGAACTGGCCCTTTGAGACTACATCAGGCTGAACTGAGAGCTTTTGGGGTTGGAGCAGCTGCCTATATAGTCTTGAGGATCTAACTGGCAAAGGCCTTTGAGAAATTCCTGGAGACTGTCCTCAAAGGATGCAGAAAGCCAGAGCCCCAGCACAGTGGATTTGTTTTCTAAATCTGTGAAGTCTCTTAACAAAGAAAGATTCAGCAGAGTAAAAATGAACTTGGTGTCACTGCAGAGATGAAGAGTAAAGGAAAGTTTGTGTCTTGGTGTCGTGTGTTTGTGTGACTTTGGTATCCCCACCAACTCCCCCATTTCCAAGAGTGAAACACTGGTTACATTGGGATCATAGCCTTTTGAAAACCTCAATTTGGTTGCTTTCTAAGAACCACTCAGATACCAGAGTCTGGGTCAGTGACCCCAATCTTGCCACCATTGTCTCTTGCCAAAAATGTGAGCAGACAGATCAAATGATGTGTACGCACTCCCTGGGCGAGTGTGGGTGTTCATTCTGTTTCCGATTCAAATGAGGAGCTACTGGCTGTTGTCTGGAATGTGTAACTGGCAGGGCTGATGAGTCTCCCCCAGCTCCTCCCCCACATCCCCACAGATTTGCATGACTTGGAGTCAGACCTGCTAGCCCGAGGGCTCACCTCAGATGCTGCCATTTCATCTGTGATGGTTGCACGCCTTGCATGTGCACACACACACTCTTCTGGGCGTTCTCCCTGACTATCAATGTGGGGGGAGGAAATTAATAATTAAGATGTTTTAAGTTGCATATAGTTATTGTAGAAAAAGTGGCAACAAATATAACCAAAATGAAAAACATTATCTATAAGCAAGCTGCCTTATTCACTTTGGTGCAGTCTTCTTCCCGTGTATGCATGCACGCTCATGTGCGCAAACCAAACATGAGATCATCCCATTGTATGGCTTTAACCAGTCCCCAGTTGTTGGACATTTAGGTTGCTTCCAGTTTTTCTTATTAAAAATAGAACATGTCCAACAATAGTCAGCTGCTTGTATCAATTTTAATAGGTCTATTCAGGGAAAAGGCACTTGAAATTACATAGCGCAGATTAGAAAATGACATGAAAGGATGAACCATTATCCTCATGTTGCTGAGGTTATAAAACAGTATGAACTGGATTATCCCATTTTGATGTATCTGAGAATGTGTTCTTTGGCTGTGTTGTTCTGCACACTCTTTTTTTAAATTTTTGAGACAGAGTTTCACTCTTGTTGCCCAAGCTGGAGTGCAATGGCATGATTTTGGCTCACTGCAACCTCCATCTCCCAGGTTCAAGCGATTCTCTTGCCTCAGCCTCCCAGGTAGCTGGGATTACAGGCGCACACCACCACACCTGGCTAATTTTTTGTATTTTTAGTAGAAACGGGGTTTCACCATGTTAGTCAGGCTGGTCTTGAACTCCTGACCTCGGGTAATCTGCCCGCCTTGGCCTCCCAAAGTGCTGGGATTACAGGCGTGAGCCACCACGCCCATGTTCTGCACATTCTTAGCTATTTTGTCCAGCTACAGTTCTGGAAGTAGAGTTGCTGGTATGAAGAGCAGAGGCTCTTAGGGCTTTGGATGTGTATTTCCTTATTCTGGAAGCAGAGTTGCTGAGATGAAGAGTAGAGAGGTTCTTAGGGCTTTGGAAGCGTATTTCCATGTTCTGGAAGCAGAGTTGCTGAGATGAAGAGTAGAGAGGTTCTTAGGGCTTTGGAAGCGTATTTCCGTGTTCTGGAAGCAGAGTTGCTGGGATGAAGAGTAGAGAGGTTCTTAGGGCTTTGGAAGCGTATTTCCGTGTTCTGGAAGCAGAGTTGCTGGGATGAAGAGTAGAGAGGTTCTTAGGGCTTTGGAAGCGTATTTCCGTGTTCTGGAAGCAGAGTTGCTGGGATGAAGAGTAGAGAGGTTCTTAGGGCTTTGGAAGCGTATTTCCGTGTTCTGGAAGCAGAGTTGCTGGGATGAAGAGTAGAGAGGTTCTTAGGGCTTTGGAAGCGTATTTCCGTGTTCTGGAAGCAGAGTTGCTGGGATGAAGAGTAGAGAGGTTCTTAGGGCTTTGGAAGCGTATTTCCGTGTTCTGGAAGCAGAGTTGCTGGGATGAAGAGTAGAGAGGTTCTTAGGGCTTTGGAAGCGTATTTCCGTGTTCTGGAAGCAGAGTTGCTGGGATGAAGAGTAGAGAGGTTCTTAGGGCTTTGGAAGCGTATTTCCGTGTTCTGGAAGCAGAGTTGCTGAGATGAAGAGTAGAGAGGTTCTTAGGGCTTTGGAAGCGTATTTCCATGTTCTGGAAGCAGAGTTGCTGGGATGAAGAGAGGCTCTTAGGGCTTTAGATGCGTATTTCCCTGTTCTGAAAGCAGAGTTGCTAGGATGAAGAGTAGAGCGGCTCTTAGGGCTTTGGATGCGGATTTCCGTGTCGCCTGTGGAGAGCCTGTCCTGATGTACTTTCCAGCCGTCAGTTTGTTGGTGCCTGTTTCTCACATTCTCCCAGGCTCACTGTTGTTTCACCAGCATCTACGGAAGAAGTATTTTCCTCCCTCCAATTTGGCAAATAGGATCTGGACAGTGTTGGTAGAGACTCAAGAGTCTTAGAAGCACCACCCTAGCTGGATGGTACTAATGGCTCACCAGTGCTTTTTTGCCAAAAGAAAACAGAACTGGGTCCCTTGGCTTATAGCACAAGCCTCACCTGCGTTTTTGCCTAGCAGTGCTGACCTGGGTTTGGATGGGATGGGGTGAGGTGGGAAGTGGGTAGGGAGAGAAGTTTGCTGGTCAGAAAGACCCCTGATTGAGGTCAGGGTGGGTAAGACAGTGGGAGATAATAAGACCACTGATGTGGGGGACCGGTGGTTAGGGTTCTCTGCCTTGGTGGTTAAGAAAAGTTTATACCTGGCCGGGTGCGGTGGCTCACGCCTGTAATCCCAACACTTTGGGATGCTGAAGGGGGAGGATCACCTGAGGTTAGGAGTTCAAGACGAGCCCGGCCAATATGGCAAAACACCGTCTGTACTGAAAAATATAAAAATTAGCCAGACATGGTGGTACACACCTGTAATCCCAGCTACACAGGATGCTGAGGCTTGAGAATCGCTTGAACCCAGGGGGCAGAGGTTGCAGTAAGCCTAGATCATGCCACTGCACTCCAGCCTGAGTGACAGAACAAGACTTTGTCTCAAAAAAAAAAAAAAAAGAAAGAAAGAAAAGAAAAGTTTATACCCCTTATCATTCTAAATTATGAAAAGTATGCCACAATCAAATTATTTCAAACCATTTCACACAACCTTGTAATTTGCCCATCATCTCCCGGGCAGCTGGCAGCATTCTAGACAACCAGGTAAGGAGAGCCAAGTTCCTTCCCTCACCGGTTTGTAGCCTTGGGTTTGTATCTGGTCCATCAGTTCTTAAAAGTATTAACTACTACTGCTGCTTGTAATAGCCAACACATTGAGCATTTGCTGTGCCAGCCACTCCTCTGAGGATTTTACACATAAGCATCTTCTGATTAACATCAGTAATCCATTCCTGAAAACCAGACATTCTGCATGAAAACACTAAGCAACACTATACATCTCATTATTTTGTGTGGGAAAAATTATAACAATCCACTGCACAGCAATGCAAAACCTCTAACAGTTTCTGAAGGCGTGATGAAACACAGAAAGATACCTGTATATAATTAACCAATCCTCTTAAGCATAAAGTGCATAAGATATCACTTGAGGACTACCAGACCATTTACATGGTTGTTTGCAAACAGTTGCTTTGTGTGCAGTAATGTAGGGCACCTCCCTTTGTTAACATTTTTGACACTTGGGGTGTCCTCACTTGATCCTGACATTCTTTTTTGTTTGTTTGTTTTTTTGAGATGGAGTCTCACTCTGTCGTCCAGGCTGGAGTGCAGTGGCATGATCTTGGCTCACTGCAATCCCTACCTCCTGGCTTCAAGTGATTCGCATGCCTCAGCCTCCCGAGTAGCTGGGATTACAGACGTGCACCACCATGCACAGCTAATTTTTGTATTTTTAGTAGAGATGGGGTTTCACCATGTTGGCCAGGCTGGCCTCAAACTCCTAGCCTCAAGCAGCCCACCCACCTCGCTCTGCCAAAGTGCTGGGATTATAGGCGTGAACCACCACGCCTAGCCAGATCCTGACGTTCTTGATCCTAGTATATTTGGAATATAACTCAAGATTTTCTGCACATAATTTTGTTTAAAATGTGTTGAGGTTAGAGATGTAAATATACACATTTCTGAAATAGACCTTGGCCAAAATAACTTTGATAGATGAAACGTAAGTTCTACAGTGTTCAACGATAAAATGAAGCTATTTTCTCCTGAGAGAATGTAAATGGGGAGGTGATCTTGAGTAGGTCTGCATGTCATTTAATTCTCCATCGTCAAACAAGTACTCTTACTAACTTCCCGTTAGTAGGCACAGAGAGGTGACGTGACTTGCCGGGGCTCCCTGGCTGGTGTGTAATGATGCTGAACTGGCAGCCCCAGGAGTATGACTCCAGAACCCAGCTCAGTAATAGGACTGCAAGGCCAGTAAATGCCTCCCCTCAGGGTGTGAATATTCTTAAATCATAAATTTGAGAATGTCTTGGAAAAGGAAATTAAAACTGTTCCCTGAGCACAGATGGCATAGCTTTCTTTAAGTTTTAAATGAAGTCAAATAATCCTACCCTCAATGACAGAAGATCAAAGGGTTCCAGGTGAAACGTGCCAAATGCAAAAATGCACAAGGTGACAATCTGCTGCCTTTGCCTGGGTAAATACAGTCTCCAGAAATGAGTTTTATCAACTCCCTGAGTCCAAAGATTATATAGAGTTGAAATCGGGCTGTTGTCTTTATTTTGGGTCTGCCTAATTCCTTGGCATCTGCCATGTCACAAAACCCTTGGAGCCATGAGACGCCTTCTTCAATTCTTGACAATGTGTGGTCCAGCTGGGAGCTGAGCTAGAATGGTGTACATCCAGGCACATGCCATGTGCATCCAAAGAAATGCCTTATCTTCTGTTACTAATCTGAAGGCAGGAACATCTGGCCATCTCAAACAAGGACATTTGGCTAAAGCAATGTTTAACCCTGAGAACAGCTCAGAGCAGGCAAGTAGTTTCTGGGACATCACAGAGAATGCAGAGGTGGTAAGATGAAGCCCCTGAGTTTGAAGGACTCACGGCATCTCTTGGACACAGGTAGACACTCAATTCCTACACAGAGTGACCACCAGCCACAGTGGAGAGGTACACGCCAAAAACCAAACAACATAGTGGGACGAGTTATTACACACTGCTGCTCATACTGGAAGTCTGTGCTCTGCTGGAGTCTGCCCAAGGACACTGTGTCAGGAGGGTTCAGCCTGTCTTGATGGGCTATTTTCACATCAACTGCCCTGCTGACAAGTCTCGCTGGAGTTGCATCCTGGGCCACCTTCAAGGATACAAACACCAGGCTCTCTTTTGCCTCTGAGTTCTTGCTCACTGCTACATTTCCCATGTCCTCAGACTGTACATCCCAAAGGGCTCAGCTTCCCAGCTGGAAATTGGTGGAGGGAGGAGGGCAGAGAAATGGAAGGACTGGAGCCAAAGACCTCACTGGACTCAGAGTTGCCTTTCCAGCTTTTTGGAGATAGCATCACTCAAACAAGTTTTGGAGTTGGTCAAAGCTTGGTTCAAATCCTCACTCCACCGCTTATTAACCAGGTGCGCTGGGCAAGTTGCGTAACCTGTAGGGACAGCAGCACCCTGAGGCTGGCTGGAGGTCTGAATGAAATGATGTGTGCACTAGTCTGGCCTAGAACAAATTCCCCAGTTAGTGAGAACTGTCATGACTTTGTGCTATAGTTTGGATGATTGTTTCTTCCAAATCTCATGTTGAAATTTGATCCCCAGTGCTGGAGGTGGGGCAAAATGGGAAGTGTTGGGTCATGGGGGTGGATCCCTCAGGAGTGAGTGAGTTATTAACTCTGTTAGTTCCCTAGAGAGCTGGTTGTTAAAAAGAGCCCAGCACAAACCCCCTGCCCTTGCTTCTTCTCTCGCTATGTGATCTCTACACACCAGCTCCGCTTTGCCTTCTGCCATGAGTGGAAGCAGCCTGAGGCCCTCACCAGATGCTCAATCTTGAACCTTTTAGCCAGCAGAACCATGAGCTAAATAAACCTCTTTTCTTTTCTTTCTTTCTTTCTTTTTTTTTTTTTTTTTTTTTTTTGAGATCGAGTTTTTACTCTGTTGCCCAGGCTAGAGTACAATGCCACGATCTCAGCTCACTGCAGCCTCCGCCTCCTAGGAAGCGATTCTCTTGCCTCAACCTCCTGAGTAGCTGGGATTACAGGCACCTGCCACCACCCCCAGCTAAGTTTTGTATTTTTAGTAGAGATGAGGTTTCACCACGTTGGCCAGACTGGTCTTGAATTCTTGACCTCAGGTGATCCACCTGCCTTGGCCTCAGCCTCCCAAAGTGCCAGGATTACAGGCATGAGCCGCTGCACCCAGTCAAACCTCTTTTCTTTATCAATTACCCAGCTTTAAGTATTCCTTTATAGCAACACAAAACAAACTAAGACACTTTGATTATTTGAGTCAGGTCCAGGAAGAACATTTAGATATTCAACAGGCAGACAACCTGGGCCAAAATTATAGGCTATCATAGTCTGTATAACCAGGTCTCCAGTGGGAGACATTAAGATTGTTTTCAGACTTTTGCTACCTACACATTGTACTTTGGTTACTATCCCAGTGCAATCGACTTTGGGGATGTGTAAGGATATCTGTGAAAGAAATTCCTAGAAGTGAAGCTGCTCGTTGAAAAGCTGTATGAAGTTATTCTAAAACACACCAGAACAAGTTTTAAAAAATATTTTGTGAGCCAGTGCCTGCACACACATGAATTGCCTGTTAGCCAAGGAACTGACTGGACCAGTTTTATAACAACTTAAGTATCATGCTCAATTATACTTGAGATGGGAATGAGAACACCCAAGTGGTCTCCTGGAGATTGCAGCTATCTTCATGACCGGGTGTTATTAGCCAAGACTGGGCTGGAGTTTGCCAGTCTGTGAAACCAGAGCTAGATCTCCATGGAGGGAAACCTGGCAGGGCTCTGGCCTTTAATCTCTGCTGAGCGATGGAGGATTATTCTGGAACTGGCTCGGAAGTTTCCGACAGTCTTATCAGGCACCTCAGCCTTGGGCTACATCTATCAGGGCCATGTTTTTATCTTCGTAGAACATAGACGACTTTTTTTTTTTTTTTTTTTTTTTGAAGCACTCTCGCTCTGTCGCACAGGCTGGAGTGCAGTGGCATGATCTTGACTCACTGCAGCCTCTGCCTCCCAGGTTCCGGCAATTCTCCTACCTCAGCCTCCCGGGTAACTGGGATTACAGGCACGTGCCACCATGCCCAGCTGATTTTTTTTTTTTTTTTTTTTTTTTTTTTTTTTTTTTTTAAAGGGGGGGTTTT
>NW_016806413.1:1403259-1415840 GCF_001698545.2 Rhinopithecus bieti
GTGCGTGATCTCAACTCACTGCAACCTCTCCCTCCCAGGTTCAAGTGATTCTCCTGCCTCAGGCTTCCAAGTAGCTGGGATTACAGGGGCACACAACCGCACCTGGCTAATTTTTGTATTTTTAGTAGAGATGGGGTTTCACCATGTTGGCCAGGCTGGTCTTGAACTCCTGACCTCAGGTGATCTGCCCACCTCAGCCTCCCAAAGTGCTAGGATTATAGGAGTGAGCCACCATGCCCAGCCTAAAAGACATTTTTCAAGTTGTAAACAATGCTTGGATCATCTTGCAGAAGCTCACCACAACCTGAATGGTGCCAAACCCTCAATATAACTTTTTCTAGCCTCACTGGCCTCTGCCTCTATGGGGAATACAACTCAAGTTCCAGGCAGGAACCTGGAATGCTGGTGGGAAGGTATGTCCCACTGGCATCTTCCCCTCCTTGCCCTAGTCGCTAGAGATTGGAAACAACCCAAATACTCATCATTAGAAGCAGGTTAGGTAAATTATGCTACATCCAAACAATGAGATGTTAGGCAACTATTTAAAAGAATGACATAGCTCTCTGTAAACTAATGTGGAGTAACCTCCAAGATACATTATGGAGAGAAAAACACAAGAATCAGGACAATACGTATGACATGCAACCTTTTGGCAAAATAAAATGAAATAGGGATGGTATATAAATACACACTTACATATTCATCGATTACTTCTGGAAGAGTGCACAAAATCTGGTAATAGTGGTTGCCTATAGGAACAGAACTAGATTCAAGGGTGAGAGAATTACTTTTTACATTTTGTTTTACTTTATTTTGTGCTTCATGTATAATTTATCTAAATGTAAAAGTATTTTTCAGCTCTACTGAGATATAATATACATACCATCAGATTTACCAGTATCGATTGTATAATTCAATGGGTCTTATCAGGTGCATGGTATAACATTTCTATCACCCTGCAAAGTTCCTCCAGATTCCTTTGCAATAAACCCATACCCCTTAGCTCCTGGCAACCACTGATTTGCCTTCTACCGTGGTAGTTTTGCCTTTAAAATATTTTAAAAATAAGAACAATTTAAAGCCAGGTATGAATATAGTACTCACTGTTTTTGTTGCATTAAAACAAATTTCTCAAGTATAGACCCCATCTTCAAAAAAGCCTGAAGTTACTTCCTGCAGGAATTTGGTTGTGTAGAAGGGATGGAGTGGAAGTGTTAAGTTGCTAGGAATCGAGGAGCTGATGACCAAAAAACTGCCTTCTCAACTTGCAGCAGTTTTTCATGAAGAGCAACTTGCTGTGATTTGTTTTGTTTTGTTTTTCCCTATCTACTTTTAGGGCCTAGCACTGAGCAGGCCTAGAAAATTTGATTTATTATTTGATTGGTAACTGGAGATCATCTATAAGAGCAAAGCAGAATATAGTGGAATGAGAATTAATGCTTCATTGCCCCAAATTTTCTAGCTGAGTTTTGTTCCCATCCTCCTCTTTCTTCCTTAGCAATACTTTTAGCAGTAGGGCTAAATTCTGCTGTAAGGAAGGAATATGGTTCATGAAAAGGAAAGTACTTTGACCCACAGTCTTTCTCCCTTTCAGGAAGAACCATCTGCTTTTTTTCTTCCACCCACCTACACAATGTGCTTTGGAGCCAGGCTTCTTAAAACCCCCAACTCAGCATTCTTGGTTCCTCAACTTAGTTTTTCACATCCCTGAATTATTAGAAGGTCTTGAAAAGATCTAGCCCAGTCCACGGTCATTTCGGTAACAAATTCTGTTCATTCTGGAGATATTGGAGGCCCCTTGTGCATCTAGCTCTGTGCACCCTTATCCCTCACTCTCCAAGGACTCACCATCTGGAAGGGATTCTAACATGTAAACCAGGGGCTACAAATTGATGGCCTGGGGTGCTTGGCCTAGTTCTGTTTTGTATGTTTTGAAAAAACCTAAATTACAAAGTATTTGGTAGAGCTGGCACCCTCTGATTCAACAAAGACCCTCTTCCGTATGTTGCCTTTCATATTTGGGTTTGCGACACTTTCCAGTGTAATAAGTACAGCAAAAGATGTAGGTATTAGAATTGCAATATAAGCTTCTATAGGCAAGACAAGAGAAAGAGGAGGACAAGATATTCTCCTGGTGCCTGAGGTCTGTGGGACATCCTTAACAAAACCCTGAGTTTGGCCCTGGAGCAGAAGTATAGCTCTGTTACTAATTACCAATAACCCCACAATTTTTTTTTTTTTAATATTTAAAATGGCATCTCCCACCATCTCTGAAATGACAACTTACTAAGTGATCCACTATCTGGAAAGAAGCAATTCAGAGTTAATTCTTCAGTATCTGATTTATAACTAGAGATCACCTACAAAAGCAAGCAGAATATAGTCTAATGAGGATTAAATTCTTGATTACTCCAAATTTTCTAGCTTGGGTTTTGTTCCAAGCCTCCTTTTTCTCCCTTGGCAATAGCTGTTAGCAGTAGGGCCAACTTCTACTGTAAGGAAGGAACGTAGAAAGTGCTCTGCCCCACAATCTCTCTCCCTTTCAAGAAGAACCATCTGTTTTTTTTCTTCCATCCACCCACACAATGTGCTTTGGAGCCAAGCTTCTCAAACCCATCTCAGCATTCTTGGTGCCTCAACTTAGTTTTTCATATCCCTGAATTTTTGGCATATTCATCTTAAGATCACTGGCTGGTCCCAACATTGACACTGTCTTGTTGCCAATAATGACCATCCTAGTTGATGTAACACCTTCCGTAATGACTGTCTTTGTTCCTGTAACTTCATTATGATGCCCAAACACCTTTTATAATGGCTGTCCTCATTGACTTAACACCTTCCACATCAGTACCTTTTACTGCAGTCACCCTTGTGGATGTATCTTCCACCATGACTATCCTTGTTGATGTAGTATCTTCCATAATGGCCTTCCTCATTGACATAACACCTTCCAAAGGTACTTCTGATGTAGGTTATTTTGGAGAATGGTCTGTAATGGCCATCCTCATTGACATAACACCTCCTGGAGGCTGCCCTGGGCCCTCTGGGTGAGGAAGGCATGTGTCTGGCCCCGAAGATCTCCTGGAGTGTGCCGCATTGTGTTGCTGATCTGTTTATCCCGGGCTGCCTGTTTTGCTGTGGAATCACGTTATTGACCTGGCTTGTGGTCGCTTGCAAGGGCTTCATTCAGAAACCTGTTTGCCATCTCAGGCTGTGTGGTTTGCTCTCCCATTCCCCACTTTAAGATTGCTGGACATGACAACAGCAACAACAGAAATGGTGTTAATCCCTAGTCCCTAAAACAGAAGGTTTAAACTGAGGGATGTATTCCTGGTTGGCTGCCCTGGCCCCTGGGATGGCAATACACCCACACTCCCCAGTCAAGTCCGCTGGAATGATCAAGAGGTTGGGGCCTTGCAGTTAAGAAAGAAGTAGATCTAGGCTGGGCACGGTGGCTCACACCTGTAATCCTAGCACTTTGGAAGGCCGAGGCGGGCAGATCACGAGGTCAGGAGATGGAGACCATCCTGGCTAGCACAGTGAAATCCTGTTTCTACTAAAAATACAAAAAATTAGCCAGGTGTGGTGGCAGGCACCTGTAGTCCCAGCTACTCGGGAGGCTGAGGCAGGAGAATGACGTGAACCCAGGAGGCAGAGCTTGCAGTGAGCCGAGATCGCACCACTGCACTCCAGCCTGGGTGACCGAGCGAGACTCTGTCCCCCCAAAAAAGAATAAGTAGCTCTAAGGCCTCAAAAACATGGGTTTCTCCCCTTGCTCAGCGGGTACTTGGTGGAAGCTGACATCCCAAATGGTCACTTCCTCTCGCATCCTGGCTGCCGTGGGTGGATGCTGCAATCTGTATTTCCAGGGCAGCAAGAAAGGAGCAGGGAGTGAGTCAGCTAGTGGTCATCTTTCAGACCACAGTGAAGCAGAGGATGGATTGCTGCCAAAGTATTGGAAGTAAAGTCAGTGACGGAGGTGGTGAGGACAACAGAGATGGAAGAGGAGCAGATGCTGTTCCTGATTGATTGCCCAGGGCTTGTGATAATGAGGAAGAGTTCGGGGGACTCAGAGGCAAGATTATAGGCCAAGGGAAGGGCCCACGCTAGCGAGAGACTCTCATCTTGGAGGGCTGCTAGCCTCTTTCCTACCTACAGAACATTTTCTGGAGCCACTGCAGCCCCCTCACTAGTGTAAAGGGAAAGGCGGACAGTCAGAGTGGCGTTTAGGACAGAAAACTCCAGCACTTCTCTGCTGCTGGTGTTGAGTGGTACAAGCTGAAATGCGTCTCTAACCACTGCTCTTCTCTAGCTGGGGTTCAGAGCAAACACTTAGTCCCAGGCTGTCCAGCTTGTGACCTTAAAGGAGCAGAAGGTGCATGGGCTTTGGAATCAGGCAGGCCTGGGTTTGAAGCTCGGCTGTGTGTCTTCCCAGTGTGAATTTAAGCAGTTTACCTAAAGAAAATGTATAGAAAGTGCCCGGCACATGGCAGAGGCTGAACAAATGGCAGCTGCTAAATTATTGCCATCATTCCTAGTCGCCCTCTCCCACCTGCCTTCAGCCTTGGCCAGTGCCTACACAGCCTACCTCTTCTGGATTCTGGATTTTAAAGCCAGGCTCCCCACCGGATTGCCCTTTGATCTCTGATTTTTGTTTGGGGCTCTTGCTCAGCCCACAGGTCTAGGTGAGATGACCAGCCATAAACTCTCTTGGCCATATCGTCACCTTCTCTCTGACCCACTCATTTGCCTCCCTCCTGTCACCTTCCAGTATCTGGATGTTAAAGTTTTACAGTAAATCCAATGTTTTAGACATCCTTGTTGATATAATATTTTCATAAAGGCTGGCTTATCTATATAACACCTTTCATCTGGTAATTCAGCCCAGAAGGGGAGGCTCAGCATCCCAAACAATACCTTGTATTTGTCCAAACTTCTTTCCTTGAACAGCTCGGCAGGTCCACAAAAACAACCCCATCTTTCCCTGCCTGGTACCCCATCTAATTAAGAGTTCTGTATTGGTTTTCTTCTTTAAAAAAGTATATATTTTTTTTCTTTTTTTTTTTTTTTAGACGGAGTTTCACTCTTGTTGCCCAGGCTGGAGTGCAATGATGCGATCTCAGCTCACTGCAACCTCCTCCTCCTGGGTTCAAGCAATTCTCCTGCCTCAGCCTCCCATGTAGGTGGGATTACAGGCATGCGCCACCACGCCCAGCTAATTTTGTATTTTTAGTAGAGATGGGGTTTCTCCATGTTGGTCAGCTGGTCTCGAACTCCTGACCTCAGGTGATCCACCACCTCGGCCTCCCAAAGTGCTGGGGTTACAGGCGTGAGCCACCGTGCCTGGCCAAGAGTTCTGTATTGGTTTTCTATTGCTGCATAACAAATTGCCAGAAACTTGGTGTCATAAAAACAACACCTGTTAGCTCACAGTTCTGTAGGTCAGAAGTCCAGAAATGTACAGCATGGGTGGGTTCTCTGCGCAAGGTCTCAAACGGCTAAGATCAAGATGTTGGCCAGGCTACATTCTCGACAGGAGCTTGTGGTTCTCTTCTAAGCATGTTGGTTGTAGCAGAATTCAGTTCCTGTGGCTGCAGGTCTGATGTCCCCCTTTCCTTGCTGGTTTTCAACCAACACTGCTCTCAGCTTTCAGAGACCACCTGCATTCCTTGTCATGTGGACCCATCTTCAACACTAGCTACAGAGACTCTCCCTTATGTTGAATTACTTTCACACGTCGACTCGTTTTCTTCAGGAAAAGCCCAACCTCTTTTAAGAGTTCAGCTGATTAGGCCAGACCCACCCAGGATAGTCTCCCTTTCCTAAAGTTAACAGTACCATTCAACATAGCCTAATCAGGCGAGTGATATCCCATCCCTCTCACACTCAAGTGGAAGAGATTCTACAAGGATATGAGTCACTGGAGGGCATCTTAGAATTCTGCCCGCCCCTGGGTGCCGTGGCACAGAGGCTCTGCCCCCTCTGCCAGAATGGTAATGATGATGGCCATCACTCTTTGAGGGCCGGCCACGTGCCTGGCTTTGCACATGTGGTCTCATTCCAATGCTTGTAAAAGCCCTGCACAGTTGATGTTTTTAGCCAAATGCTGCAGATGAGAAACTTGTGGTTCAGAGAGGTCAGGTGGCTTCTAGTGGCCCAGCCAAGTGACCAAAGTGATGAGGCACACAAGACAGGGAGTATTACACATGTGAGGTCAGTTGATGGGGGCCGCAGAACAGGTCTCTGTCTTAATAGAACCTCTTCTCCTGCTGCCTTTTGCTCCTCCCCGTGAGTGGATTTTCAAAACTGCAGGCTGAACTAACCTAGAGCTGAACATTTTGGTAGTGAAGTGTTTCCCTGCTACCATGTCTCTAGTGTTATCCTTTGAGGGATGATGAATGGTAAGGTAGAAATAGCCAGATATAACCTTTTGGAAAAGCTCATTTTAAACTGAACTTTATTTTTAGTTTAAGCAGCTCATGGCTTATGTTCGGACAAGTAAGAACGTTTTCTTTTATATGGCTCTTTTTTTTTTTTTTTTTTGGAGACGGAGTCTCGCTGTGTCGCCAGGCTGTAGTGCAGTGGTGTGATGTCGGCTCACTGCAACCTCTGCCTCCTAGACTCAAGTGATTCTCCTGCCTCAGCCTCCTGAGTAGCTGGGATTACAGGCATGTGCCACCACACCTGGCTAATTTTTGTGTTTTTGGTTTTTTTTTTTAAGTAGAGACAGAGTTTTACCGTGTTGGCCAGACTGGTCTTGAACTCCTGACCTCAGATGATCCACCTGCCCTGGCCTCCCAAAGTGCTGGGATTACAGGCGTGAGCCGCCACACCCAGCCTTACATGGCTTTTAATCACCAAAAAAGTGCAGTCCTATCAGAACCTTTTTCACAGGCCTGCCCCCGGCAGTGTCCCTTATTCAGTGCGTGGCCTACAGAGACCAAAGTAAGGTCTCTGAATGCAGTGGTCAACGGGCTGCATGATGTGCTAACCAGTTTTTCACTTATCAGGGAAATCCTTCTTATTTTTCATGACCTTTTGCCATCTTTTGAGTTTTCTAGTTATGACATCATTTTTGTTTAAACAAGTTTCTCTCCCTCCCTTCCACAGTAATCCAGGGGATTACTGTGAATATATATGAATTTCAGGCTATGCAGTTTCAGTCAACTTTTCATTGGCATGCAAATTAGTAATTAGCAATTAATTCTCACCTACATTATGCTAAATGAAATAAGCCAGATACAAAAGGACAAGGACTGTCTGATTCCACTTAGATTAGTAGTCAAATTCATAGAGACGAAGTAGGATGCTGGTTACCAGGGCTCAGGGGAGAGATGGGAGTTATTATTTAATGGACACAGGGTTTCTGTTTAGGATAATGAAAACATTCCAGAGGTGGATGGTGGTAACTGTTGCACAACAATGTGAATGTGCTTAATGCTTCTGAACTACACACTTAAAAATGGTTAAAATGATAAAGTGTGTGTATGTATATTTTACTATAATAAAAAAGCAAAAAAATATTTGCAGGGTTTATTTATAGGTGTTTTTTCCCTTTTCTATTTTATCGAGTTGGGTTTTTTTTTACCACAATAAAAAAAAAATGTTTTTTTTAAAGAAGTAAAGCATAGGCCAGGCATGATGGCATGCACCTGTCATCCCAGCATTTGGGGAGGCTAAAGCTTGAGCCTAGGAGTTCAAGATCAACCTGGGCAACATAGGAAGACCCCCGTCTCTACAAAAATAAAAACAAAAAAATTAGCTAGGCATAGTGGCATGAGCTGGTGGTCCCAGCTACTCAGGAGGCTGAAGTGGGAAGATTGCTTGAGCCCGGGAGGTCAAGGCTGCAGTGAGGTGTGATTGTGCCATTGCATTCCAGCCTGAGCAACAAAGCAAGGCCATGTCACGGAAAGAAAAAAAAAAAGGAAGCATACGTTCCAATTCTATGGTTAGCTTTTTAAATGTACTATTGGTTTCTAATGCTAGACTCTGTCTCTGCTAAAAAGGAAGGCTTGACACACGTAGGAGGCTCCTTCCCTTACATGGCCCAGGGACAACACTTGTAAGCAACTGCCCCAAGCATAACTCATTGCACTTAGGGTTCAGATCATGAGGAAGGACCAACAGGTTTTTCTCCTCAATTTTCAGAGTTGTGCAAACAACAATTTGTTGTAACAAGAACCGTGAAGCCCTGTAAGAACCTAGTGTTAGTACCTTGAGGGCAGAGACTTTGAATCATCTGTGGATGAGACCTTATGCCCAGGACCTTACAGGCACAAAGAGCGACTCAGAAGGGGTTTGGTGTATGTCCAGAAGGATGGCGGGAGAGGAGCTTCTCAGCATACAAGAAAGTTTCACATAGCTAGCAATAGTTTTTCTGAGTTTTAAGAATTGTTTTATTGTGGCTGGACACAGCCTCAAGTCTGTAATCCCAGCACTTTGGGAGGCCAAGGCAGGAGGATTACTTGAGCCCAGGAGTTCAAGACCTAAGCAACATAGTGATACCCTGTCTCTACAAAAATTTAAAAAATTAGTCAGGCATGGTGGCCTGCGCTGGTGGTCCCAGCTACCCAGGAGACTGAGGTGGGAGGATTGCTTGAGCTGGGAGGCCGAAGCTGCAGTGAGCCAAGATCACACCACTGCTCTACAGCCTGGGTGACAGAATGAGACTATGTCTCAAAAAAAAAAAAAAAAAAATTGTTTTATTGAGACTTAAGTATACAAATCTTAAGTGTATAGCTGGATAACTTTTAGGTGTGTGTGTGTCATGCGTGTGTGTGTGTGTGTGTGTGTGTCTTGTAACCAAGATTTGGAACATTCTAGTACTGCAGAATTTTCCCTCTTGCCCCTTTCTAATCACCTGCCCACCTTCCCCACCCCAGGTTCACTATTCTGACTTATACAAGCACAGATTGGTTTTGTCTTTTTGAACTTGATATAAATAGGATTTATATCAAGTCTTTTGTGTGTGGATTCTTGTTTAACCACCCCCCTGCTGACTTTTTGTCAGAAGAACTTGAACAACTATTTAATCTCTGATGGCAAGGTTGGACCATTGGAATGAGGTACTCTGGGGGGAATACTAAAGACACTGGAAATTCAGTAACTTCTAAACATTTAGCAGGTGAGGGAGGGGGCTGTGGGCCTTTGCATGTGTGTCCCTGAGTGTACATACAGATGGGTTTTTAAATCCACTCCTTTGATTCTTCTCCAGCCATCCTTGTGATCCTCAGTGACTTTCATGGTCCTCGTGACTCACACTTCAAGGTCTAACAAAATAAATCTTGTTAACATTTCATAAAATGTTAATGTGATTTAAAGTAGCCTTGTGGCATTTTAGCATCTTGCATGAATTATTTACAGTGGTCATAAGCTGAGTTATATTTGTTATTTAATTCTGCAATTCCCATGTTCAAAGTCTGTTATTATGCAGCTTTCTTACCTCTGTGGTCCTCTTGGAAACCATTCGTCCACTGATACCGTGTGATTCAATCTGGAATTAAATGTTAACCTCCATGTTTTGGATTGACAAGGAGCCTTAAGATGGCCTCCGTCTCAGAGGGGTTTATATGCAGATGTGTCTGTTTGCTACAGACTGTGACCCAGACAGGGCCACCTCTTTCCTATGGCATGTGTCTTTGATCATAAAAGGGAAAAACGCAACAGAAGAGTTTGGATGGTTCTATGCAAACCTGTCACCACTTTAGAAAAATGATTCAAAGCATAAGCTCTGGAGACAGTGAACTGCTAGCATTGCTTTTGGGAAATGGTTCAATTACTTTAGAAAATGAATAACTTGGCTGGGTGCGGTGGCTCACGCCTGTAATCCCAGCACTTTGGGAGGCCGAGGCAGGCGGATCACCTGAGGTCAGGAGTTCCAGACCAGTCTGGCCAATATGGTGAAACGTCGTTCTACTAAAAATACAAAAATTAGCTGGGCGTGGTGGTAGGCATCTGTAATCCCAGCTACTCGGGAGGCTGAGGCAAGAGAATCGCTTGAACCTGGAAGGCAGAGCCAAGACAGTACCACTGCACTCTAGCCTGGGCAAAAGAGTGAAACTCCGTCTCAAAAAAGTAAAAGAAATAAAAGAAATAACTTGCATCATTGCATGTAATTTTCTTCCCTGAGGACTTTGGGAATTAAGAGTCAGGAATGAATGAATGTACACAGCAGTCCCCTGTGTTGATAAACTGTTTCAACGAGTTGGGTTGACTAAGCTGCACGTGGTTCTTTTTAACATTGCCATTGGAACTTAATTTTACTCTTTTCCGTAATTAATCTAAGAGCTGTGGAAATAGTAAACTATTTTAATGGGAACTATGTGTGTCTCTCACTGAGAGGGTGGGACCCTGATGTCTCTTGAGCCCTGAGGTCCCTGGATGTAAGTTTGAAAGTCGGAGCCCAGCCTTGTTCATCTTTGTATGCCAGCACCTGGCCTGGAGGGTAACTCATGGCAAAATGATCTTGAGAGATGTGGCCAGAGTCGGCCTTCATCAACGTTTTGCAGCATGTTGTCTCTGCACTTCCCACCTGCACTGTGCATGCCCTTGTCTGATTCCCTCGGGCCTTCCTCCCTGCCCTGACCTCCCAGTGCAGTCCTGTGTCCCAGTCCCACTGTCGGTGGGAGGTTGTGCTTGATCACTCCCCAGGTCCTTTACTGATAACTAGGGTCTGTGTCCAGTCCTTCCTGGGTGTTGACTGATCACTGCAGTGTTTAATGTGGTCCTTTCCTTTGGAGAGCCTATAATGGTAGAATGGCAGGCAAGTTCTTGTAGCCACCTGTGGCACAGTATCTTTAGTTGGGAGGTGCGCCTGCCATTGGGGTTGGGGAATGGGATGGTCACCTGCCCTGCCACCCATCCCTTTCTCCAGACCTGCAACAGTAGCCTGAAGGCATTTCCTCAGCTTGGCCTGACTGCTGTACCTTGCCCCAGCTTCTTTCTAGGGACATCTGGTAAGCAGCCATCATTTCACATCTCTTTACTTCTCAGAAGGTGAATGAGAGATTTGCCCTGCTGTCTTGACAGACTCTTTCCTGAAACCAGCCATGGGAATAGGTGGAAGGAGTGGGGTGGGGAAAGGGGATTGGCAGGTCTTGGCAGGTCCTACTTGACTTCCAAACCAGTGGATGAAAGGCTTTATAGCTCAGATACCTAGAAGGACAGGTCGGGGTCTCTTTTAGGAAGAAGCATTTCCTGCCAAGCCAAGCAGAAGCCTGCTTGAAATTGACTCAAACTTGCATCGGATTTTCCCATGAGTCTCACTGACAGCTGTCTAGAGAAGTGAGTCCTGCAGGCCAGGGCTTCTATAGCATGCTTTTCTGCTAAAACTTGGCACTGGCCTTTCATTCTCAGTACTTTGTTCTAGAATCATGGCTGCTTTTCTTTTGCCACCAACTCGGCCACATTAACCTCCCATGCCCACATCCCCTGGGCAGATCTGAGGAAGCTGTGGAGCCATCAGCAGCAGAACCATGCCAATTCCCTTTCTTAGAACCTTACACCTGGCACTGCCAAAAAAGAACAATACAAAAGAACAACCATGCTCCAAACATTTCAAATTCTGTGGAATTTAAATATTAAGCTTAAATTCCAACTATACTTTCAAATTACTTTGACATGAAGGAGGATTTGCAGTAATGCAATATGCTTGTTGGACCATTTAAAACAAATATATTTTCCTTTTGATATCCTGGAGAGCCAGCAGCTTGGAAATACTTTATTCTACCTTGATTGACTTTGTTGGTAAGAACAACCCACCATCATCAGAAAGTTCCTGGTTGTGTATGAAATTCTTCGGGTGGGGCTAGCTCTGCTGAATAGTCATTTATCATGCCCCGGGCACTGGTGTCAGAGCTGAGCTGGGGCACAAAACTTGTCCCTACCTCTTATTAATCATATATGCCTGGGCACGTTACTTAAACTGCCCAAACCTCAGTTTCTTCATCTGTATAATGGGGATTAATATTAGAACCTACTTTATGGAGTGGTTGTGGGGATTTATAAATACTTATAAACATATGCAGGGAGGCTGCCTCGTATTAAGGAATCGTTAAATGTTTGTTGTTGTTGCTATTTAGACAGGCCTGGTGTCTAGATTCCAAAGGTTTTTCTCCCATCCAAGAGAGAATGATTGCCCTTGAAATGGCAATTCATGTTCTAGTTCTTTCTTATGTGAAGGTGGAAGTGAACTATTTCCAGGTAGGCAGATCAGTGGTCTTCCTGTTGTTGGCAAGACTTACACCTCAATTTACCAGTCTGTAAAGTCAATGACATGGATTTTGAGTGTCTAAACCAGTTGTCTCTCTATTCCTTTAGGCCTCACTGCTTCAGGTCCACTGGACTAGGAAGACTCCAAGTTAGGTGATGTGACAGTCTGGCACCCCCACCCCTCACACAGCAGGCACTGTTAGAATGAATTCTGCTGGAGGTGACCCCCTACTTCTTGGAATCAGCCAACAACTGCATTCACTTAATAAGAATGGCAGTTTCTGTCACCTCCAGGGTAGACAAAAAAAAGAAAGAGAGAGAGATAGACAGACAGAGACAGAGGAAGGAAGGGAGGGAGGGAGGGAGGGAGG
>NW_016806413.1:1418263-1421386 GCF_001698545.2 Rhinopithecus bieti
AGGGAGGGAGGGAGGGAGGGAATAAAGAATGGCAGCAGTTCCTCCTCTTCTGCTGGGTGACTTGACCAGCCTTGGCAGCTTCTATGAGGGCAGCTCAGTGTGGTACCCTGGGTGGGTGGAGACTGCAGAGGTTCCAGGGTTGAACCAGAATGTCCCAGTTGCCTCCTGAGCTCAGCAAACTTGGAGAAGTGAGGTCACTTCTCTGAGTCTCAGTGAAGGTGCTGGAGTCACATGAGTCAACAAGTAGAAGGGCCTATTAATAGCCAATGATCAGGGCTGGGGCCATGGCTAGGTGAGGCAGATAAGGTGTGCAGAATTTAAGGAGGCACTCACACTTGCCTCCTTAAATGGCACCACCCTGCAGTGAGTGCCTCCTTAAGGTTTGCCTCTTCGGTGCCTTGCCTGCCTTACCTAGTCCCCACCCAGCCAGCCAGGACTGTAGGCTTTAGACTCAGAGCCAAACCGCTGCTATTGTTGTCTGCTTAACACCCTTCAATGGTGCCCCATCACTGCTAGTAGTAGTTGTAATATGCTATCATTGATAATATCAACAATACTAACAGCCAGTATCGATTGACCACCTGGCACCATTCTAAGCACTTTGTAGGTGTTAACTCATTTAGGCCTTACAAGGAATCTCATTATTATCCTGTTTGCAGATGAGGAAAGTGAGGCACCGAGAAGCTAAGGAATTTGCCCAAGGGGTCACATCTGGGTGAGTGGTAGAGCCAGTAATTGACCCTAGACAGTCTGATTCTAGAATCTGTAATCTTCACCACCACACCAAGCTGCTAAGGTATGCTGGTCCCAGTGGGTGAAGCCCAAACTCCATGGCCAACAACCAAGCCCTTTCCCACTTCTCCAGCCTCCTCTACCCACCCAAACAAAACTCTGGCCAAATCAAACTCTCCAGAGTGGCTCCAAGGAAGCCACGATTTTCATATTTTGGCATCTTTGCACCTGCTATTCCTTCCATCTATCCTTCCTGACACTCATCTCACTGTTCCTGGTTGGCACACTCCATATCTATTCTGTAAGACCCATCTTAAGTCATGCCCCTCCTGTGAAGCCTTCCTTGACCACCACCCCTAGATGGTTGATAGCAGACCCTCAATGTCTTCAGAGTACCTTGAACTTCCCTGGTGTCCTAAAATTACTATCTGGGTCTAATGAACGGGTAGACAGGCAAATGTACATTCAGTGTATGTGAATTCAACACTTGCTCCCCGCAGGGAATAAAGGTTGGGAGAAATCATTTCAATGGTGTGTGTGTCCCCTCGGGGATATGAGGTAGGGTATAAATTTGCCAGTCTGCTGGACATCCTGAGGCTCTCATGGTGTGCACATCCACAATTTAATGAAATATATTTTGCAAACCTGGCCCCTAAAAGCAAATTACGACTTATCTGATGCTCAGTCTGAAAAGCAGGGATCTGGTGCATGGATGGAGGAAACACCAGTTGCTGGACTTGTTGAGAGAGGAATGTTGGCCTGCAATGTGACCTCTTCCTAAGAGAGGACAGGGCTATTTTGGCCAAAAGTGGAACCTGACTCGCATGCAAGCCGTGACGGATCAACCACAAACTTCTTGGTTTGAGTCTGCCTCCCTTGGCATCCTGGGCACTCCTCCAGGGCACCATGCATCTTAATATGTATCTCCTAGTGCCCAGGCTGAGCCCAGCCCTGGCTGGGAGCTGCTCAGTCCATCTTCCTTGGATGGAGAAAGTGAATGAGAGCCAAGTCCCACAGGCAACCATACCCAGAATTGAGGCAACTTGTTCCAATTCATCTACAAATTTTAGATGGGTTGCTAGTACTTTGCCAGTCTTTTAAACTGTATTTGATAGATCTGGGAGAAAAACGACTTCCTGGTGTTTATCACATGGAATTCCCTCCCCTACATTAGTTTCCCTTACTAGAATCAAGAATTGCAAAGAAACAGAATGGCAGGGAGAACAAATAACAGGGATGTGTGATATGGTGATTAGTGAATGGTGAATCATGAATGATGATTAAAACAAATGGAAATTCTTCCCCCAACCCTGCCTGCCCAGGAAGGAGCTGGTGAGGCAGATACTCACAAACGTGTCCTAATAAGGAGAGGTCAGGAGGCAGGAGAGCTGAAGAAAAGAGCTGTGTGTGACTCAGGAGCCCAAGCCTGTGCCTTGCAAGCTTTTCCAAATGCCCCAAGCCCAGGAGCCCACACACTGCTATAGTGAAAGCTTGGATGTCTTTCAGCCCATAAGGCCTCAAAGTCACACCAGAATCTGGAGCATTTCTGAGTTTCTCTGAACCTGGGTAATGATTTCTAGACCAATGAAATACCAAATTCCTGGGGAGGCAGAAGGAAGTGGTGTGATCCAAGCATTTGTGATCAAATGAGCTGACAAGTTACTCTACTTAAGCAGTGGGGATTTTACCACTGTTTTTATTGCAGTGAAATAAGTGCCTCTAGAGTGGTAGACTTGGTGGGGGTCAGGAGAGAGAGTCCATATTTCAAGTGTGTACAAGGTTGAATCATTATCTTCTTGCTCCTGTTCACCCCTTCTGGCTAACTTATTTATCATTTAGGATGAGGGGCACCATTAAAAATGACAGCCATGTGGATGATGAGTCCTTGGCTGTGACCCTAGAAAAGAGCCTATAAGTCATCTCCTGATGGAAAGGTAGCTAAATTCAGCTTTGCCTATCATGTGTCTTTAGCTTAGTTGTTTCCTTTGAACTATGAGCTGGACACCAGGTGGGGATTACTCAAGCCCAAATGCTCTGGTCTGGTACACCAAAGAATAGTTACAAACTACAACTGGACAGTAGAACGTGCTGGGTTGATCATCTCAGCCAGGGCAAAGAAACATATTAAGATGTTAAACGTCTACCAGGAGTGAGTCATTTAACCTTCATAAGGTTTCGTCTTCCTTGATTGCAAAATGAGTTTGCATGAAAATCTGGGTTATTTAGACCCTAAATAAAAAATACAAACAACAGAAGTAGCATTAGTAGTTCATGAAGGAAGGACTGGCATATTCAATGCTGAGAGTTGGAACAATGGGCTCTCCATATGGAAAAAAAATAGAAGTGAATCCCTACTTCTCACCATAGACCAAAAAAAAAAAAAAAAAAAAA
>NW_016806413.1:1421817-1439312 GCF_001698545.2 Rhinopithecus bieti
ATCCCTACGTCTCACCATAGACTAGTATAGATTCCCAGAGCCCTTGTTACACCTACTGGGGCTTAGAACTTTATCACAGACCATTCGTAGGCCCTTAGTCTAGGCTATTAATTCCCTAAGGGCAGGGACTCTGGCTGTTTTTATCATTAAGGCATTTGCACCAAGTGTGTCACTAGAATAGATTATAAACCCAGAAAATGTTTGTTGAATGAATACATCATTTCCAAAATTCTTTAAAAAATGAATTTCTAGGCCAGGCGTGGTGGCTCACACCTGTAATCCCAGCACTTCAGGAGACTGAGGTGGGCAAATCACTTGAGGCCAGGAGTTCAAGACCAGCCCGGCCAACATGGCAAAACCCCCTCTTTACTACAAAATACAAAAATTAGCCAGGTGTGGGCACACCTATAGTCCCAGCTACTCGGGAGACTGAGGCATGAGAATCACTTGAGTCCCAAAGGCGGAGGTTGCCAAGATCACGCCATTGCACTCCAGCCAGGGCAAAAGAGGGTAACTCTGTCTTAAAAAAAAGAAAAAAAAAAGAAAAGAAAAGAAAAAAAATTCTAAAAGAGATTATATATTTTTCTGGCTGGTCACAATGGCTCACGCCTGTAATCCCGCACTTTGGGAGGCCAAGGCAGGTGGATCACCTGAGGTCAGGAGTTCAAGACCAGCCTGGCCAACGTGGTGAAACCCCATCTCTACTAAAAATACAAAAATTAGCTGGGCATGGTGGCACGTGCCTTTCGTACCAGCTACTCAGGAGGCTGAGGCAGGAGAATAGCTTGAGCTCAGAGGTGGAAGTTGCAGTGAGCCAAGGTTGCGCCACTGCACTCCAGCCTGGGCAACAGTGAGATTCCATCTCAAAAAAAAGAGAGAGAGATTACACATTTTTCTTTGGCTGTTATTATAATAGAATAACTTGCCATATACCCAGAATTATTTTGGGTACTAACCTGGCTAAACAACACAGAAGAACTGAGTGGAGAGATTTTGGTGAGATCAACTTTGGTCTTCTCTGAATCTAAGTTAAAGAGGTTTAAAATATTACATATACCTAGGCCCCAACCCCAGTTATTATTAACCCATATTTTAACTGTGGTAATGATTATTCTTTTATTAATTTATTACATGCTTACTTTGTGTAAAAACATGATCTTTTGAACACTTTTTTCTTTTTATTAAGGTATAGCTTACATAAAATAAACATCATCAATTTTAAGTGTGCAGTTTGATGAATTTTGGCATTTGTATACAAGGTGTAATCACTGCTATAGTCAAGATACAAAACAGTCCCCTCACCCTACACAGTCTGCTTGGCCCCCTGGTGCTCCATCCCCTCTCCCCATCTCTAGCTTCAGGCAATGCAGCTCTGCTTAGTGTCTAGCACTGATTTAAAATAATGATCATGGGGGCAGGAATGTTTAAATAAAGGGTAAAAAAGCTGACAGAAGGGGAAATGGGAATGAGAAAGAAATTGGTAACATAGCTAGGTGGGCTGTAGCCTCAGATTGGACTCAGCTTCACTCGATGGTAAATTAGCCCAACTTGGAGAGACTGGGTGCTCCAGTAATGTTTTTTACAAATAACACAGACGTTTTCATGATTACAGAAAAAGAACACAAGAGTTGTAATATACAGCTCAGATATAAATCTGGCAACTGGGTTTCTGAACATAGATCTGGATTCATTTTTAATCTGACGTCTTAAAGAACTCCTCAGCCTCAGAAGATTCTAAATGACCACACTGCTTGAAGGCCAAGCATTTGAGTAAATAAAACTCCTGCCTCGGAGAATGTATTCTCTCTCAAGCTATTAATTAAAAGATTCATAGTTCCTTGTTCTTGCCAGGATTTATTAGCCCAAAGTAAAATATGGGAATGGTGGTATGTCTATGAGAAATTAAATGCAGTGAAGACAAGAACACAGGGACTAATAGTTTTATATGGAGCTGTTTTGGGGCTTGAAATGTTTTGTCTCCTTGTGGGGATCAGGCACTGTCTAGGTCCTGGGGCTACCACTAAAAAATACAGGCAAGTTCCTGCTGCCTCCTGTAGGAACTCACGGACATGAAGCACAGGGTGCAGGAGGACTGAGGTGGCGGTGGGAGGAGCATTTTAGGTGGGCTGGTCAGGGAAGGCCTCTCGGAAAATGCGACCTTTGTGCTGAGACCGGAATGACAAAAAGGAGCCAGCTTTTTCTAGAGAAAACACTTTTGGTGTCAGGACCAGCACGTGCAAAGGCCCTGAGGTGGGAAAGAGGTTGGTGTGTTCAAGAAAGAAGGCAAAGGTGGCCTGAACACAGTGATTAAGGTGGAGAGGGTTACACACAGAAGCCAGAAAGACAAGAAGTTTTGCTCCAAAAATGGAAACCTAAGCACTCTTGCAGTCATAAAACTGTCCATGATGGTGCCCTAGTGCCCAGAGAGATATGTCACTTCTGAGCAGTAGTTAGGAATGCTTCCAGTTACAAAGTCACTTCCTACTTCCTCAGGTACTGGTCATAGACTCAGAGCCAGCAGGGAGTGTAGAGTTATTCTAGCCCCACCCCTTCATTTTACAATGAAAGAACAGAGGCCCAAAGTTCATACCTGAAAAACCATTCTAAGTGAGGTCAAAAGGCAAATGATAAACTGGGGGAAATATTTACTGTTCATATCACTCATATCACAGGTTGGGAGATCAATTTCCATACTATGTAAGGAGCAGCTGGCCAGTGGGGCTGGAGCAGAGTGTAGGATGGAGAGAGAGGCACAAGAGGAGGGTGACAGAAATGCACACGTGTGATCACATTCAGCTGCTGAGCTGTGGGAATACAGCATGCTCACTCATGGCAGCTGGCAGAAGTCCATCCAGTCTTGTGCAGGCTAACAGTTATGGTAAAATTATAGCACATGGCTGGTCCAACACTGAAGAGGACTCAGATGTCAATCAGTAGGTGCATGGATAAATAAATCATGGCCTAGTCTGTCAATGGAATAGTACTCAGCAATAAAAAGGAGGACACTACTGTCCCGTGCAGCAGCGTGGGTGAACCTCACAAGCATGCTGAGCAGAAGCAGCCAGCTACAAAAGGGAAAGTACTATAGGCTTCCATTTGCATGAAGGTCCAGAGCAGGACAAACTCATTGACAGTTTTCGAGGACTTAGAGTGGAGGTTGACTGCAGAGGGGCACTGAGGGAACTTTTGAGGGTGAGGAAAATATTTGTATATCTTGATTGTGGTGGTCACATGAGTGTATACATTTGTCAAAACTCTTTTTTTTTTTTTTTTTTTTTGAGATGGAGTCTCGCTTTGTCACCCAAACTGGAGTGCAGTGGCCAGATCTCCGCTCACTGCAAGCTCTGCCTCCCAGGTTTACGCCATTCTCCTGCCTCAGCCTCCCGAGTAGCTGGGACTACAGGCGCCCGCCACCTCACCCGGCTAGTTTTTTGTATTTTAGTAGAGACGGGGTTTCACCGTGTTAGCCAGGATGGTCTCGATCTCCTGACCTCGTGATCCACCCATCTCGGCCTCCCAAAGTGCTGGGATTACAGGCTTGAGCCACCGCGCCCGGCCTGTCAAAACTCTTAAAACGAGTGGGTCCTTTTTAATGTGTAAATTACTGTCAATAAGGTTGATTTTTTAAAATAAATTTTCAAGAGGGAAAAGGAATAGATGGGAAACAAAAGCTTCTGATTAGATTGCTATTCATTCACCAACTGCTTATCAAGCACCATTTGTGTGCCAGCACGATAACAGATCCCGACCAGCTGTTTGTACCAGAACATGGTACTACAGATGCACTGTGAGCCCCTAGGCTCCCTCCACAGGATTCACCTACAGACGATCCTCCCATCATCTGCTGTTCCCAGCCTGGAGACTCAGAACCAGAATCCAAGATAGGGCAGGGGCAGTGGCTGCTCAGGAGAAAGTGGCTCTCCCTTCTTGGTCTAAGAGCACTTAATCGATCAAGCAAAGCAAATGGGAAGGAGATTGAGCTTGTTTGTGAACCAGAGCCCTACCCTGACATTTGTACAGTTCTATTTAATAATCAACCCCCACCTCACTTGCTTGATATTGTTTGCTGAGGTGTTTTTACTAAACCCCAATCTGAGATGATAGCATTGTTTTGCTCAAACTTTCTGAGTTCATCGATACAATATGTTTATATCTAATTTCTGCAAATGTTTTTCTAGCCCCCACTACCGTACATACATACATATGTATTATGTACGTACATATGTATGTATGTGCTGGGCATATAAAGCACCCAGGTCAAGGGACAGCAGCCCTTTGCAGATAAATGTGTCTCCCTGTGACGGATGGTTTCTGTGTGTAGACTTTGTTCTACAGTCATGTTGAGAAAAGGTGTGGTGGTTACTCTGGTTGTTATTTAATACTGCTCAGATGGGATATCTAACAGCATACTGCTCAAGACATCTAGAATGCAGTATACTGTTTTCAATTTGTAGCAAAATTGATAATGCAAACAAGAAACACATGTCAGTGACCAGCCACCAGCGTCATGGTTCTTTTTGATTGCTAAGGTCAGGACTGTCATTTTGTACCATTCTCCTTCTCAGAAAAGGAGGGAAAGAACAAAGTTGTCAGAGAGGGCATCCTCTCTAAATCAGACTGGGGTCGGGGGCCACAGCAGTTTGCAGACCTAAATCATCCTGCTCACTTCATTTTCCTTCCTTCCTTCAGAAGCTTTTGAGATTGCTCTGCCACGAGAAAGCAACATTACAGTTCTTATAAAGCTGGGGACCCCGACTCTGCTGGCAAAACCCTGTTACATCGTCATTTCTAAAAGACATACAACCATGTTGTCCATCAAGTCTGGAGAAAGAATAGTCTTTACCTTTAGCTGCCAGAGTCCTGAGAATCACTTTGTCATAGAGATCCAGAAAAATATTGGTAAGTAGGCACTCGTGAGCTGTTTGACAATGTCGTTTAAATGTCTATACCTCCCTCCTGTCTTTCCCGTGCTAAGTCAGTCTCTAATGCTAGAGAGGTAACATCTATTCTGAAACTCTGCAGTTTTTTAATTAGGTCCGATGTGGCCAGTTAGGGTTCTAAATGCTTTACACAGCTTAATTTGTTTAATCTTTAAAACAGCCCTATGAGAAGTTCACAGAGAGAGGAACTTGCCTAAGTGGGCACAACTAGTAAGCAGCAGCTCAGGAGAAGAACCCAGGTACTCTGGCTTTCGAGTCTTTGCACTTAGCCACTGTGCACATGGGCTCTTCAGGCAGCACTACAGAAGCCCGTAAGCTACAGATCTTCAGGTCTGTGATGCTCGTCTTGTGTGCTAAAAATATCTGACCGATATGGAAGACAAAAGAATCAGAAGGTTAAGGAGAGGCCAGGCATGGTGGTTCAAACCTGTAATGCCAGCACTGAGGAGGCTGAGGTAGGTGGATCCCCTGAGGTCAGGAGTTCAAGACCAACCTGGCCAACACAGTGAAACCCCATCTCTACAAAAAAAAAAAAAATTACCCAGGCATGGTGGCACATGCCTATAGTCTCAGCTACTTGGGAGGCTGAGGCAGGAGGATCACTTGAACCTGGGAGACAGGTTGCAGTGAGCCAAAATGGTACCACTGCATTCCAGCTTGAGTGACAGAGCAAGACTCCATCTCCAAAAAGAAAAAAAAAAAAAAAGAAGACGAAAAAAGAGTTAATGAAAGTAGAAATCTGTGGGAAAAATGAGTTGTGAATCACTCCAGAAATAATACTTCTCCATCCTCTGGACAGGAATCTTTTTAGTTATTTAAAATGTTTGCACCAGACAGAGTACAGGAGAAGATTCCGAGACATGCCGCTCATTTCAACTACTCTTACCTGTGTGTTCATCCTAAAAAACAAAGCTCTTAGCATCACATGAAAAATTACTTTCATAACCTGATCTTGCAGTGTCATAGGGCTGGTGACAGAGCTGAGGCTGGCAGATGGAGCTTTTTGACTCCAGATTTTGCTATAGAATTAAATCAGAATCCCTGGGATGGCCCAGGCATGTGTAGTTTTTAAATTGCCCGCAGGTGAGTTGTAGGTAGAACCAGAGCTAAGAGTCACTGCCCTACAAGAGTTAAGTGTTCCCACAGGAGTACAGAACCTAGCCAGAGCCAACTGATGTTACCCTGGGCACACTAAAGGTGTGAGTGGAAAATCACTTGAGGCCAGCTTTTGAAAGAAAGAGGTGGCTTGATATAAACATCGAAGTTTCCATGAGGTCCTAAAATAGATACTACCTTTACCAACATGCAAAGTCTAATTTTAGTCACGTTAGTCATCATGTTATCTAACCCTGTGTTATTGGTTAGACAGCATAGTGCATTGACAAGAAAAGGTTGACCAAACACAGCCTTAGCTTTCGTCCTGGGATCTGGGATTGGTGTGTACTTGCTGCACGTGCCAGCCCAAGTCACCTGGATCCACGACTGCTTTGCAAAAATCTGAGGTCTGGATGATCTCAGAGATCTAAGACTGATCTGAAATTCTCCATAATTCTATTTTGAGTGGACAGTACTTTCAAATACCCCAATAGAACAGCAGTAAAGATTCACAAATTATTATTACGGAGGACAGAGTCCCTCACACCTTTCAGATGCCCCCTGCTCGAGACAACAAAACCTTGATGTTCTTCCCCTCGCCTTCCTCTTGTTTCCTCCTTAATGGCAATGTTTCTTGCTTTGTTTTAAAAGGCTTAGGAAACAAATATATCAAAGGATGTCATTAGCTGTTAGCCTTAAAAAAATAAATTAAACTGCAGTGGTTATAAAATACCAGCATTAAAGCAGCGCAGGAAGAGAAATGGTGCCGCCAGGTTCCAGCCGTCCAGGGGAGTTGCACATTCAGAGTGTATTCGCTATGTTGATGAATGTGTTGATGGGAAAACCAGTTTTAAAGGATGAATCTTGGCACTGTGCTCTACAAATTGTGAAATCGTGACTCTCTCAGTACAGGAGAAGTAGGAGATCCCAAAGCACAGACTCTGCTGCAAATGCCCTCCTTCTGGCTTCACCCACTGGACCCTAGGAACTTAATGTGGAAATCACAGTAGTTAAGAGATGTCTCAAGTCTGGTGACCTGGAAGCAGAGCCTGAGACGGATTTTTTGTTTAAGTCATTGATCAAGAAAGTGCTCTCAGAAGTGAGGAAAGCAGGATAGAGCAGGGCATGTAGCTGAGTTTTAATGTGGTTTTAGCTGAAGGGTAGTCTCAGCCTGACCCCATGGGGGCTCCAGTGTATGAATGGCATACCCAGGTTATGTCACTTGAAGCAAGGAGGTCAGACTTTTTAATTCCTGCAGGAGGCCATTATTGACTATAGACAGCACCTCTCCCTTGGGATGGGCGTGAGGGGCTGCAACACCTCTCAGGCTTTTCTGGTTCAAGGCAGCTCCCCCCAGCTGAGGCACTTCCCTGAAGGAGGGTACATCTGTGAGCCATTGGCCACTAAGACTCACAGAACCTGGACCCTGGGTGCCCCTGCCTGGTAAAGGCCACCTGAGCAGAGCCCCAAAGAGTCTACTACAGGGGCTGAGTGGTGGAGGAGGAGTGGTGTGGGGCCTTGGAGCGTCTGTGATCAAAATTGCTATTGTGACTGTTTTTCAGACTGTATGTCGGGCCCATGTCCTTTTGGGGAGGTTCAGCTTCAGCCCTCAACATCGTTGTTGCCTACCCTCAACAGAACTTTCATCTGGGACGTCAAAGCCCATAAGAGCATCGGTTTAGAGCTGCAGTTTTCCATCCCTCGCCTGAGGCAGATTGGTCCGGGTGAGAGCTGCCCAGACGGAGTCACTCACTCCATCAGCGGCCGAATCGATGCCACTGTGGTCAGGATCGGAACCTTCTGCAGCAATGGCACTGTGTCCCGGATCAAGATGCAAGAAGGAGTGAAAATGGCCTTACACCTACCATGGTTCCACCCCAGAAATGTCTCCGGCTTCAGCATTGCAAACCGCTCATCTATAAAACGTGAGCAAGCCCCTCCCCACTATCTGATTAGATTAAAACATACAAAATCTTCATTGTTCTAGGTCAGAAATGGCCAAATGTCAGCAAATCTCTAAGACTCGATCTAAATACCATAAAGGAAGATCCTGCTCTTCTGTAAATGACGTGGGCCACTCATTCTTAGCGTGAACCCCCTCTTCTCTGTTAAACAAACAGGGTGATTCTCTTTATCCTTTTTGCATGGGATACTTGTTTTCAAAAAATGACAAAAGATTGGTTCACAGACCCACCTTGATTGCTTCATTTCTAACTTCTTTGTCTTCCATCTCTTTCATATTTTCTGTAAATGTATCAGTGATGTGCAGAGCTTACTCACACTGGCTCATCAAAGCTGTTTTTTGTTTTTGTTTGTTTTGAGACAGAGTCTCACTCTGTTGCCCAGGCTGGAGTGCAGTGGCGCTGTCTTGGCTCACTGCAACCTCTACCTCCAGGTTCAAGCAATTCTCCTACAGGCATGTGCCACCATGCCCGGCTAATTTTTGTATTTTTATTAGAGACGGAATTTCACCATGTTGGCCAGGCTGGTCTTGAACTCCTGACCTCAGGTGATCCTCCTGCCTTGGCCTCCCACAGTACTAGGATTACAGGCATGAGCCACTGTGCCTGGCAGAGAGCTGACTGTTAAGTGTTCAGGCATTTTGTGAGCTGATGTGAAACAGATCCGTTATAAAAAATAGAATTAAATTAACTTATGATTAAATAAATTATTTTAAAAACAAAGATAATAAATACTCAAAACTCATCACTTCCTAATTATTTTAATGTTGCCTGTGCTGTCAGGGTTATTTGTATCATCGTATCTGTATGGAGGGAAAAACATAAAGGTGTGCTACTACCCAACTCCACATTCAGTCACCTGGTGTTGGTAGTTTGAAATCAGCCATGGTGGGAGTATTTATATCCACTATGGAAGTGGGCAGATGCTATAAGTCAGGGCTTTCCCCTTTACCACTGGACCGCTTATTAAATATTTGCTCGCACACCACCGATGTGTCTGCATTCCCAATCTCTGCCTTGAGTCCAAATATACCATATCCAGACCCTCTGCTCAGGATCTGAGAACTGCAGTCATTTTTCCTGTATCCCCACCCCTCGGCTGCAGACAACCAGGACAGGGTCTAATTGCCCCCTATTCTTTCTGGTTTGGGTTCCACTCCCAATAGGTCTGTGCATCATCGAGTCTGTGTTTGAGGGTGAAGGCTCAGCAACCCTGATGTCTGCCAACTACCCAGAAGGCTTCCCTGAGGATGAGCTCATGACGTGGCAGTTTGTCATTCCTGCACACCTGCGGGCCAGCGTCTCCTTCCTCAACTTCAACCTCTCCAACTGCGAGAGGAAGGAGGAGCGGGTTGAGTACTACATCCCGGGCTCCACCACCAACCCCGAGGTGTTCAAGCTGGAGGACAAGCAGCCTGGGAACATGGCAGGGAACTTCAACCTCTCCCTGCAAGGCTGTGACCAAGATGCCCAAAACCCAGGGATCCTCCGGCTGCAGTTCCAAGTTTTGGTCCAACATCCACAAAACGAAAGCAGTGAGTGAGCCCTACTTTCCTTTTTCTTCCTTCTCCAGCACCTTCGTTGTTTCCTGGGTAGTCCGCCTGGGGTGAGGCTCCCTTCCTGTTTCTCGCCTGTGGCTTCTGAAACACTTAGACTCTGGACCCGGGAAGAGTTTCAGGAAGTGGGTTGCTAGGCAGTAAGACAGGCTCGTTGGTGAACACCTGGTATGTAGCTCCATTTCAGCACAATAAAAAGCAATCTTGCATTCAAGATGCTAAATTGTTTTTAACCAAGGCATTGAAAGGTCATTTTCTAGATCTTATGTCTTGACCCTGCAATGTGAATGAGGATGTACCCACACTATCAGCAATGATGATGGGAACTTACAGTTTTATGGCTCAGCGCCCCTACTGTGGACACATACTCTGCATGTCATCTTGGGTTAAGCATGCCACTTACACAATCTCAGCTAATCTTTATTGCAACTCTGTAGGGGAGGTGGGAATTATCTTCATTTACTAATGAGAAACCAGAAAGTTCAGAGAGGTTATGGAACTGGCCTGACATCACACAGCTTGTCAAGAGCAGAGCAAGCTCTGAGCCCTGAGCCTGTGCTCTGGCCCATACTGAAGCCCAGTTAAGGTGATGAGAATTAGGTTGGACATCATTCCATAAACGTTGCTGAGATGCCATGAACATAGAGGAGTGGAGTTAAGGCCAGGACTAGGGTGAGGCAAAGTGTCCAGGGTGCAATATGTAAGGAGGTACCCACTTCCAGGGTCATGTAACTGCAAGGTCAGCCCCTGAGAGTGAGCACCTCCTTAAACTTTGCTCCCTGGGTGCCTGGCTTGCCTCACCCCAGTCTTGGCCCTGAGGGGTGTAGTACAGATTTTGAGATAAAAGATACAAAATGAACTCAGAGTGGCTCTTCCTGAGGCTCATGTATGATGTGAAGGAGTGAGTTGTGGCAAGTGGTCTTGAACCAGAACATGTCTGATGTGTGCTGAGGATGGGCGCTGTCCAGAGGGCTGATTCTCATTCTTGTTTTTACTGTTATTTACTTCTAGGAAGTAGGCAAAGCCAGCCAGAAAAATTAAGTGGGAGTGTGGAATGGCATGCTGCTGATTTTTGTAGGGCTGATAAGCATCAGAAAAATGACAGTGTGGGATCCACTAGAGGGATTGCCCAACTGGTGCTGCCCTGGAAACGTCCATATGTATGTATGTATATGTATGTATAGATATGTATACATGGGGCCAGGCACTGTGGCTCACACCTGTAATCCCAGCACTTTGACAAGAGACCAAGGCAGGCAAATCACTTGAGGTCAGGAGTTCCAGACCAGCCTGGACTACATGGCAAAACCCCGTCTCTACAAAAAATTCAAAAATTAGCCAGGCATGATGGCATGCACCTGTAGTCCCAGCTACTTGAGGGGCTGAGGCATGAGAATTGCTTGAACCCAGAAGGCAGAGGTTGCAGTGAGATGGGATTGGGCCACTGCACTCCAGCCTGGGCAACAGAGTGAGACTCTGTCTCAAAATATATATATATATATATATATATATTTATATATATACACACACACACATATGCACATATATATGTAATATGTGTGTATGTGTCCATTGAGACATTTTTATGATTCCACTGTCACAGTTGTACAATCAGAATGTTGAAAACAGTCACAAAAGGGTTTAGAAATGGAGTGGCTTTGGGGTTTAGAAGACAGGGATTTGTTTATCACCTCAGTCATGGTGGAATGCTGCTTAGAAGCTCAGATTAATTCTGTTAACTGTAACATCAGCTGAGTTGATTTCTAAAACTAATCAAATTGTTAAACGTGCTATAAACAGTGTCAAGAAGGATGTGGATTTAGTGCTGAGATTAAAGGGCAGTAACTGCCGTTGAGAGGTGTTTAGCGGTGTCAAGGCCTCTAACTTTGCACTGTTTCTAGAAGAGTGAGTGGACTTGGCGGCAGAAATACCTTTGGGGATAAACTTAGGTTGGGCTGGACTGCCTGAGAACTCTGATCTCTGGGCAGCTTCATCTTGATCTTCTGAACCCCCATGTGGACCCTAAATTTCAAAGGCTAGCCCAAGGAAACCAGTCCTGTGCCCCTACGTTTGTCTGACCCATTCTCTTTTTTTTAGGCAGAGCCTTGCTCTGTCACTCAGGCTGGAGTGCAGTGGTGTGACCTCAGCTCTTAGCTGACTGCAACCTCCACCTCCTGGGTTCAAGTGATTCTCCTGTCTCAGCTTCTTGAGTGGCTGGGATTACAGGTGCCCGCCACCACACCCAACTAATTTTTTGTATTTTTAGTAGAGATGGGGTTTCACCATGTTGGCCAGGCTGGTCTTGAACTTCTGACATCAAGTGATCTACCTGCCTCGGCCTCCCAAAGTGCTGGGATTACAGGTGTGAGCCACCACTCCCAGCCCCCAATCTTTATTCTCTCTCATTTGCTAAGTTTTTTGTGGGCAGCTTGTACTGCAGGCAGCATAGCCCCATGGTTAAAGACAGTGACCTGGAGTTGGCCTGCGTGGATTTGAATCTGGTTCCCCCACTTACTTTGACCATGAGCAAGTCACTTCACCTCTTTGTGACCCAGTTGCTCATCTGTAAAGTGGAAGTGGTAAGACTGTCCTCATCGGGGTGTTGTGAGGACAGTGTGAGGTAGTACAGTGCCTGGCAGGTAGTGAGCGCTCTTTAAATGTTTCCTGCAGGGTTCTAGGTCAAGGCAGGCATGCAGGGTTAGAAAAGACACAACACGGGCTGGGCGCGGTGGCTCACGACTGTAATCCCAGCACTTTCGGAGGCCAAGGTGGGCAGTTCATAAGGTCAGGAGTTTGAAACCAGCCTGGCCAATATGGTGAAACCCCATCTCTACTAAAAATACAAAAAATTAGCTGCGCGTGGTGGCAGATGCCTGTAGTCCCAGCTACTCAGGAGGCTGAGGCAGGAGAATCACTTGAACCCGGGAGGCGGAGGTTGTGGTGAGCTGAGATTGGGCCACCCACTCCAACCTGGGTAATAGAGCAAGACTCTGTCTCAAAAAAAAAAAAAAAGAGAGAGAGAGAGAAAGAGAGAGAGAAAGAAAGAGAGAAAGAGAGAGAAGAAAAGAAGACACAACACTTGTCCAAACAAAGAGATTAGGCTGTGGCCCAGAGATGACTGGTAGGATGCAGGAAGTCACTCATGGAAGGAGTTCCAATGGTGTGTGGTGAAGTTGGAAGGACCGCAGGCTGGTAGGAATACCAAGGGGAGACTCTGGGCGGAGTCTGGCCCTTCTCAGGCTGCGCAGGAGGCCCCATCTATGCTGATGGTATATGCCACTCATGACTGCTAGAAGAGCTCTATGTGCTGCTCCTGCTTTCTTAGCCTTGCAACTGAGAAAGAAGCTGGGAGAGGGGACTGAGTTTTTGGGTCAGAGCGTCTGCCCTTGCTTCTCCTGTGAGTGCTAGAGGAAACCTCTTGGGGCTAGTCTCCCCCTCAACTCCTTCACTGCTGCACCTCTCTGAGTCCTACCCAGGCTTTGCCCTAACTTGACTTTCCTTTGTCCCCAGAAGCAGGGGAACAACTACCCAGACCAAAGCCACTACCCCAGGAGTACACACGTGGGTGGTTTGCATTCTTCACACAACATGGGTTTATCTGTCCCCATGTCTACATCTCACTAAACTCCCAGTCAAGAATCTTATCTTACTGCTCTTTCTATTCCCACCACAGCTTCTGGTACATTCCAGGCCCTGCATAAATCCGTGTTGCACCAATCTCAGGAGTCAGCATCTTGTCCAAAGTGGCTTAAGAGCCAGATGTGCCATAAGAATCCACAGCCCATCTGAAGGGGCAAGGCAGATACAGTGAAGTGGGGTACCCATGGGAGCAGCTGCTTGGGGGGGTGCAGACAAGGAGAAGGGCATCAGAAATAAGAACAAAGGCAGAGCCTCAAGACCTTCTCAAGCCAAAGAGCAATCATAGAAAGCCAGAGCCTCAGCAGGAGCAGGGGTGGAGAAAGCTGTGAGAGGCAACAGCCAGCCCAAACCCCTCATTATCCACAGCAGGACCTGAGCACAGTGGGCCCAGGCTACAAAAAAAAAACAGGCAGATGTTACCTTGACCCTAATTGTCCAAAAAACAAAGTAAAAATATCTACTATCAGTCCTCTCTCTACGTAGCTGAGAAACATCAGGTGGGTTCAAACTAGACCCAGAGAACTCCTATAGGGAATATTTTTCCATGGCTTGACCACAGACATCCTGTGTTTTAAGTTGAGTCATGTACGATTACCCAGGACCTGAGACATAAGGATAACTGATGTGGCCATCTGTGGACCACATCTGTAAAGCAGTGATGGCTTCAGCTGCCCAACAATGTGCAAACCAGGGAATCTCTGAGAGTTCAGTTCATGTTCAACCAAAAAACTTGTTTTAAGTGGCTCCACAAGCACCCTCTCCTTCTTTTTTGATAGCACAGTATTACCATGTCATGCCTGATTTATTACCACTTTCACCAGACAGGCCTGTTCTCATCTTTGTATAAAATCTTTGTAAAGATTCAAGTGGCCCTGTGATAATTGATTATATGAGTTATGATACCCATCTATATTATGCTGTTTAGGGAGAGCCTTCTAGCCTACTAGTCTCCTGCTTTATGCATCCTCTTCTAGCTTTTGGAAACTCTGTTTGCTTTCCTGAATATACCAAACAAAGAATTATCTTCAAACCCATGGGGTTCTGGGTGATCATGAGTCACATATGAAAAGCAGATGTGCATTTCCAGTGTGTTACACAGGATACTTTGTTAAGCACTCTGGGTAAATGCTGGTTGTAGAAGCAGATACATTGCTCCTTTTTTGGCTTTTATAACCTCCAGAAGCCACCTGGAACCTTAAATAATTATTGGATTTGTTTTTGCTTCTTGTTTTTTGTTGTTGTTGGGTAACTTGTGCTCCATGAATTTGTCCTGCCAGAGCTGACAGGTATTATGGCCTTTGACTTATTCCCATGGAGTCCATTAAGAAAAAAAAATATCTATAGATACCACAAAAATGGTTAGGGGCCTTTATGAAACATCAGTTAGTAACCTAATCCCTTCAAAGGTCCCCAGTGTGGCTTTTAAAACAGTGTCCGTAAATATTAAATAGTGAAGGGTTTTCTTTTGGTGGGGGGTACGGGTTAAATGTCAGGCTCAAATGTTTTTGTTTGTTTATTTGTTTGTTTCTGAGATGGAGTTTCGCTCCTATTGCCCAGGCTGGAGTGCAGTGGCACCGTCTCGGCTCACCACAACCTCCGCCTCCTGGGTTCAAGTGATTCTCCTGCCTCAGCCTCCCAAGTAGCTGGGATTACAGGCATGCGCCACCATGCCCAGCCAATTTTGTATTTTCAGTAGAGATGGGGTTTCTCCATGTTGGTCAGGCTAGTCTCAAACTCCTGACCTCAGGTGATCTGCCCGCCTCAGCCTCCCAAAGTGCCAGGATTACAGGTGTGAGCCACCATGCCCAGCCTCAAATGTTTTTTATATGAAGGCTTCTGCAATGTTGTGGAAAAACTATGGGATTCTTTCAAGGCAGGAAACTGTGTCCAGATCACAGATCTGCCCCTTTATTAGGGAACATTGAGCGGTTACTTTGCAACCTTCTCAGCTATAAAATAACAATAGTCATTCCTCCTTCCCCCCATGTTGTGAGGGTAAGATAAGGCAACTTGTCAAAGCACACATAACACACTGAATAAAGATCTGTTTTGTCTTCCCATAGATTTATGAATGTTAATAGGTAATTTTACATTTAAAACACCCATCTATGAGAGGTGAGGGCTGCATATTTCCACCTTGTTTTGCCTGCTGAAGCCACATATGAAAACATTCTGTAGGCAGCAGGGAAATTAACTGCGTCTACCCCTCAGGTTCCTCAGGTTATTTTGAGATCCAACCAAAAGAAGTGTGGAAAGAATATGTGTAAAATGACTAATGAATGAGGTGCAAATGCAAAATAGAAAGTGGAGTGAAGGTCGGGTGCGGTGGCTCAAGCCTGTAATCCCAGCACTTTGGGAGGCCGAGACGGGTGGATCACGAGGTCAGGAGATCAAGACCATCCTGGCTAACACAGTGAAACCACGTCTCTACTAAAAAATACAAAACAAAACTAGCCAGGCGAGGTGGCAGGCGCCTGTAGTCCCAGCTACTCGGGAGGCTGAGGCAGGAGAATGGCGTAAACCCAGGAGGCGGAGCTTGCAGTGAGCTGAGATCAAGCCACTGCACTCCAGCCTGGGCGACAGAGCGAGACTCCGTCTCAAAAAAAAAAAAAAAAAAAGAAAGTGGAGTGAAGTGTGATATTACGGGGAGCCTCCTCATAACAGGAGGTCTGTCTTGCCCCCAGAATTAATAAACTGCACTTCTGTTTTAGCTGGGACATGAGGTGTCTCACCACAGTCCACCTGATTATTATACAAAAATTTTCAAAAGAAACATAAACTGTAAAACCACAATAGCATTTCACACCCACTGGAATAGCTAAAACAAGAAAGGCTGAGAACATCAAATAATGGTGAGAATGGAGGGCAACAGAGCTCTTATGGGGTGCTCGTGGGAGTGTCAAATGGTGTGACCACCTGGGAGAGTTGGCTGGCAGATTCTGATGAAGTTAAACTTATACCTACTCTCATAGTCCATTTAGTGTTGCCATAACAGAATACCTGAGACTAGGTAATTTATAAAGAAAAGAGGTTTATTTGGCTCACGATTCTGGTGACTGGAAAGTCCAAGAAGCATGGCACCAGCATCTGCTCAGCTTCTGATGAGAGCCTCTTGCTGTGCCATAATATAGCAGAGGAGTGGCAAGGGAAGCGGGCACATGTGAAAAAGATGAAAACATGAGAGGCAGCCTAGCTTTATAGCAGCCCACTCTTGTGAAAACTAATCCACTCCCATGGAACTAACCTAGTCTTGTGAGAAAGAGATTAATCTATTTTAACAACCTAATCACTTCTTAAAGGCACCACCTCCCAACATTGCCCCATTGGGGACCGACCACACCTCACTATGAATTTGGGTGGGGAAAAGCCATATTCAAAGCATAGTGCCTACCTATGACCCACCTAGGTATTTACTCAAGAGAAAGGAAACTATGTGTCTACTCAAACACTTTTAAAAGGATATTCATAGCAGTCTTATCCATAAAAGTCAAAAACTGAAAACAATCTAAATCACCAATAGAAGAATGGATAAACAAATGTGATATGCTCATTCATGGAGTACTACTCAGGAATAACAAGGGAAAGGGTGACCGATATCCAGAGCAACATGGATGAACCCTAAAAACATTCTGGAGAGAGAACAAAAGCCATAGACAAAAGAGTATGTACTGTACAATTCCATTTCTGTGAAGTTCCAGGGCAGCCAGAATCTGCAGTGATAGAAATGAGAAAACGCTTGCCTTTTAGGGGATGGGAAGTTGGGGGAAACTGACTAGAAAAGAGCACAAAGGAAACTCTCAGATGATAAGAATGTTCTAGATCTTTCTTTGGGTGATTGACACAATGGATATTACAAAATTGTACAAACTCATCACACTGAACACTTAAGATCTGTGTATTTTATTATGTGTAAATTATCTGTAAAAAAAAAAATTCCAGGTGTGGTGGCTCATGCCTGTAATCCCAACACTTTGGGAGGCCGAGGCAGGCACATTTGGTTGAGCTCAAAGGAGTCTGAGACAAGCGTGGGCAACATGGCAAAACCCTGTCTCTACAAAAAATAGCTGGGTGTGGTGGCATGCGCTACTAGGGAGTGGTCCCAGCTACTTGGGAGACTGAGGTGGGAGAATCACTCGAGTCCAGGAGGCGGAGGCCGCAGTGAGCCATGAACTCCAGCCTGGGTGACAGAATTGACAGAGTGAAAATGTCTCAAAATAATAATAATAATTTTTTTTTTTTTTTTTTTTTTTTAGTAGAGACAGGGTTTCACAATACTGCCCAGGTTGGCCCCGAATTCCTAACCT
>NW_016806413.1:1442173-1467940 GCF_001698545.2 Rhinopithecus bieti
CTGGCCAGGTTGGTCCCGAATTCCTAACCTCAAGTGATCTGCCTACCTCAGCCTCCCAAAGTGCTGGGATTACAGGCATGAGCCACTATGCACAGCAAATAGTTTTTTTTTTTTTAAATCAAGGGAAGATATTGAAAGGAAAGGTTAAGATGGTATGTTTGGATGTTGGGTACTACCCACTAGCTAGCTGTGTAAGTTTGGGCAAATTACTTAACCTTTCTAAGCTTTAAATTTGTATTTTATAAAATGAAGATATGCCAGGCATGGTGGCTCATGCCTGTAATCCCAGCACTGTGGGAGGCCGAGGCGGCGGATCACCTGAAGTCAGGAGTTCAAAGCCAACCTGGCCAACATGGTGAAACCCTGTCTCTACAAAAGTACAAAACTTAGCCAGGCATGATGGCGAGTGCCTCTAATCACAGCTACTCGGGAGGCTGAGGCGGGGGGTCACTTGAACCTGGGAGGCAGAGGTTGCAGTGAGCCGAGATCGCGCTACTGCACCCCAGCCTGGGTGACAGAGCAAGACTCCATCTCAAAAAAAAAAAAAAATTAAGATAATAAAAACAGTATTACCTAATGCAAATTTAAATTGCAACCTTCTCTAAGGAAAAGTCTATTTATTGTGTGTACCAACACTGGAGCATAGTGTTGAAAGTAGAAACAGGCCCTCTGTACATATTTGATGAACGGTTGTTGAACAAAAGCAAGCATCACCACATTTTTTTTCTTTTTTTTGAGATGGAGTCTCGCTCTGTCACCCAGGCTGAAGTGCAATGGCGTGGTCTCAGCTCACTGCAACCTCCGCCTCCCAGGTTCAAGTGATTCTCCTGCCTCAGCCTCCTGAGTAGCTGGGACTACAGGCATGAGCCACCACGCCCGGCTGATTTTGTATTTTTGGTAGAGACGGGGTTTCTCCATGTTGGCCAGGCTAATCTCAAACTCCTGACCTCAGGTTCTGCCCACCTCAGCCTCTCAAAGTGCTAGGATTACAGACATGAACCACTGCACCCGGCACATGACCACATTTAATACACTTCTACAGCACATCAAGGAACAGCTTCACTATCGTCTTGAAACTGGATGGCAGTTGGCAGAGTTTTTCCATGAGTGTGTCATCTATAAGTGAGCTGCATGAAGCCAGTCCCAGGGCCCACACAATTTCTTGTCTCCTCAGTGCAGCCACCAGGCTAGAGGAGAGGCAGTTGGGTCTAAGGAAGCAGTGAGCATCGTAGAAAGAGCACAGGCTTTGTAATCAGGAAGATGTCGACTTCAATGCCAGTCTCACCACTTCCTCGCCTTAGTTTCTCTGTCTGCGAAATGGTAGTGATAATGCCTAGTATGCTAGATTGCATTTTTGTTCTAAAATATTCACCACCCCTCCTGAGGGAGGATTAGACTTGATACTGCATTGATCACAGCCTTGGCCAGGTGAGTTTGCTTTGGCCAATGAGATGTGAACAGAGGTGAGCCTGCCACTTCTGAGAGAAGCCTCAGCACTCATGATGTGGTTCACGTTTTCAAACTCTGTCACAAGACTGCTGTGTCACAAATAGAGGCTTCTTCAACTTGGATCTGGAATTCAGAAGACGTAAGCCAGAGCTGCAGCCAACTCACAATGAGTATGTAAAGTGAACAAGAAATAAACCATTGTTATTCTAACCGTTCTGATTTGGGGATCATTTGTTGTTGCAGCATAATTTAGCCTCAGCTGATTTACACACTCCCTCTCAAGCATATCATGAGGATGAACAGCCTAACATTGTAATTGATCCTCTACCATATACCAGTTATGTGGAGCCATGTAGTTCACATTCTGGTGGGAAAGATGAACAAGTAAAAGGAAAACCATGACTTCCCATTAAAGATGGCTTTACCCCCTTCATACACCCTACAATAATGGGTTTTCTTAGAACATTTTTAAAGCATTTTAAAACATGTTTAAGGTACAGTTTTTTTTTATATTTTTAAAAGCATAAAATTCAAGGAAAAAGAGAAATGGAAAGGAAACAATATAACATTTCATAAAGTAGAAAGGTGATAACTGAGCCAGCAGACGTGAAAGGGCAGCAGTGGGAAAAACCAAGAAGAAATCTGCTTTATCCTGCAAAAGCCTCAAGAATTGGCAGCAAGTCTCCTCCAGAACTGGTGGCAAATGTGGGGCTAAGGTGGGAAGAGCCACTGGAGTCCCAGATGGTCTCCTTGACAACAAGCAGCCAAACGACTGTTCTTCCCTTAGCTGACAGGAGAGAGAAGTTCCTTTTCCTGAGATGAGAGTCCCTGAACCAAAGACCCCAGTCACATGGAAGGTGGAGGTACTAAGCTGATCACGGGGGATTGAGTAAAATTGAAGTACTGAGCATGAGGCTTCATCCTTCACCCCTGGTACCCATGGGTATGTTTCTTCCCTTGGGTAGAGAATGACTTCTTCTCTGAGGGCATCTGACCAACCTAAGAGAAAAGACCCAAAGATATTGATGTTCTGGGCTCCCCAGGAAGCAATCTGGCCATATCACTCTATTGAGAAGCCCAGTCAACAAGCAGAGCTATTCCAAATAGCATTAGTGCCTCACTTTAAATAAGAGCAGTGTATAGATCCCCAGACATCTGATGAAGGCTAATGAAAAATACAAAGACTAAAACAAACGAATAGAAGAAAAGCCACTTGCAGGAAACAGAGACTATAGGGGGAGAAAAAACTAAAACAAAATCAGCTATCAAGACTCTCAAGTTAATAAGAAGAGATGCTGCATTTATGTAAAAGGAACAGGTTGTAATTTTTTAAAAGGGCTTGCAGGAGAAAGCTCCTTTTTAATCTCCAAGAGTTCAAATCTCCAAGGAACTCTTGGAGATTAAAAATATGTTAGCGGAAATGAAAGAGTCAAAAGGGCTGAAAGATAAAGATGAGGATATCTCCTAGAAAGTGGAGTGAAGAAAAAGCCAACAAGATAGAAAGGAAGAGAAAATATAAAACTCAAGGACCAGTCAAGGAGGCCCAATATCCAAATAGTTGGAGTTTTAGACAGAAAAAATAGAAGGAAGGGAATCATCACCAAGTATTTCAGGAACATTTGCCAGGACTGATGGATATCAGTTGCCAACTGGAAGGGACCACCAAACGCAATGGATGTAAGCAGACCCACACTAAGGCACAGTTTTGTAAAATTTCCGAATATCAGGGACACAGAGACCCCACAAGCTTCTAGAGAAGAGGTAAAAAAGTTTTATACAGAGGAAGAAGAAACCACATGGCAATAAACTTTATCAGCAACACTGAGAATTACAAACAATGGAGCAAGATCTTCAAAGTTTTGAAGGAATATTATTTCCAACCTAGAATTTTATACCAAGCCAAACAATTAAGTGTGAAGGTGGAATAAAGACATTTTTAGACCTACAAGATCTAAAAATTTGACTCCCATATATCCTTTCTCAAGAAGCACCTGAAGGCTGTAATCCACCTAAAAGAAAGTAAAATTTTTTTAAAAAAAGAAAGAAAAGATGGATCCAGGAAGTCCAGGATCTAGTCCAAGGGAGAAGCAAAGGGAATCCCACAATGACAGTGAGAGAGATCGAGGACCACACCTGGGCACCAGGCGTCAAGAGCAGCCCCTTTAGATTAGAGCGTTGAAAAGGCTCTGGAGAGATTTCTTCAGAAGTTGAGGACGTACCTAATGTTTTCAAATTTATTGAAAGGTGATTTATTCAAGTGGGAGAGAGTTTGAGTATCAAATTACTGATAAGTACATAGAAACTAAGGAAATGATTAAAATGACAATAATTCACTCCAGGGAACACAAAATTTTATGCAGAGAGGAAAAATAATTATAGTATGCAATATAGTATGACTACCTAAACACTGTTAGTATTATTACATAGTCACGATTACACAAACACAGAATGAAGATCTAGCTGAAAATATGACGCTATCAGGAAGATGGGGAAATGGGAATGGGAATTGTGTGGTGTGAGTGTTCGCTAGTCTGTGCTGTGTTGTGGGGGTGTGGGGTATGGAGGGGTTGTGGGGTAAGGAGGAGAAATCCACATCTTCCTGAGTAGGAAGCCTGAAACTGAAAGATCCATAGGCAGCAGTGGAACAGAGCGTGTTTTATTGTGGTTATCCCAGGCTCCTCCCCTGGGGTAACCACAGTCACGGATTTGTCATATTTCTCTCCAGACCTTTTTCCTCTCCATCTGCATACATAAGTCTGTACATATAAATAGCTGTTTTGTTTCACAGAGAGGAGGCTAAAGCAGGAGAATCACTTGAACCTGGGAGGTTGAGGCCGCAGTGAGCCATGATCAAGCCACCACACTCCAGTCTGGGTGACAGGGTGGGACTTTGTCCCCCAAAATAATAATAATAATAATAAAGGCTGAGTATCTCTGCTTTAAAGTATGTGCATGCATGGCTTTGGTAAGATGGAAATGAGGGAAGAGCGGGTGGAGAGACTACTGCATTGTGTGGCTGGGCCTTGGTAAAGGTAAGCTGGGACTGCAGAAGCAGAGGGGCTCCTAACACAGTTTTGGGGTGGGGAGGTGTCCTGGAGGTAACACTGAAGGTGAGTTTTGAAAGACAGTAGAAATGAGCTAGATGTGGGGCTAGGTGATTGAAAAGCTGACTATTTTCTAAATCGAATTATATTTTAAGTTAGCAGCATTAGAATATATACTTCAGCTGTAGTCATGGCATCTCTCTAATTAAAGCACTATTGGGTATGATGTCAAAATTTACATGGAAAATAGTAAGAACTACAGCAGGTAATTAACAGATATGACAGCCATAAAACATTTTCCTAATTGTGCTTTTAATATGACACCGAGCTTCCCTGCAGCCAGTTCAAAAGGAGCGATTCCATCAATTATATGGTTCCTGTTACAAGGAAGAAGGAAGTTTAGTAGGCCTCTTTGGAAACAGAGCTTTCTCAGCTAGAATTGAACTCCTTCACTGACGCTGATGGGTGATATTGCCAACACCCTTGAATTGCAAAGTTAGCACCGCTTTGCACAGGTGCCTTCCTAATCTGATGCATTATTTTTTTTTTTAACAAAAGAATGAATGAAATTCAAAAGCAACTCAGTAGAAGTTGATCCCCAGGCATCTGTGATATAGAGCTTTCTAGGGATAACATTAAAAAGTGAAATGACTCTTTTATAAACCAAGCTGGTAATCTATTCTAAAGAGTTGAAAAGGTATCCCTATTCTTTTTTCTTTCTTTCTTTCTTTTCCTTTTCTTTTCTTTCTTTCTTTTATTTTTTCTTAGACAGAGTCTTGCTCTGTTGCCCAGGCTGGAGTGAAATGGCGTGATCCCGGCTCACTGCAACCTCCACCTCCTGGGTTCAACTGATTCTTGTGCCTCAGCCTCCCAAGTAGCTGGGATTACAGGCGCCCGCAACCATGCCTGGCTAATTTTTATATTTTAGTAGAGACAAGGTTTCACCATGTTGGCCAGACTGGTCTGCAACTCCTGACCTCAAGCAATCCACCTGCCTCAGCCTCTCAAAGTGCTGGGATTACAGGTGTGAGCCACCATGCCTGGCACTATTCATTTATTTCTAATGGCAAAATTATAGAAATCACCTAAATGACCAATAATCTGGCAGTTTTCCAAATGATACAAGAAATAGGTAAATATGTTCTTGTTAGAAATTTAAATATTATAGGCAAAGCTAAAATCCTCCTTGACAACCCAGTCTGTCTTCACTCCCAGGCTCCCCACCTGGGGTAACCACAGTCACAGATTTGTCATATTTCTCTCCAGATGTTTTTTTCTCTTCACCTGCATACATAAGTCTGTACACATAAATAGCTATTTTTGTTTCACAGAGAGATTTTACCATCTGCATTGTATCATACTCTACATATTATCTACAACTTGCTGTTTTGCTCAATATTATATTTAGGTTTTCAAATCTCCCTCTTTTTTTTTTTTTTTTTTTTTTGAGACAGAGTCTTACTCTGTCACTAGGCTGGAGTGCAGTGGCTCAATCCCGGCTCACAGCAACCTCCGCCTCCTGGGTTCAAGCGATTCTCCTGTCTCAGCCTCCCAAGTAGCTGGGATTACAGGCATGTGCCACCACACCTGGCTAATTTTTGTATTTTTAGTAGAGATGGGGTTTCAACATGTTACCCAGGCTGATCTTGAACTCCTGACCTCAGGTGATCCGCCCGCCTCAGCCTCCCAAAGTACTAGGATTACAACTGTGAACCACTGTGCCTGGCCTCCCTCATTCTTTTTAACAGCTGCGTAATATTCCATTTGTGAATGTCCCCATAGTTTCTCTATTCCAGTATAAGGTGGTCTCGTTTTCCACAATCACAGTGCTGCAGTTAAACGTGGGCACACGTGGCCATGTCACACTGTTTGGTTCCCAGAAGGGACAAGAGTTCGTTCTTTTACTAATTCCTATGTTTCTGTAACAGGCTGTTCCAGGCTCCCACCGGCCGGGTACAAAAGGGCCTGTTTCCTGTAGCCTCCCCGGCTTTCAGTATTGCCAGACATCTACATTTCCCCCAGATCTGAGGAGTACGATACAGTAACACTTTGTTTTAACTTGCATTTTCTGATTACAAGTGACATTAAGAACTTTCTATATTTTAAATATTTGGTCATTTATGTCTCCTTTTCCAAGAGCTGCTCAGTCCTTCTATATTGCAAACACTTTCTCCCGATGTGTCCCTTGTCCTTTAACCTTATTTGTAGCACCTATCATCAGACAGATATTTTAATCTTTTTTTCACTTTTATAGTTTGTGTTTATTCCACATTTATGATGATTTTCTCTTTGTTTTTATTGCAGTGAAGTCCATTATTTTTCTTTTTAATTTTATTTTATAGTTATTGTAATGTTGCCTTAATAATACGTTTTTCCAGCATTATCCATCCATGATCTGATATGCCATTTTCTTCCTCAGGAGAGGTTTTCTACCAATTTTAGCCATTTCCTGTGGTTGCTGCTGATCCATGCTTCATACCTGTTTTCTGTTTGTGGTTTCAGATAAAATCTACGTGGTTGACTTGAGTAATGAGCGAGCCACGTCACTTACCATCGAGCCACGGCCCGTCAAACAGAGCCGCAAGTTTGTCCCTGGCTGTTTCGTGTGTCTAGAATCTCGGACCTGCAGCACCAACCTCACCCTGACATCTGGCTCCAAACACAAAATCTCCTTCCTTTGTGATAATCTGACACGTCTGTGGATGAATGTGGAAAAAAACATAAGTACGCCCCTGAATTAGTGCATTCGTCCCGGGCTGTGGACAGCTCTTCTCTCCCTGCCTTGCCTTAGTGGGGTTCCCTCGGTACACTGTAAATCATATGATCAAAAAGGCCCATCTGGCCGGGCACGATGGCTCGCGCCTGTAATCCCAGCACTTTGGGAGGCTGAGGCTGGTGGATCACTTGAGGTCAGGAGTTCAAGACCAGCTGGCCAACATGGTGAAACCCCTTCTCTACTAAAAATACAAAAATTAGCTGGGCGTAGTGGCAGGCGCCTGTAATCTCAGCTGCTCAGGAGGCTGAAGCAGGAGAATCACCTGAACCTGGGAGGCAGAGGTTGCAGTGAGCCGAGATTGCACCACTGCACTCTAGCATGGGCAACAGAGTAAGACTCAAAAAAAAAAAAAAAAACCACCCACAGTGCAGGTGAGCAAGGGTGACCAAGAGGCAAGCAGAGTGAGTGTCAATACATCCCTTTGGAACCAGCCTCAGGTGGAGCCTGCGGCCCTCAGAAATGTGTCACACTGCCCCATTTTCAGGCTTATGTCTCTCTCTCTGCCCAGCCTTCCAATCTTCCTCTTGTGAGATCCTCTCCTCTTTGCTCAAGATTCCCCCCAGCCTCTTCTCCATCCCCATCCCCCCACCCAACACGCCCCACTTCCATACTACTGTCCCTCTTGTCCTCTCTCAACAAGACTGCGATTCCTGAGGTCAAGAACTTTGGCTCGTTCTGTTTTTCATCCAGGTAGCCCCTACCGGTGCTGGACATGCACTAGTCACTTAAAAAATGTTTGATCAGCCAGGCTCAGTGGCTCATGCCTGTAATCCCAGCACTTTGGGAGGCCAAGGCAGGCAGATAACCTGAGGTCAGGAGTTCCAGACCAACCTGCCCAACATGGCGAAACCCAATCTCAACTAAAAATACAAAAAATTAGCCGGGCATGGTGGTGGATGCCTGTAAACCCAGCTACTCGGGAGGCTGAGGCAGGAGAGTCGCTTGAACCTGGGAGGTGGAGGTTGCAGTGAGCCAAGATTGCACAACTTCACTCTAGCCTGGGCAACAGAGCCAGACTCCGTCTCAGAAAAAAAAAAAAAAAAATGTTTGATGACTGAAGGCCAGTAAACCAAGAGCCACCTCCCTGCTGGGCTGCTGTGACTTCTGATATGTGCTCTTAGCATCTCTACAAATGCAGGAACTAAGGCCACAAGAGGCAAAGTAACCTGCCCGAGAACACCCTGTTAGGAAGTGGCAGAGTCAGAAGACGAACTGACATCTCCCCAACACCACTCACAGCTCCAACCACTGCCCAGAACTGCCTCCTGGGCAACATGTTTGGGTGGAGTGAAACCTGTGCCCTGCCCCATGACACTTAGCATCTAAGACACAGATACACAGAAGGAAGAACTTAAGCAAAAAAGGAGAGGAAATTTTGACCCTGAGTACTACCCAGAAGTTTGTTTGCCAGCTTAGTAAACAGTAAGAATGTGAGAGAGCAGAGGGACCGCTAGAAAAGGTACACAGAGGAGCCGGAAGTGGAGGGCAAGGTGGGAAAAGAGAGATGGAAGGGAAACGCAGGGCAGCATGCAGACCCCCAACCTCGGGCTGATGGGAGAGCTGGGGAGGGTGCACTTCTGGTCTCCTGTGTCCATGGCTAGCATGCCCCACTTCTTCCAGGCTGCACAGACCACCGGTACTGCCAAAGGAAGTCCTACTCACTCCAGGTGCCCAGTGACATCCTCCACCTGCCTGTGGAGCTGCATGACTTCTCCTGGAAGTTGCTGGTGCCCAAAGACAGGCTCAGCCTGGTGCTGTTGCCAGCCCAGAAGCTGCAGCAGCATACGCATGAGAAGCCGTGCAACACCAGCTTCAGCTACCTCGTAGCCAGTGCCATACCCAGCCAGGACCTGTACTTCGGCTCTTTCTGCCCGGGAGGCTCTATCGAGCAGATCCAGGTGAAGCAGAACATCTCGGTGACCCTTCGCACCTTTGCCCCCAGCTTCCGACAAGAGGCCTCCAGGCAGGGCCTGACGGTGTCCTTTATACCTTATTTCAAAGGTAAGGGGGGTCTCCCCTATCTCCATGCCCCCTTAGTTTAAGTGTTCATTTTATTTTAGTTTTGTGATCACCTTAATTAAGTTACGAGTTTGGAGAGAAGGAATAGCTCAGTATGCTGGTCCTTGCACAAGAAATTTGAAAGATAGTGAGTCCTAATCCTGACTTTACCATTAACCTAGCATGGAAAATTCCTGAGATTAGAAATAAAAAATGTTTCTGACAGTGGGAGGCGATGGTTGGTAGGCAGCAAAACACATAATCAGGTTTGAGTCTTTTTTGGAAGCAGGCAGGACATAAATGAGAAATAGCCAAATATTCCCCAGTCCCGGATTTTTAAGGTAGTGACATAAAAATCCTTAGGCAGACATTTTTATGACTCTGCTTTTACAATTCAGAATGCAGTGCAGAGAGCCCAGGAGGAGGAGCGTTGGGAGGGAGGTGAGTCTCCAGAGCCAGAGTCCAGCAGCACGGCTGAGCAGATGCGACCCTCCTGGGAGGCTGGCATGTGGTCTCCATGTTCTGAGGCAATAAATGAGGTCCAAATGGCTCACAACGTGACTTCTACATGGTTGACTTTAAAAGTCACAGTCACCATTACAAGTTGCTCCAAGCACGTTAAGTTAGAGGCCATTTTAAAATTGACCAAGACCTTCGTTTGATGTTTATTTCATACTCTTATTCTCTGAGGTGTGAGTGGGAGGGAGAAGAATCTTTGGTCATAAGGTCAAAGTGGGTCCAGGCTGCCTGATATCTCCAAGGTTACCAGAGAAACTCCTTCCAAGGAGTCTTTGCAAATAAGACACATTCTCATCAGTGTGGAATGTGTGGGTTTTATCTCTCCTGAAGGTAAGGAAGGGATTAGTTGACATGTCAGGAGCTCTTTCAGCTTTGCAGTTCTAGAACTCTTCCCAGAACCTGAAGATATTTTAATCTCTGAAACACAAATCAGTCTATACCAGCCCCACCCTGGAGCAAGGCAATAGATGAACGTAGTAGCTACGTTGAGAGCATTTCTGAAGGGAAGCTGAGATAACCACCAGTTTGGGAAACTAGCCTGGTTTTTGTTTGCCTGTTTTGTTTTTTTTCAAAAGTCCTGAGTACCTACTCTGAGACTGATCCAGCACTGACCAATATAGTGGTGCTAGCCACATGTAACTATTTGAATTTAAATTAATATGAGGCTGGGCACAGTGGCTCATGCCTGTAATCCCAGCTGTTTGGGAGGCCAAGGCAGGCAGATCACTTGAGCTCAGGAGTTCGAGACCAGCCTGGCCAACATGGTGAAACCCCATCTCTACTAAAAGTACATAAAATTAGCCGGGCATGGTGGCTCATGCCTGTAGTCTTAGCTACTCAGGAGGCTGAGGCTGGAGAATTGCTTGAACCTGAGAGGTGGAGGTTGCAGTGAGCTGAGATTGTGCCACTGCACTCTAGCCTGGGCAAGAGAGTGAGACTCCATCTCAAAAATAACTAATAATAATACATTAACATGAAACAAATTTAAAATGCAGTTCTTGTAGCTGGTGGCTACCCTATCAGACGGTGCAGATCCAGAAGATTTCCATCATCGCAGAAAGTTGTTAGACAGCACCAGTCTGGACAGTTGGACTTCATCTCCCCCACCGCTCCCTTTCCTCTCCATGTTGACTGAATGAAACATCTGTCTGGATCTCCCTCCCTTTCCTGCAGAGGAAGGCGTTTTCACGGTGACCCCCGACACAAAAAGCAAGGTCTACCTGAGGACCCCCAACTGGGATCGGGGCCTACCATCCCTCACCTCGGTGTCCTGGAACATCAGCGTGCCCAGAGACCAGGTGGCCTGCCTGACTTTCTTTAAGGAGCGGACCGGTGTGGTATGCCAGACAGGGCGTGCATTCATGATCATCCAGGAGCAGCGGACCCGGGCTGAGGAGATCTTCAGTCTAGACGAGGATGCGCTCCCCAAGCCGAGCTTCCACCATCACAGCTTCTGGGTCAACATCTCTAACTGCAGCCCCGCGAATGGCAAGCAGCTAGACCTGCTCTTCTGGGTGACACTTACCCCAAGGACTGTGGGTAAGGGCCTTCAGGGTCTTTGGGGATGGTGATAAACAGAAAATTGTCAGCTGGAGGATAGGGAGCAAGCCTGGAGACAAGTCAGAAACACAGATTGAGTCCTGACTGTCCATGTATCAGTCAGCTATTGCATCAATAGTGCTGAGTAACAAACCATCCCAGAACATAGTGGCTTAATAGCAGCCATCTGTTATTGCTCCAGTGTTGGCCGGGCCCAATTTTGGTCTGAGCTGGACTTATCTGGGCTCTGTCATTCATGCACCTGCTGGCAGCTACAGGTTGGCTAGAGGACTTTGCTGATCTTAGCTTGGTGCTTTCAAAAAGCTGAGGCTCAGCTAAGATCATCTGAGACAACTGAGATTACTTGGCTTGATACTACATGGTCTCTTATCCTTCAGCCTGGGCTGTTTTCATGGCAGAGGCAGAGAGATCCACAAGAGACTGGAGGAGGCCTATAAGGTCTTTTGATGCTTTTAGGTTAGGAACTCACGCCATCCCTTTGACTGCATTCTTTTGGCCAGCCTAGATTTTTTTTAGTCAATCTGCCATCATCCTTTACCATTCATCTCTCTTTTGCATAGGGGAAGTCTCTCCACACCTGTGGTCTTCCTCATCCACAGAGAGTAGATAATAGCCACCTCATAAAAGTATCATGGGATTCAGTGTTGTGAATTAAACACATGTACCTGAAAAGTCTGACAGGTACATGGTTTTTTATTTCGTCTCAGTGAAATGTTGGAATCCATGAAATACCCTCCATGGGAGGCCTTGGAGCCAGGATGATGAGTTTGCCTTTGTTCCTCAAAGTCGTGGGCACCACTGAAGGGTATCAAGCAAGGGAATGCAGGTGTGTCAAGACAGGCTGTGGTGGGGCCGTGTCTGCCCTTTACTCGGTGAAGGCACAGAGCATCACAGTGTCAGAACCAGAAGGGACCGTGGAGGCTGCTTTTTTCCCTTTTCCTTTCTGGGGGTCAGTGTGATTGAGGGTCCATCCAAGCCGCACAACTGGTTAGCCTCAAAAGAACTGGTGGGAGCCAAATGCCACAAGTGAAAACCTCTCCACACTCACAGGTTACCTCCTGGGTTTTTTTCGTCTCTTAGATTCACTTTCTGTCATTTCTTTCCATTCCTCTTTCCTTTGGATCTCACCTTTTGCTCTCTTGGTGAACAAGCAAGACATTCTAAATCTCTTTTTGGTACAGGGTTCCCCCTCTGATTTATTTTCTTTTTCGTTTGTGAAGCTGCAGGAAAAGGACAGCACAAAGGAAACAACCCTCCCTTTAGCTGCCTCACTTCTGACTTTTGACTCCCTGCTTTCTCCTATCTTCCTCTGCTCTTCTCTTCTCCAAGACAGACTGTGGCAATCGGTGGAACACACCTAGTGTAGGCCAGGAGTAGCCTTTGGAGTCGATCTGGTAGGTCCCTTAGTTTGTTTCAGTTGTTAATTGCTATAAACGAACTACCACAAAATTTGGTGGCTTAGGCAATAGCCATTTTGTTTACCCACAATTTGTGGATCAGGAATTCAGACAGGGCATAGCAGTGTGTCTTATCTGTGCTCCAGGATATCTGGGGCCCCAACCAGAAGCCTTGAACAAATAGAGAGGATGGCTTGGAGAATTCAACTGGAGACATATGTCTAGGGCCTTTGGTTCTCACTGGATTGGTTTTTTCCCCAGTGGGGTCTGTACATGGCTAGCTTGGGCTTCCTCACAGCATGGTGGTCTCAGCAGAGTCAGACTTCTTACATAGTAGCTGGCTTTCTCTCTGAGAGAGAGTGCAAGCTGACATTCTCTTAAAAGTTAGGCCCAGAACTGGCACAGTTGCCTTCTATTGGCTGACCCAGATCCAAAAGGACAGGAAATAAGCACTTCGTGATGTGAGGAGCCCCAAATGCACACAAGGAGCCACATGTGTGGCGTTCCACCTTCGGAAAGATGACAGCTGCTTTTGGAGATGCCTCAAGTTCATTGTAGAGCTAACCCCAGCTGCCTCTTCATCTGTCTCTTTATGTCTCTGCTCACAGACTTGACTGTCATCCTCATCACAGTGGTGGGAGGTGGAGCCTTACTGCTGTCTGCCCTCGGACTCATCATTTGCTGTGTGAAAAAGAAGTAGGTGGAATCTCTTACTCTCTTTATCTGATTTGACGCCTCCTCAGATCACACAGACTGGGTGGATTGTTAATTATTGACTTTGTTTTCTTGCTTCCCATTTTTTCCCCCAAAGATCAATGTTAAACAGTATTGCCAGATGTGAGTCATGCTTTCAGGGGAAAAAGAAATCCCATGCCTGGAGGTGAGGCGGGGATAAAAAACACGTGACATTTTCACCTGTAGTTCATGGTGCAGCTGCCTCAGCACAAGTCCCCTGCGAGCAGTGTGCTGTTTGCTCAGTAGATTGATCAAGCAGGGGTGATCTTGGCAAGAAAATGCTCACTAGGCTCTGCCAGACTGTGCCTCTGAAACCACTCCCTCCGTCCCCTTAAGGAGAATGAATGTGTGTTGTCCCAGCTTGTTCTCCTGCAGTTTCTTAAGCAAACTGCTTTATCCTTGTCTATTGGGCTGCAGGTATATTACAGACGCCAGGCCTGTGGCCAAGAGGAAGGAAGGCCCAGTTAACTGCTTCAGTCTCTCTTTCCATCCCCTCAGGAGGACAACTTCTGTTTTATTTATTATATTTTATTATATATACATATATAATTTATTATAAGCTCTGTGGCCAGTGGCGCAATCTCAGTTCACTACAGCCTCTACCTCCTGGGTTCAAATGATTCTCCTTCCTCAGCCTCCCAAGTAGCTGGGACTATAGGCACACACCACCACGCCCAGCTAATTTTTTTGTATTTTTTTGTAGAGACAGGATTTCACCTTGTTGACCAGGTTAGTCTTGAACTTCTGACCTCAAGTGATCCACCTGCCTTGGCCTCCCAAAGTGTTGGGATTACAGGCATGAACCACCACACCAGGCCAAGCTTCTATTTTATAAAAGGAAAACGTTGACCTTTTTAAACAGAGTCCATGCTGCCACCAAACTGTATAAACTCTGCTCATATTTCTGACTAAAGTCATGGGAGAGAGAGTTATTTTCCTTAGCATGATTTCACTTTCCAAAAAGCCAACCTCAAAAAAAATTTTTTTTTTTTTTTAAGACAGAGTCTCACTCTGTCGCCAGGCTGGAGTGCAGTGGCACGATCTCAGCTCACTGCAACCTCCGCCTCCTGGGTTCAAGCGATTCCCCTGCCTCAGCCTCCCAAGTAGCTGGGATTACAGGCACCTGCCACCATGCCCAGCTAATTTTTGTTTGTGTGTGTGTGTGTGTGTTTTTAGTAGAGACGGCGTTTCACCATGTTGACGAGGATGGTCTCAATCTCTTGACCTTGTGATTTGCCCACCTCGGCCTCCCAAAGTGCTGGGATTACAGGCTTGAGCCACCATGCCTGGCCAAAAAATTCTTTTTTAAAAATTAACTGTGGACCTGAGCAAACAACTGAAATTCCTGGTCTATAATAAGAGTGTCTACAGATGTCTGTGCTGATGAGGAAGGACTGGCTTGCAGGAGGTCTTTTCTCCGTGAGAAGTGGCTATACCCATAACACATGGGGAAAAAGGACTGCTTTTAAGGAAGCATCATGTTACTATTTCTCTCAGGGAATTTTCCCATCTGGGGTGCATGGAATAGCCCACCCAGTTAGGGAAGCGTGGCATTAGCACTGGGCCCCAGCTTCCTTATCAGCAGGGAATTGGACATGGAAAGAGATCCAGCACTTGCCTCATCTTGAAATAGCTCCAGTTTAAGCCTGAGAATCATCAGCCCAGCCTTGCTACAGGCCTTGCTTGTGTGAGGCTGCTGGCTGGCAGGTTTGCATAAGACCTATCCATGCCCAAGCTGGTGTAGGAGGACGGACAGGTTGTATAGTGAGAATGAGGAGAGACAATGCTATCCAACTTGTTCTCTAAGCGGGTACCTCCTGAGTGTCTCCTGGGCACTAGGATTCATTGAGGTACTGGGGACAGTGATGAACAAGACAATCTCTTCTATGGGGGTGGGGGGACTGAAGAGACAGGCAAATAAACAGTTGGTTTCAGGACAGCATGAGAAGAGTTTTAGTGGGGACAAACATTACAGAGCTTCAGGCAGGAGCCTTAGGAACCCATCATCCTGGCCAGGGGCTTAGTGTTACAAGCTAAAGGTACCAGGTTTATTTTTATCTCAGCAAACTACAGAGAGCCTGTCCACAACCATGAACTGCCAGCCTGTGCCTTATATGGTCCATTACGCTAATTGAGCTAATGTCCTCCGTTTGCATCACTGCTCAGCTAAAAAGTCAGCATTCCTTGCTGTTTGGTTCTTGAAGATGGAGAGCAAAGCTTTGTTTTCTGTGGCAGCAAGCGCTAATGCCCGTGCAGGTCCAAGTACCAAAGAACATTAAAATCCAAATGCTAATGGTGTTACTGAAGAACTCTGGCATTGCAGCCTGAATTTTGTCTTCTTTTTAGCTCTTTCCTTTGTTGGGGGTGACTGCTGAGGCACTGGGTCTCGCTGCTAATGCTGAGTTTTCCTCTCCCCAACTCATGCTGAAAACTATGATACAACCTGGACTCCTGAGTCTCTTGTGTCACCATTTAGAATCTAGATGGTCAGAGCTTTTCCCAGGCAAAAGAGAGAGAAAGCATGAGCTACGAGAAAGTGCTAAGATTGTGGGAAAGTTGACCTGGGCATGACTGAGCCTGATGTGGTTGAGATGGGCTGGGACACTGCCTATTTCTGGTAGAAAGGAGGGGAAAGGGATTGTCAGATGTTTCCACCATTGATACCACATATCTATCAAAAATGAATTGAGCACAGATAGTGTTAGAGGTGCCCTCTCTAAACCACTCTTCTGCCACCTGTGATCTCTGTTTCCACTTGGAAAACTGGAGACAAAATCAGGTCCCTTCTAAATGTTCACTGAGGACAGAGTTTCAGTTTCAAATGCTGAGCAATTTGAGGGATTTGGGGAAGACATGGTCAGAACCCTAAAGAATCCAAGCTCTAGCAGGGCCATAGCAATGGTACCCATCTGAGATTCTTTCCTTTCTGACTTGTCTTGTTCCTTTTCCAAATAGGAAAAAGAAGACAAACAAGGGCCCCGCCGTGGGTGTCTATAATGGCAACATCAATACCGAGATGCCAAGACAGCCAAAAAAGTTTCAGAAAGGGCGAAAGGACAATGATTCCCACGTATATGCAGTCATCGAGGATACCATGGTGTATGGGCATCTGCTACAGGATTCCGGCGGGTCCTTCCTGCAGCCCGAGGTGGACACCTACCGGCCATTCCAGGGCACCATGGGGGTCTGCCCTCCCTCCCCACCCACCGTATGCTCCAGGGCCCCAACTGCAAAGTTAGGCGCTGAGGAGCTGCCTCCTTGCTCTCCTCCTGAGTCCGAGAGTGAACTGTACACCTTCTCCCACCCCAACAATGGGGATGTAAACAGCAAGGACACAGACATTCCCTTGCTGAACACTCAGGAGCCTGTGGAGCCAGCAGAATAACTTGATCCCTTCCAGGGAATTTGCTGAGTTTCATAAAGCAGGGCACTGAGACACCCGTTCGTGTTCCTAACCAGAAATCCTAAAGAAGAGGAATTATACAGAAGGAACAGCAGGAGATTTTCCTGGACACCACCAACTTCACATTGCTCAGTGGACTCATTCTAAGCGCAAGACATTGAAAATGATGAATTCTCATCTGGATACAGTCATGACAGCTCATGTCCTTCTCAACTCAGGCTGTGTGGTTAGCCAGCCTGTAATGAGAAGAGAGAGGCCTGAGTCACCTAGCATAGGGTTGCAGCAAGCCCTGGATTCAGAGTGTTAAACAGAGGCTTGCCCTCTTCAGGACAACAGTTCCAATTCCAAGGAGCCTACCTGAGATCCCTACTCTCACTGGGGTCCCCAGGATGAAAATGACAATGTGCCTTTTTGTTATTATTTATTTGGTGGTCCTGTGCATTTAAGAGATCAAATGTATAACCACCTAGCTTTTTTCACCTGACTTAGTAACAACTCATGCTAACTGGTTTGGATGTCTTCATTGTGACTTCTGCCAACCACTAGATAAACGTGTGCCAGTCCCCCGGGAGGTGGGAATAATTTATAATCTGTTCAGCCAGAAAAGGGTGTGTGTGTTTGAGCAGCATTGACACATATCTGCTTTGATAAGAGACTTCCTGATTCTCTAGGTCGGCTTGTGGTTATCCCATTGTGGAAATTCATCTTGAATCCCATTGTCCTGTAGTCCTAGCAATTAGAGAAATTTCTTTAAGTTTCCATGTGCGGTTCTCCCAGCTGCAGCAATACTTTGACATTTAAAGAAAAATTTAGAGAATATTCTCGTCCTCTAAAATGTTTAAATATATACCAGACAGTGGCCCCCTGCATTAGTTGTCTGTTGCCACTGCAACCCATTACTTGGTAACTTAAAAACAACACATTATCTTATAGTCCTGGGGATCAGAATTCTAAAATGGATGTCCCTGAATGAAAATCAAGGTGTCAGCAGAGCTGTGCTCCTTCTGAAGGCTCTAGGGAGAAGCCGGTTCCTTGCCGTTTCCAGCTTCTAGAAACTGGCTGCATTCCCAGGCTCCAGTGGCTGGTCAAGCTTTTCTCACATGTCTTCACTGTGTCACTGACCCTCCCATTTCCCTCTTTGACTTACAAAGCCCACCAGGAAGATCCAGGATAATCTCTCCATCTCAAGATCCTTCCTCACACTGGAAGAGCCTTTTACCATGCAAGACAACATAGCCACAGATGGGGATTAGGACCAGGACATCTTTGGGGTGCTGTTATTCTGCCTGCCACACCTTCCTGCCACTGACTCCCACAGGAGAGGCTACAAAATGATCTGACCCACAGGGATGTTCTGTTTATCTTGCAGAATCTAACACTTAAAATTAAAAATTTCCCATAACAATCCAGATCAGAAGAACTGGCCATTCTGGGGCTCACATTCTCACCCAGCAACAACTGGCTGGAGCTGGGCACCAGCTCTGCCTTTAGATTGGGTGTCTACTTCACCAGGTCACCACAGCCCGCACTACTCCCTATCACCTCCCACAGTGAGGCTGAGTTCTACTGATCAATGCCCCTGCAGGTTGCATTTCTTGTAATGAAAAGGAACCACTGGCATTAATGTCTGATCAGGTGAGTAGACCATGAGACCAATGTGTGCTCACATTCCTCTTTTTTCTTTAATTTGAGACAGGGTCTCATTCTGTTGCCTAGGGGGTAGTGCAGTGGCGCAATCTCAGCTCACTGCAACCTCTGCCTCCTGGGCTCAAGTGATTCTCCCACTTCAGCCTCCCAAGTAGCTGGGATCACAGGCGCAAACCACCATGCCCAACTAATTTTGTAATTTTGGTAGAGACGGGGTTTCACCATGTTGCCCAGGCTGGTCTCAAACCCCTGGGCTCCTGCCTTGGCCTCCCAAAGTGCTGGGATTACAGATGTGAGCCACCACATCCTGCCCCACACCCTCATTTACACCAATTATCTGCCCAGTGCCTGTGGACTTTTGCTTTGCCACCCCTGCTCCAATCTGGAAGGAGAGAGATTGTGCTATAGCTTGTCAGCACAGTCCCAAGTTCAACATTTCTGTGGCAAAAACTTCCTTCAAAAAATAAATGTACTTCATTGTATTCAATGAATTCACCTTGGAAACGCACCGCCTCAACTTGTTCACATGGCATGAATGAAAGGAATTTTATAATCTTCTAAATGGTGTGTACTGCAAGACCTCTTGAACACTTCCCAGAGGGCAGGGTATTTAAATGATGCCCTTGGCGTTGCCTATAGCACCTTTCCCTTCTGAAAGTCTGGTTCCTGCCCAGTGACCCTTGTCTTTGTGAGCCCAGGTGCTGACCCTCCATAAAGGGCCAAAGGAGGGCTGCAGCTTCCTTCCCACACCAAAGAGTCCTTATTTGAATTCACTGTGTGGAGCCCTGGCCCTCCATTCTCGACTTTCCCCAGCCTCCTAGCCCCTTCCGAGCAGGACTAGATGCCCTGCATTCCACCCAAGGTGGGGTTGGCCTTCTTTGGGCTGGCTACTTGTCACCATCACCGACATCACTGTTGCCTGCAAGGACATCACATGGCCATTTTCCTTCAACTGAGGGCTGAAAACTCCTGGACAAGTTGCTGGCTCCTGAGACCAGTATTTTCTGAAGCTGTGCCTCAGTGAAGGGGCCCAGCCTGAGGAACCCTGGCTCTTTTCTTTAAAGCCCAGGCCCTACTTATATAAAACATTTCAGGGTCACTGGAAACAGTGAAGTGCGTTTGTTGAAGCCTACTACATGCCAGCCCAGTGCCCATCCGTGTGGTCTGCCATGCCTACATGGAAGGCCAGCGCATGCAGGACTGGTCTCCAATGCTGTGGTCATTGCACAGAAGGGAAAGGTCTCAAAGAAGAATCAGCTAAGACAAGCACAAGCCCACCAGACATGGCCTTGGTAAACGTTAGAGGACTGGTGTGTGTGGATCTGCAGTGCTTCACTGGAAATAATTTATTCATTGCAGATACTTTTTAGTGGCATTTTATTCATTTCCTATGCTTTTTTAAATAAACAAATGTACCAAAAAACAAGTATCAAGCTGTTCAAGTGCTTCGGCTACTTGTCCCCTGGTTCAGTAGAGGCCCCAGTTTCCCAGTTGTTGACTGTGACAGGCTCAGCGTGGGCTCAGCAGATGCTGTCTTCATTTGTGGATAGTGCGGAAAGCTGGGCTTTGGGATACAGGCTCTTTCCTCTTCATGTGATGCCGCTCTGTGTGTGAAGCAGATGTTTTTGTCCGGAAATAAAAATAATAGTCTTGGAGTCTTGCCACCACTGATTTTCAAGTCTCCCTGTATGCAAGTAGAAGGAATGGAAGCTATTGCCAAGGGGTAGCTGAGAGGCCAGGGCTTGTTCTGTTCTGTTCCTGTGGGGGCAACATGGGCCCCACCCTGTGTGACCTTTCCCAATACCTAACCCCCATAGAGGCCCAGGCCCACCCTAATCACTGACCACAGTTGATCTCAAAGCCCCATGCGGGTCACGAGCCACCAGAACAAAAGTAAAGGGGGGCCAGTGAGAGAGGAAAGTTCCCATGGCTCCCACCATCTGCAATGCACTTGGAGGGGAGACCCAAGCACACTGGATTGAATCCACTGAGAAAACCAGATGCTGTGTAATGAGCCAACCCAAAATTTAGTTAACAATTAGTAGTTTGCTCACAGATCTGTAATTAGAGCAGGGCTCAGCAGGGACTGTATATCTCTGCTCCATGTGGTCTCAGCTTGGGCAGCACAATTAGAATCCTCTTTCAAGTGGACTCTTTGACACAGCTGACAAGTTAGTGCTGGCTGTTGACTGGGAGCTTTGACTCCTGGTCACTTGGACTACTGCACAGAGTTTCTTCACAACATGGTGGCTGGGTTCCACAACTGAGTGCTCCCAGATTCTAAAGGTCAGAACAGCCAGTCTCTCAGAGGCTGGACCTGGACACTGGCATGACATTACTTCCATTCTATTCCTTTTTTTGTTTTGTTTTGTTTGTTTGTTTTTTGTGTTTTGTGTTTTTGAGACAGGGTCTCACTCTGTTGACCCAGCTGGAGTGTAGCGGTAGGATCATAGCTCACTGCAACCTTGAACTCCTGGGCTTAAAGCGATCCTCCCACTTCAGCCTCCTGAGTAGCTGGGACTGCAGCCATGCACTACCACGCCCAGCTAAACTTCCATTCTATTCTATGGGGGCATTAGTCACAGAACCTACTCAGATTTACATGGAGGAAGCAAAGATCCCCCGACCCCACCTCAGTGGGAGAGGTGTCAAAGAATTTGCAGCCATCTGTAATAGGCTTCAGTGGGGCTGGGGAGATCAGAGCTGTGCAGGTCATGCCCTTGGACAGTACTGACCACCTTCACCACTGCGTCCTTGATCACCATGACCACATCTGGGGTGCATCCCACCTCTGACTGCCCCTTCTCCTGGATCCTGTTCTCAGGACTCAAGGTTCAGTCTCTGGTCTTCTGGTCTTTTTTCTCTGCACACTGCCCCATAGGGAGGGTACAGTCTTAGTCCATTTATGTTGCTATAAAGGAATACATAAGCATGAGGAATTTAAGAAGACAAGAGGTTTATTTGGCTCATGGTTCTGCAGGCTGTACAGGAAGCATGAAACCCAGCATCTGCAACTGATAAGGGCCTCAGGCTACTTCCCCTCATGGCAGAAGACAAAGGGGAGCCTGTACGTACAGAAATCACATGGCAAAAGAGGAAGCAAGAGAATGGCAGGGGAAGGGGTGGTGCTAGGCTGTTTCCAACAACCAGCTCTTGAGAGAACTAAGAGAGGAAGAACTTGCCATGGACCCAGGAAGGGCATTAATCTATTCTGAATGGCTATACAAGATTACATCTTCTAAGGTCACTTTCAGCTCTAGAACGCTTTGATTTCTCCAGTCACTCAGGCCCAGAACATTGGACCTAACTTCATTTCATCCCTGTCACTCACCCTGATTGTTCTAGATTCTCCTCCCATCCAACATCCCCCTCTATTCCACCAGTCCTTTTACATCATGTGACTCAGTCGCTCTGAAATCTGTGCCTCCAGACTTGGTTGGCTCTTAGAACAGAATCCTTTTGCTGGTGGTGTGGCACTTCCAGTCCACTGCCTGGCCCTCCTTAACTCTTCACACTTCTCTCCGCCCACTTCACCCATGACCTCAGAACTCTATTCCAGTAGGGCTCTGAATCCACTCCTTCCCACACCTTGCTGATGCCATTGTTCCTGGGCAACTCACAGCAAAAGCTGCCCACCTTCCATGTCTTACCAGCACTTCAAAGTCTATCACAGAGCCCATTTTCTCCAGGAAGCCCTCCAACTCTGCTAAGCTCTCCTTCTAAATCCCAATAGTCCTTTTGATTCATAATTCTTCTGCATGTAGCTGTATTAGTTTCATTATTTAAAAAGCTTGTGCTTGCATGTCTTTTACTTAACCAAGATGCCACTTTTTTCAGAGGTAGGGGCCCATGTCTTGTACTTGGTCCATCTGCCTCACATTGTCCAACACAGTGGGTGCCCTAGAAATTATGTCTGTTACATTTAATTGTCAGAGACACGTTGTACTTCAGCAGTGACTTCAGGCAGGTGTTATACTGGAGGCTTCCAGATGGCAAGGAGGAAGTAGATGTCAGGCAAGTGCCCTGTGTTTTACAAACATTATCTCATGTCATCCTCTAATATCCTAGCAGCAAAGCTTATCTTCAGCTTACTGGTGAGAGGAGAAGGCCCAGCAAGGTGAAGTCACGAGCCCAAGGTCACAGAGCAGCAAGAGGCAGGGCAGCAATCATACAGCCTTTCCACAGTGCTCTGCTACTCAGCTAGGCCATGAGACTGGGTTCTCCTGGGATCCACAGTCAGGAGAGGGGCTGCTGAGGAGTCTGGTGGACCCCAGGGCTTCCTAGATAGTGTTTGTCTCCTCTTTTGCTTTCCTTCAAGAGGCCACAAGTTTGAGGTGGAGGAGGCATCAGGGACACTGAAGCACAATACCTAGTCCTGGGCACAAGATTAAATCTTCTAAGGCCACTTCTAACTCTAGAATGCTTTGATTCCTCCAGTCACCCTGGTCCAGAATATTGAACCCAACTTTGGTTCATCCCTGTCACTCACCCTGATTGGCATTTCTGCTTCCACCTATATGCCCTGCCTTGTCTGGACTTTGTGTTGGCAGCTCCTCCCCCAAGTCAGGGATACTTGGGGATCTGATGTTAAAGCCACAGGGCAAAGCACCTACAGCCCTCCAGGCTGCTGCCAAACCTGTCTCCTTTACCAACGCCCTGCCCTTCAGACCCAGCCTCTCATGGACTTCTGTTCCCCAGGAAAGAGGGAAGTCCTGTTCACATCTGTGTGGTCTCTGGGATCATGTCTAATCAGTGCCACATCAAGGCATCCTCAGCCAATCCTGGGGAGCCTACAAACAACACCCAACCCCACAGCTTACTGTTCTGTTTGGGGGGTTCACAAGGCTGTTTCTTGGCTTTAAACGTGCTTATGATAAAATGAGAAAGGTGGAACTCAGCCACCTGCTGGTCAATTCTCTCCTAGCCTCAGGCTTCCTAAGAACTTTTTTTTTTTTTTTTTTTTTGAGACAGAGTCTTGGTCTACTGCCCAGGCCAAAGTGCAGTGGCATGATCTTGGCTCACTGCAACCTCCATCTCCCAGGTTCAAGCGATTCTCATGCCTCAGCCTCCTGAATAGCTGGGATTACAGGTGTGCCCAACCACACCTGGCTAATTTTTGTATTTTTAGTAGAGACAGGCTTCACCATGTTGGCCAGGCTGGTCTCAAACTCCTGACCTCAGGTGATCTTCCCGCTTTCACCCAGCAAAGTGCTGTGATTACAGGCATGAGCCACTGCACCCAACCTTAAGAACCTCCTAATGATCCCATGAGTTATATGGATGAACCAGCACGGCCTCTTCTCTACCCTTTAATGTAGGTGTATTAGTCTGTTTTCATGCTGCTGATAAAGACATACCTGAGACTGGGAAGAAAAAGAGGTTTAATTGGACTTACAGTTCCACATGGCTGGGGAGGCCTCAGAATCATGGCGGGAGGTGAAAGGCACTTCTTACATGGCAGTGGCAACAGAGAAATGATGATGATGCAAAAGCAGAAACCCCTGACAAAATCATCAGGTCTGGTAAGACTTACTACCATGAGAACAGTATAGGGAAAACCACCCCCATGATTCAAATTATCTCCCACCAGGTCCCTCCCACAACATGTGGGAATTACGGGAGTACAATTCAAGATGAGATCTAGGTGGGGACACGAGCCAAACCATATCATTCCACCCCTGGCCCCTCTAAATCTCATGTCCTCACATTTCAAAACCAATCATGCCTTCCCAGCTGTCCCCCAAAGTCTTAACTCATTTCAGCATTAACCCAAAAGTCCACAGTCCAAAGTCTCATCTGAGACAAGGCAAGTCACTTCTGCCTATGAGCCTGTAAAATCAAAAGCAAGCTAGTTGCTTCCTAGACACAATGGGGGCACAGGTATTGAGTAAATACAACCATTTCAAATGCGAGAAATTGGTAAAAACAAAGGGATTGTAGGCCCCATGCAAGTCTAAAATCCAATGGGGCAGTCAAATCTTAAAGCTCCAAAATGATCTTCTTTGACTCCATGTCTGACGTCCAGGTCATGCTGAAACAAGAGGTGGGTCCTCATGGTCTTGGACAGCTCTGCCCTTGTGGCTTTGCAGGATACAGCCTCCCTCCTGGCTGCTTTCATGGGTGAGCGTTGAGTCTGTGGTCTGCAGCTTTTCCAGGTGCACAGTGCAGGCTGTCAGTGGATCTACCATTTTGGGGTCTGGAGGACAGTAGCCCTCTTCTCACAGCTTCACTAGGCAGTGCCCCAGTAGGGACTCTGTGTTGGGGCTCCAACCCCACATTTCCCTTCCACACTGCTCTAGCAGAGGTTCTCCATGAGAGCCCCGCCCCTGCAGCAAACTTCTGCCTGGGCATCCAGGCATTGCCATACATCCTCTGAAATCTAGGCTGAGGTTCCCAAACCTCAGTTATTGACTTCTGTGCACTTGCAGGCTCAACACCATGTGGAAGCTGCCAAGGCTTGAGGCTTGCACTCTTTGAAACCATGGCCCGAGCTCTACATTGGCCCCTTTCAGCCATAGCTGAAGTGACTGGGATGCAGGGCACCAAGTCCCTAGACTGCACACAGCATGGGTACCCTGGACCTAGCCCTCAAAACCATTTTTTCCCCTCCTAAGCCTCTGGGCCTGTGATGGGAGGGGCTGCCATAAAGACCCTTGATATGCTCTGGAGACATTTCCCCATTGTCTTGGGGATTAACATTCGGCTCCTCATTACTTATGCAAATTTCTGCAGCTGGCTTCAATTTCTCCTCAGAAAATAGATTTTTCTTTTATACTGCATTGTCAGGTTGAAGACTTTCCGAACTTTTATGCTCTGCTTCCTTATTAAAACTGAATGCCTTAAATAGCACTGAAGTTACCTCTTGAATGCTTTGCTGCTTAGACATTTCTTCCACCAGATACCCTAAATCACCTCTCTCAAGTTCAAAATTCCACAGATCTCTACAGCGGGGGCAAAATGCCACCAGTCTCTTTGCTAAAACACAACAAGAGTCATCTTTGCTCCACTTCCCAACAAGTTCTTCATCTCTATCTGAGACCACCTCAGCCTGGACTTTATTGTCCATATTACTATCAGCATTTTGGGCAAAGCCATTCAACAAGTCTCTAGAAAGTTCCAAACTTTCCCACATTTTCTTATCTTTTTCTGAACCCTCCAAACTGTTCCAACCTCTGCCTATTACTCAGTTCCAAAGTCACTTCCACATTTTCAGGTATCTTTTCAGCAGCGCCCCTCTAC
>NW_016806413.1:1468104-1484656 GCF_001698545.2 Rhinopithecus bieti
ATTGGTCCATTTTCATGCTGCTGATAAAGACATACCCGAGACTGGGAAGAAAAAGAGGTTTAATTGGACTTACAGTTCTACATGGCTGGGGAGGCCTCAATCATGGTGGGAGGCAAAAGGTACTTCTTACACGGTGGTGGCAAGAGAAAAATGAGGAAGATGCAAAAGCAGAACCCCCTGATAAAACCATCAGATCTCATGAGACTTACTCACTACCATAAGAACAGTATGGGGGAAACCGCCCCCACGATTCAAATTATCTCCCACCAAGTCCCTCCCACAACATGTGGGAATTATGGGATTACAATTCAAGATGAGATCTGGTGGGGACACAGAGCTAAATCAGGTCAGTAGGTAACTGCAAGAGCTAGACTATGGTCATTTAAGACCCAGCCAACAAACAAGCCTAGGAAAAGATTAGCTATAGTCTACAAGGACTCAGAAAGAGATCCTGTAGCTCTCTTTCTGATCTACAGGAAGATCTGAAACTGATGTAAGAAAAGAGGTCCCCACCCCAGCCTTCTGCCCAGCCCAGGCCAGCAGCAGTGAAGCAGCAGCAAACACTCTCACCTTTGTTCCCTCTCCCATTTTCAACACTCTGACTGCCCAGCCCGCATCCTCAAGACCCAGGAGGCAGCTTCGTGGTCATGTAACCTATGTGTTACATAGAACCTACAACTTGGAAGGGCTCACACTTGGTCTCTGCTGTTGCCAGTTCAAAATTCTTAATAATTTTTGAACAAGGGACCCAGTGTTTTTATTTTGCACTGGGCTCTGGCAAATTAAGTAGCCAGGCCTTTTCAGAGGATGAGGCAGTCTCTGAGAGGTTAAATAACCTGTCTAGGGATTCACAACTAAATGACAGACCAAGATTTGACTCCTAGTGTGTCTTAAACTCCATCAGCCTCTTTCTTCAGGGTGCTGGCCTCTGGTTGCTCACCCACACTTTCCACACCTGTGCACATGATTTTTAAACTCTATCAAAGGGCCTTCTGTGCCACACCTTTATAAGCTGGCTAAAACTCATTAGGCTGATCATCTAAAAAGAGAACATTTGTAAATTGGCCTATAGACAGAATAGGTCTATTTAGACAGGACGGACTATAGAACTGCTTATGTTCAAGACAGTAGCCAGCAGCTACATGTGGCTATTTAGACTTTAGTATTTATTTAATTAAAATTCCATTAAATTTAGTGCTAATGAATACATCAAAATACACTGGGTTTCCTTTTTCAAATTAAGTGTGCATGATTGTATATGGAAGAGACTAAGGTCCCAGGGTAGGAAAACTAGGAAAAGGGATATGGAGTTCTTACTTGACTTGAATGTGCACCTGAGGGTGCTTTGTGTGAATATATTGCACACTACAGCATCGTATTTCTTTTTTTGAGTTGAGTTTCAATAAAATACAATTCTTCACCCTTCTAAAAAAATGTAGTTCCTCAGTTGCACTAGCCACATGTTTAAGCTTTCAGTAGCTATATGTGGCTAAGTGGCTACTGTATTGGACAGAACAAATATAGAACATCTCCATCATCACAGAAAATGCGATTGAACAGGGGTACTATAGCAAGTGTGTGTGTGTGTGTGTGTGTGTGTGTGTGTGTGTGTGTGTGTGTGTGTATAATGCCACCTTCCATGTATTGAATGATTACTATTTACCAAGAACTCTTCTAAAATGTTTATATGAACAGTTTTATTGAATCCTTATATTTAATTTTCAGTCCTTATCTTACGTGACACAGTATTTAACACCATCTCTCTCTCTCTCTCCTCCATGACACATTTCCTTCTCTTGGCCACCACAGCCTCAGATTTGCTGGTTTTCCTCTTTCCCCTCTGGCTTCTCCTTATCAGTCACCGTGGCTGGCTCTCCCTTTTCTCCCAATCTCTAAACATCAGAGGGCCCCATGGTTCAGTGCCCAGATTCTTCTCTTTTCTCTCCACACTTACTCATTTGGTGACTTTCTCCAGTCCCATGACGTTAAATACCATCCATGTCCCAGTGGCTCCCAAAGTGGACCTATGCCCTGAATTCTGACCATATATCCATCTCTGCTCAAGATGGTATCTAATGGCCATCTCTGATTTGAAATATTCACAACTGACCTTCTGATATTCCCTTCAAACCTGTTCCTCCGATTGGTGGGGAGGCTAGAGGAAACAAGTTTGCTCCAAATCAGTTGATGGCAGCTCCATCCTTCCAAAAACTTTAGAGTTCTCTCTGACTCCTCTCTTTCTCTCACATCCTATATCCAGTCCATAGGGGACCTTAATGGTTCTCCCTTATATGACGAATCCCCCTTCTTCCTGCTTCCACTACTTTCACTTGATTCACACCAACATCCTCTCTCACTTAGATGATGCAGTCACCTCCTAAATTAGTCTCTGTACTTCCACCTTCACCCTCTTCAGCCTCATCTCAAGACAATAGCACAGTGTTTCTGTTTGTATATAAAGCAGATCTTGCAACTTCCCTGCCTAGAACCTTCCTGTGGCCCCATCTTACTCAGAGTAGAAGCCAAAGTTCTTCCTATGGTCCACAAGGCCTTGCTAGTCCTGGTTCCATCACCTCTTTAGCAACAGTTCCTGCCAGGTACTCTGTCAACCATCCTGCTCCACTCAGTCCAAGCCCTTGGCTATCCTTGAACACTCTGACCTCACAGCCTTTGCATTTGCTGTTCTCTCCACCTGGAATGCTTGTCCACCAGACACCCCCTGACTCTCTCTCTTACTAGGTCTTTACACAAATGTTACCTTAATTTCCCCAATGAAATCCCATGTGGCTTCCCTGGTGACACTCTCTAAAATGTCAAGTCTTTCCCTGACCTCCACACTTCATATCCATCTTCCCTGCTTTATTTTTACTCCTTAGTACTTATTACCATGTAAAAAACTATATATTTTATTTATTTATCTTACTTATTGTTGGTCTTCCAGCTAAATTACAAGCTTCATGAGGCAGGAACTGTTGGTACGTTTTGCTCATCCCCATCCCCAGGACTTGCAATAGTACCTGGCACATGGATAGGTTCAGGTTCATGCAACAAAAACCAATAGTAATGTAAACAAGACAGAGGTTTTGTTTTTTTTTTTTTTTTTTAACATATATGCCATTCAACAGTGGAACCTAGGCCCCTATCTCTTTCTCCTTCATCATTCTGACTGTGACTTCTACCATCATATTTGCCTCATGATCTGATTATTGATGCCAGAGCTCCAGCTGTCACACACACATTCCAGGAAGGAAAAAGAGAGGTGGGGCAAAAGGACACTTACTTTTCAACTGAAGCTGTCTCCATTAAAAGTTTTCTTGTAGTCCAGGCATGGTGGCTCACTTCTGTAACCAGCACTTTGGGAGCCAAAGTGAGCCAGAATCTCGTGAGCCCGGGAGTTCAAGACCAGCCTGGGCAACATGGTGAAACCCCATCTCTACAAAAAATAAAAAAATCAGGAGGGCATGATGGCGCACGGTAGTCACAGCTACTCAGAAACTGAGGTGGGAAGATCACCTGAGCCCAGGGAGGTTGAGACTGCAGTGAGCCATGATCGTGCCACTGCACTCCAGCCTAGGTGACAGAGTGAGATGAGATCCTGTCTCAAAAAAAAAAAAAGAACTTTCTTGTAAGCTCCACTCAGCAACTTTGAATTACACCTCACCTCTATCAATGTTATCTCTAGGTACACTGGAGAGACTCTGGCAATATAAAGGTCAGTTGCAGGAGGGGAATGAGAGAAGAGATGAAGGGATACGAGCAGGCAACTTGGCATCTTTGCTTCAGTCCCTGTTTCTTGTGTGTTTGTTTGTTTATATTTAAATGTGATTGTAAATCCTTCCAAAGCGTGCAGCATTTGTTTCCAGCATAATGCAAAAATCATGTTTGCTTAGATGTCTAAATTCTCTTCATTCAAACATGTTTTCATACAACTAATTTTGTTTTCTCAGTTGCCTGCCTTGTCAACTGAAAGAGCCTCTAAAGAGATTTGCTCCATCATCTCACTCTTCTAAGCTGATTAGAGACCACTCTAAATGTCACTGTGTGGTTTTGATAGTTTTGTCCTGTTTTTTATGTACTAGTGAAATGTCTCCACTAAAAGGTAGTGTCATTCAGCATTTAAAAATTTTTTCAGGCTGGGCGTGGTGGCTCACGCCTGTACTCCCAACACTTTTTGGTGGCCGAGGTGGGCAGAACACTTGAGGTCAGGAGTTCGAGACCAGCCTGGTCAACATGGTGAAACCCCATCTCTACTAAAAAATATATATATAAATTAGCCAGGCATGGTGGCAGAGCCTGTAATCCCAACTATTTGGGAAGCTGAGGCAGGAAAATCACTTGAACCCAGGAAGCAGAGGTCACAGTGACCCAAGATCGTGCCACTGTACTCCAGCCTAGGTGACAGAGTGAAGCTCTGTCTCAAAAAAATAAAAATAAAAAATAAAAATTTTTTCAAAGATGAAAATAAGCATGTTTTTGGCAGGCTTCAAATGAGGGCCGTCGTTTAATACAAACACAGTTCATCAAAACATCATAAAACGATCTTGAGTCTCATTGTAACATGGTGCTATTTCGTTTTGTTTTGTTTTGTTTTGTTTTATTGTTTTATGGGCATTAACTAACCCCAAAGTACAATTTGTCACTGAAAGTCTATGGATGATCAAAAAGAGCCATGGTCACCAATGAGACCCAAGTGAGTTCATTGGACAATGAACAAGCTAATGAGAACTGTTTATCCATATGAGAGCTTTCATCAGATTACTGAGTTAACCTTTATTTTACTCAACACTGAGCAGGGCCTGAGTCCGTGGAGACTCAAGGCCTCTTCAAGGCTTACTTGAGTGCAATGTTTGTCCTTCTGGCCTCAGTGGGAAAGAACAGCTTCTAGATGTTTTCTGCCCTACACCAGCTGGTATCTCATTCCATGGCCTGGAGTATCTCAGTGTCGTTTCTCAAACCTGTGTCCAAATTACCTGGGTTTCTTATATAAAAGGCAAATTCCTGGGCCCCACAAAGAGGCAGGATCTCTGGACTGGAGTCCAGACATTTCCAACAAACTTCCCATCTTTGGACAACTTTCTTCAGAAAGGGGACCCTATGGGGGGTGCCCATCCAGGATCTCGTTTCTCATCTGAAACTATCCCAGGCACTCCTAGGGCAAGAGCTGAAGCTACTCAGACCAAATCCAGAGCCACCTGGTGCCTCTGCAGGGACTCAGTGTCACCCACTAAAACTGCAAATGCTAAATTAGGGACCACTCCTCAGAGAGCAGAGGATCAGTTTCATATTCATTCTGTAAGTGTCTCCTGACATTGGCCTAAAGAGAAGTCCTGGGATGCAGATAATGGCCTCAAGTGCAGACCTGGAACTCTCATAGCCAAACAGTGAGGGCTGCTCCAAGCACTCCAACCATCTTTGTGCAGGTGATTGGAAACGAGATTGGACTACAAGAAAGACTTTTAATTGAGACAGCTTCAGTTGAAAAGTAGGCATCCTTTTGCCCCACCTCTCTTCTTCCTTCCTGGAATGTGTGTGTGACAGCTGGAGCCCTGGCATCAACAATCAGATAATGAGGCAATTTTGATGGTAGAAGTCACAGTCAGGATGGTGAAGGAGAAAGAGATAGGGGCCTAGGTTCCACTGTTGAGTGGCATATATTTATGTTTAAAAAAAAGAAAGCCTCTATCTTATTTATGTCATATTGGTTTTTGTTGCATGAAGCTGAACCTATCCATGTGCCAGGTACTATTGCAAGTCCTGGGGATGGAGATGAGCAAAACGTACCAATAGTTCCTGCCTCATGAAGCTTGTAATTTAGCTGGAAGACCAACAATAAGTAAGATAAATAAATAAAATATATAGTTTGTTACTTGGTAATAAGTACTAAGGAGTAAAAATAAAGCAGGGAAGGGGCTGGACAATACCCTGAGGTTTGCCTGAGATCACTTTTCTGAAGTTTTACCACTTAAATATGACCCTATAAGATCTTCAAAGTGCCCTTTTCTTTCCTTTCTCTTTTCTTCTTTAAAAAAAAAAAAATGTTTCCAGGCGGGCACAGTGGCTCATGTCTGTCTGTAATCCCAACACTTTGGGAGACCGAAATGGGTGGATTGTTGAACCCAGGAGTTCGAAACCAGCCTGGGCAACATGGCAAAACCCCATCTCTATAAAAAATACAAGCCAGGTGTGGTGGTGCAGCCTGTGGTCCCAGCTACTCGGGAGGCTGAGGCTGGGGGAGACCTGGGCTGGAGCCAGGTTGCAGTGAGTCAAGATCACATCACTGCACTCTAGCCTGGGCAACAGAGTGAGACCCTGTCTCAAAAAAAAATTTTTTTAATTTTAAAAAAATAATAAAAATTTAGAAAAGCTTTTTTCAACCTTTCAAAAATTGTTTGACATTCGAGTATGGAAATCTTCTAACATACACTAAAGTAGAGGAAAGAGTAAAATGAACAGTGATATATCCATCACTCGGCCTCAACAATGATCAGCACTTTACTATCCTTGATTCGCCTGAGGTCCTTTTTTTTCTTTTTCAGAATGAATACAGTCTACTTCTATTTATACAGGGTTCAAAACCAGTTAAAACTAAAAAAGTATATTGTAAAAATAGTGTATTGTTTAGGGAATCACTCATATGCGGTAAAACTATGAAAGAAGAGCAAGGGAACACTTACTGCAACAGTAAGAGTGGTCCACCTGGGCAGATGAAGAAGCTAGATGCAAGCAGGGCACACAGGCGTCTTCTAAAGTTGTTTCCTAAAGGTTTAAGGGTAAATGTGTTTCATTTTGTTCTTCAAATACTACAAACACATTCTACATTCTTCTGCATAATTGTACATTTCATGGTAAAGCAAATGAAAAAACATATCAAATATCTACTCTATGGAAAGGCACTGTGACTCACACTCCACCTCCACTCTGCTAAAATTACTTTCACTGAGGTCAAAGACTTCAATGTCACTAAAGGGAATAAACATTTTCAATTCTCATTTTCTTTGATGTCTCAGCAGCATTCAACTCTGCTGACCATTCTTCTCCTTGAAACATTATATTCCCTTGGTTTTCATAAAACCATATTCTCCTGACCATTCCTTCTCAGTCTCCTTCAAAGGCTTGTCTGCTACCACCTAAACCTTAAATACTGGAGCTCCCTAAGGTACATCCATGAAACCCCATTTTTTCATAAGCTATTCTTTCTCTCCAGACACTCACATCCATGCCTATGGCTTCAATTATCATCCATACATCAAAGATTTAGATCTCCAGCTCAGATCTCTCCTCTGAGTGATGTATCACATTATCTTGTCAACACCTCTACTTGAATATTTCAAAATATCTAAATGTTGACCTGTTAAAAATGAAACTTGTGATTTCCCTGCAAAATACTTCTTCTAGTATTCTTTCTCAGTGAACGGCACTGCCAGTCATCCTTGACAATTTCACTTGATGAAAACAAATAGGCTTTTGTTTTTCTTTCTATAGAATAAAAGAACTCACTTTCCTTTCTTTCTAAGAAAAGGTTGAAAATGAGGAAAGTAATTTTGGTGATAACTCTAAGTTGAAATAAAATCTTTCCAAAAACAAACAAACAAACCAAAAACCCCACATCATCTGGTAATTTAGGTTTCCTGCATAGAGGGAGCTCAATAAAGTTAGTTCCTTTCCCTCTAATTAAGAGTTTTTCCAAAACACAACAGTGATTTATTTTCCACTCTCCTTCTTTTAACCCCTTTATGTATGTTTTCTTGTCTCTTCTTTCCACTTCATTTTTACACACAATAGAGTATTAAATTGTTTCTGATTTTCTTCATTTCCTGTTTCTACTTTTTTCTTTATTTCCCTCATGGCCCAACTCTCTGTGACTGAATCAGAAGACGGTCCTTCAATCAACAAATATTTATTGAGCACTCTGGGATACAGCAATGAGCAAGATAAGGTTCCTGCTCTGATGTGTTTTATATCTGGAGTGGGGAACAAACAATTACAAAGTAAGTAGCATGAGCTAATTAAGGAATTAAAACTGAATGATATAGAGAATAACTGGGTGGCTATCTTAGATTGAGTGGTCAGGAAAGGCCTTTCTGAGGAGGTTATATTTAAATCTTTTTTTAAATTATTTTATTTTTCCATGAGTTATTGGGGTACAGGTGGTATCTGGTTACATGAGTAAGTTCTTTAGTGGTGATTTGTGAGATTTTGGTGCACCCATCACCCGAGCAGCATACACTGCACCAAATTTGTAGTCTTTTGTCCCTTTGCCCCCATCTACTCTTCCCCCAAGTCCCCAAAGTCCATTGTATCATTCTTATGCCATTTGAGGTTCTTTTAACCACAACTCCATGCCTGGAATTGACTGGAATCTCAGAGGGGGAAAGACCTTGGCGCACCGGTCATTGGTCACCTCTACTCACCTCTTGCCCCAACTCCTACCATAGAGCTTAGTAGTCACGGCATCCCTGGGACCTCAGGAAAATGTAGAGAACACAAGTTACAATAGGCTTCCAGAATCTTGGAAAAGTTCATTCACCCATGATGTCAGCAAGCAATGTGGATTCAAACTATGTGACACTTCATCCTAGGCGACAGGATGACCTGTGACAAAGGATGACATAGACTAAACCTTCATTCACAGTGTGCAACCGGCCTGGTTTCCCCCAGCTCTGATCACCATAACGACCAGCATTCTATAATAAGTATCCAGTCACCTAGAGACATGGGAAAACAACACAGCAAATGTTGCTATGTTCCAATTATGAAGCCTTGGGTTCCAAGAGGTCTTGCATGGCAATCTCATCCTCTGCTTTTGGGTTCTTGATCTCATGACATGTAACACCCACTCATGAGCACAGAAAAATTCCCAGGCAGGTTTTTAGGTGCCCCTGACATCTTGCAAGAAAGACAGTACCCAGAGCCACATGTGATTTCCTGAATAATCAGCATCAAAAGAGAAAGAGAGTACCAAAATCACATAGGTCTGACAACCTCTGTAGAAGGAGGATAAGGAATCCTAGCTCTAACTCTTGGGATTATATTATCGTCATAAACTGAATAGAAAGTAGCCTATGGCTTTATTACCCCACAGAACATTAACCAGGTTTGCATACAACTTAAAATGTTTATTTTGGTGTGCCTTTCCCAGTTCTTCATACGCTCTCAGAACCAGCTTTCCATCTTACTGCTTCCCTCATTGACTAATGAATTAAATAAGCTCTGTGACTCACGTCCATCCTATTTTGTATGAGTTGTGTTTTAAACTTTTTTTACTTACACTTTGACATAAGAACTGTCCACTGGACCTGCTGCCATGGTAATGAAAGAGCCTTGTCCTCAGCCCAAGTCCCCCAAGAGGATGTCTTGTTGGCTGAGTCTAGCTCATAGGGTCCACCCCTGATTGTGCCGGACTGGGAAGAGGGGCGATCCAACCCCTTTAGCACTCATAGTGGGAAACAGGTATAAATGCCCCCAAATAAGCCAGAATGCCATTAGGAAATGGGAATAGTTACTAAACAATCCAAAATGACAAACGTCAGTGTTCCTTCCTTAGGCTTCTGGTTTACAGAGCGGGGCGCTAAGGCTCAGTCCTAGTCCAGCTGCATCACAGTCACCAGTTTGCTGCTCCTTGAGAGGCTGCGGAGAACCAGTGTGAGGGGGCTGGCCTTTGGGGGCATCACTGCTGGTGGGTGGCTTGGCCCCTCACCTAAGAGCGTTCCAGGAGCAAACCCACAGAAATGGGCATCAGACACTCATCCACCATCGTGTCAAGCAGTTTGTGGGGTGGGGGGCCCATGATGTTTGTGTACATGGGTACGTATTGTTGGGGCTCAGAAAATGATAACCCAAAGCATGGTGCTTTGGCATGCTGAGCACTTTGAATTAAAATGAATTGGAAAGCCTTAGAAGTTACTCCAGAATCAAGGTCTCTGATCTTCCCTTGTGTCTCCCCGCAAGCACAGGGAGGGCTCTCTCTGAAGCTCCGTCACCCAACTGAGGGAAGTCCTTCCAAAACAAACATAATTGCCTTCAATTTCCTGTCTGAAATCTCATTAACCAGTGAAGATTAATCACCAAAGAAGAAGCTAAAGGTCACCACCACACTTAACTGGACAGATTTTTTTTTGCTGTTCTGAGAGATGCTACCTGAGAGATTTTACAGTTGGCTTTCCATAGCCACAGGTTCCACATTCACAGATTCAACAACCATAGATCGAAAACCACAGATACAACAGGTCAGCTGTACATATTTTCCACCCACAGTTGGTTGAATCCGAGATGCAGAATCCACAGATACAGAGGGCCAACTGTACTACGCCATTTTATATCTGGGACTTGAGCATCCAGTGACTGTGGTATCTGCAGGGGGTCCTGGAGCCAATCCTCTGCAGATATGGAGGGCTGACTATATCTGCATAACAAGGCAACCTTTGCTCATGGTGCAGTTCCACCCTTTACCTTCTCATGACTTGTCACCACCTCCCCCAGAGCCCAGAGGAACTTTGTTCCAGTTCATTGTCTGTCTTTCACGCCTATTAATCTCCCCTAAAAATCATTTACTCTTTGTCTAAAAGCGCCTACATCTTCCACTTCCCTCTTCTCTGTGAAGAGGGTATTTAAGCTTCAACCCTCTGGCCCTCCTTTGGGTTTTATACTTTGTGTGGTTCCTGTGCACTTGTATGTTAATAAATTTGTTTACTTTTCTCCTGTCAATCTATTGTCAGTTTGTTTTACATACTCAAATTCTTTAACTTTCAATGGGTAGGAGGACAGTTCCTCTTGCCCCACCAGTATATGAAGGCCAGCCTGCCCTCATTTTTAGGAAACATAGGTCCCCAGACTAAAGAAGATCTCAGAATTGCTGAGGCGCAGCTGTAATACTAGCTTTGTGATCACACAAGCAATCTAACTTTGCTGGGCCAAAAGTTCCTCAACTATGGAATGTGAATGCTAGCACCTACCTGAGAAGATCATTTCAAGGATGAGGAGAGGTGATTTTATACATGACAATGTCTGCATTTAGTAGCTACTATTTATTAGTTAAGTCTGCACTGAGCAGGAAAAAACATCACCAACAGTCTGCTTTTGGGGGCTTGGTCTCTTCATCTTCAGCAAGTTGACTGTCTTTTCCTGTGAGGTGACAGTTCTCTAGATAGTTGTGTCAAACTCAAAGATACTGTCCTCCTCATCATCTCTAAACTCACTTAGCTGTCCACTCCAGCAAGCCGGCGTATAATCCTATGGCATTTGTGCAGCCCTAGATGCTCCTGGGAGAAGCAGTATCACAGTGTGAGCCATGGTAATAGGAAAGTGCAGAGTAGCCCTGGGCATTTGTGCCTGCCTGGCCAGGGCAGCCAGACCAGAGATCACTTGGATCTGAGTATAGTGAAGGGATGTAGTGTTCCCAGTATGGTGGCTGGAAGTAACCATAACAACTGTGCTTTTTGTCAGAGGCGTTTGAACCAGAGTGACTCCATCTTGAATAGGGACTGGGTAAAATAAGGCTGAGACCTACTGGGCTGCATTCCCAAAAGGTTAGACATTCTTAGTCACAGGATGAGATAGGAAGTTAGCACAAGAAACAGGTCACAAAGACCTTGTGATAAAACAGGATGTGGTAAAGAAGCCAGCCAAAACCAAGATGACAATGAAAGTGACCACTGGTCATCCTTACTGCTCATTATACTCTAATTATAATGCATTAGCTGCTAAAAGACATTCTCACTGGCACCATGACAGTTTACAAACGCCATGGCAACATGAGGAAGTTACCCTATATGATCTAAAAAGGGGAGGAACTCTCAGTTCTGGGAATTGCCTGCCTCTTCCTGGAAAAGTCATGAATAATCCACGCCTTGTTTAGCATACGATGAAGAAATAACTATAAGTATACTCCGTCGAACAGCCCACGCTGCTGCTCTGCCTATGGAGTAACCATTCTTTATTCTTTTGCTTTCTTAATAAAGGTGCTTTCACTTTATTTCATGGACTCACCTCGAATTCTTTCTTGCACAAGGTCCAAGAACCCTCTCTTGGGGTCTGCGTTGGGACCCCTTCCCAGTAACATTTTCTCCCTGCTCCACCCCCGCCTCCCCCAAGGACACCTTCCTCAGTGACCCCAGGCTGGACGAACAGCACCACTCCTTTAAAGGAACTCATCACTTCCTCTCCACTGTAGAGTTAAGTTGGAGCAAAGTCAGTATCTCCAAATAGCTTCTAAGAATTTGGGAAGGCTTTTATTTTATTTTTATTTTTTAAGTTTGAAAAAAATCTTGTTAAATAGAAACTATGAATAGTGTGTGACTTCAAGGAAGAAGTCTGTGTGGCTGAAAAACTTTTCACAGTATACCCTTTTGCAACTTTTGAATTTGAACCTTGAGAATGTATCTCCAATTTTAAAATAAAATGAAAATTAAAACCTCATTTAAAAACTTGTTAAAACTCAGCTGGGCACAGTGGCTCACGCCTATAATCCCAGCACTTTGGGAGGCTGAGGCGGGTGGATTACGAGGTCAGAAATTCAAGACCAGCCTGGCCAAGATGGTGAAACCCCATCTCTACTAAAAATACAAAAAAAATTAGCCAGGCATGGTGGTGGGCCCCTGTAATCCCAGCTACTCATGAGGCTGAGGCAGATAATTTCTTGAACCCAGGAAACAGAGGTTGCAGTGAGCCAAGATCACACCACTGCACTCCAGCATGGGCGACAGAGCTAGACTCTGTCTGAAAAAAAAAAAAAAAAAAAAAATCTTGTTAAAACTCAGCTGAGCATGGTGGCTCATACCTGTAATCCCAGCATTTGAGGAGGCCAAGGTAGGTGGATCGCTTGAGCCAGAAGTTTGAGACCAGCCTAGGTAACATGGTAAAACCCTGTCTCTACTAAACATACAAAAAATTAGCCAGGCGTGGTGGTATGCACCTGCAGTCCCAGCTACTTGGGAGGCTGAGGTGTGAGGATCACCTGAGCTTGGGAAGTCAAGGCTGCAGCAAGCTGAGACTGCGCCACTGCACTCCAACCTGGGCAACAGAGTGAGAACCTGTCTCAAGAAAACAAAAAAACAAAACGAAAAAACCTTATTAAGACTCAAGATTCTGTGGTTAATAAATGTCCCCACAAAGTATTTCAGTCTTGCCAGCGTCTACCGAGTCCATTGTTTTCCGAGCCTCTCTAACAGGCTCATGGATAGAACGGATTGGAAGATGTGCTGTAGAAAGGGTAAACCAAGTGGCGCGCAGTGGCTCACGCCCGTAATCCCAGCACTTTGGGAGGCTGAGGTGGGCGGATCACCTGAGGTAAGGAGGTCAAGACCAGCCTGACCAACATGGAGAAACCCCGTCTCTACTAAAACTACAAAATTAGCCGGGCGTGGTAGTGCACACCTATAATCCCAGTTACTCGGGAGGCTGAGTCAGGAGAATCACTTGAACCTGGGAGGCAGAGGTCACAGTGAGCCGAGATGGCACCACTGCACTCCAGCCTGGGCAAGAAGAGTGAAACTCCATCTCAAAAATAAATAAATAAATAAATAAATAAATAAATAAATAAAATAATTAATTAATTAAAAAAGAAAAGAAATTATAAACCAAAAAGTATCTGAGACAGGTCTGAATCAATATAGAAGTTTATTTTGCCGAGGTTAAGGATGGGTGCTCGGGAGGCAGGTCTCTGCCTTTCTCCGAAGATGACTTTGAGGGCTTTGATATTTAAAGGAGGAAAGCAGGCTGGAGGAGAAAAAGGGAGGATATGGTCACATTACTGAATCCACATGTTGTGAGAGAAAGGGAGCAGGTAGGGGAATAGCCAATTATATATTCATCTTTTGCTCAGTAAATCTGCACATTACGTAAGATAAGGTGAACTTAGAATACCTACCTGTGAAAATTTTTTAACATTTTATCTGTAGCTGTCTGCTTAGAAATGAAAGGCAGCTTCTTCCATGACTCAGCTTTCAGCTTAATTTTTTTTCCTTTGCCATAGTTGTTACCAGAAAGGGGTCCCAATCCAGACCCCAAGAGAGGGTTCTTGGATCTTGCTCAAGAAAGAATTCAGGGCAAGTTCATAAAGTGAAGGCAAGTTTATTAAGAAAGTAAAGGAGTAGGCCGTGCACGATGGCTCACACCTGTAATCCCAGCACTTTGGGAACCCAAGGCAGGTGGATCACCTGAGGTCAGGAGTTCCAGACCAGCCTGGCCAACATGGTGAAACCCCATCTCTACTAAAAATACAAAAATTAGCAGGGTGTGGTGGCACACGCCTGTAGTCCCAGCTACTTGGGAGGCTGAGGCAGCAGAATCGCTTGGGAGTCAGAGGTTGCAGTGAGTCGAGATTGTGCACTCCAGCCTGGGCAATAGAGTGAGACTCTGTCTCAAAAAAAAAAAAAAAAAGAGTAAGTAAGTAAAGCAATAAAGAATGGTTACTCCATAGGCAGAGCAGTGGTGTGGGCTGCTCAGCTGCTTATGCTTACTTATTTCTTGATCATATGCTAAACAAGGGATAGATTATTCATGACTTTCCGGGAAAGGGACCGGCAATTCCCAGAACTGAGGGTTCCTCCCGCTTTTATACCATACAGGGTAACTTCCTGATATTGCCATGACATTTGTAAACTGTCATGGTTTTACAGGAAAGAGGTCCCATCCAGACCCCAAGACAGCATTCTTGGATCTCACACAAGAAAGAATTTAGGGCAAGTTCATAGAGTAAAGTGAAAGCAAGTTTATTAAGAAAGTAAAGGAATACGGCCGGGGGCAGTGGCTCACGCCTTTAATCCCAGCACTCTGGGAGGCTGAGGCGGGCAGATCACGAGGTCAGGAGATCGAGACCATCCTGGCTAACACGGTGAAACTCCGTCTCTACTAAAAAAAAATACAGAAAATTAGCTGGGCATAGTGGTGGGTGCCTATAGTCCCAGCTACTTGGGAGGCTGAGGCAGGAGAATGGCGTGAACCCGGGAGGCAGAGCTTGCAGTGAGCTGAGATCGTGCCACTGCACTGCAGCCTGGGCAACAGAGCAAGACTCCATCTCAAAAAAAAAAAAAACAAAGAAAGTAAAGGAATAAAAGAATAGCTACTCCAGTCAGTCGTGGTGGCTCACACCTGTAATCCCAACACTTTGGGAGGCCGAGGAGGGTGGATCACTTGAGATCAGGAGTTCGAGACCAGCCTGGCCAACATGATGAAACCCCGTCTCTACTAAAAATACAAAAATTAGCCAGGCATGGTGGCCCGCGCCTGTAATCCCAGCTACTCTGGAGACTGTGGCAGGAGAATTGCTTGAACCCAGGAAGCAGAGGTTACAGTGAACCAAGATCGCACCACTGCACTCCAGTCTAGGCGACAGAGCAAGACTCCATAGACAGAGTAGCCCCTAGGGCTGCTGATTGCCCATTTTTTTTTGTGGTTATTTCTTGATGAAATTATAAGCAAGGGTTGGATTATATATGGCTCCCCGTTTTAGATTATATATGGTAACTCCCTGACATTGCCATGGTATTTGTAAAATGTCATGGCACTAGTGGGAACATAGCAGTGAGGATGACCAGAGGTCCCTCTTGTCACCATCTTGGTTTTGGTGGGTTTTAGCTGTCTCCTTTACTGCAACCTGTTTTGTCAGCAAGATCTTTATGACCTGTATCATGTGCCAACCTCCTATGTCATTCTGTGACTTAGAATGCCTTAGCCATCTGGAAATGTAGCCCAGTAGGTCTCAGCCTCATTTTACCTAGACCCTATTCAAGCTGGAGTTGCTCTGGTTCAAATGCCTCTGATATAGTGAATTGGGGTACCACGTTTTTATTTTCCTTTCACAAAATACTGCAAGCTCTGCTGGAAGCCTCTTCCACACCACCTCCGGGTGATTCTGGAGCTCCCACCCTCTACCCAACACTCAGAACCTGGTACCCCCAGGCCTTGACACCCCCATCCTCAGGGGCTAACAACCAGCCCTGGGAGAAGAGGTGCTGGGCTCCCTCTGTCTGGAAAGAGGAGTCCTGGCACCAGCTGGTGAAATGATTTCAGGCCCTTTCCCAGCCTCTTCACATTGCCCAGGAGTTTCCTATCTGACTCCTCCAGGATCCAGGCTGGAGATGCAAGAAACTACTCTGACTAGGGACTGGGGTCTAGAGACTGGGGTTGTGAGGGGTCCAGCTGCTCCTTGGAGTTCAGGGAAAGAAGCCCAGCATGTGAGAGGGACTACTCAGAAAATTCTTTTGTGGTTGCTATGTAATTTGAGGAGAAAAAATATTTTTAGCCAAAGTCCACATCCGTGGCTCTGCAGGAGAAAGTAGAGAAGCACTCTGCCACAGACGAGGATTCAGTCTGCACTGTGGACCCCGGGCTGGCTCACTGGCTCTCAGAATACCAGCAGGGGCCAATTTGATTCTTGATTCCTTTCTTTTCACAAAACACTAATTAGTTGGCTGCCTGCCACCCACAGCGTTAACTGAGCTTGTTTGCAGTCCTAGCAGTGGCAAGATTATTTTGTATTCCTGGGTTGAGTCTTTTCCCCCACCTTCCACCTGAGGGACTGTCCCCCTACCCCTCTATTAAGACTTCCACCCCC
>NW_016806413.1:1484944-1536282 GCF_001698545.2 Rhinopithecus bieti
CCCACCCCATGCCCCCCCCCGGTCACTGCAGCCACCATGAGGCCAGCCTGCAGGCTTAGTTTCATGGGTCTTTGATCTCCATGGTATCAGTAGTGTGATCGATTATACCTTCTCTTTTGATTCGCAAAGCACTTTCACAAGCACTCTTTTAGCCTACTCGTCACTGTGCTGGGCACACAACAACTCAATAAATTCTGAATTGAATCAGTCCTTATTTATGGAGTGAGGCAAGTGCAGTAGAACTAATTATCTTCCTCCTCCTCTCTCTCTCTCTCACTTCCTCTCTCTCTCTCTTTCTCTTTCTTTCTTTCTTTTTTGATCCATTATAAGGAAATCCAAAGAACATGTGATTCTGACACTAAGGCCACACAGCAAGAAAATGGCAAACTGATAGGAGAGGTCCAGCCTCCTGCTGCCCGGAGTGAGGGAAGGGGGCCCTTCTGCTACACCCATGTGACTCCGAGGTGTATTCATGAAACTTCTGTGGCTGCTGATCAGTGTGTGTGTGTGTGTGTGTGTGTGTGTATGAGACGGAGTCTCGCTCTGTCACTCAGGCTGGAGTGCAGTGGTGCGATCTCGGCTCACTGCAATCTTCACCTCCTGGGTTCAAGTGATTCTCCTACCTCAGCCTCCCAAGTAGCTGGGGTTACAGGCACCCACTGCCACACCTGGCTAATTTTTGTATTTTTAATAGAGACAGGGTTTCGCCATGTTGACCAGGCTGGTCTCGAGCTCCTGACCTCAAGGGATCCACCCACTTGGCCTCCCAAAGTGCTGGGATTACAGGTGTGAGCCACCACACCCGGCCTGATCTCTTGATCAGTATTTCAGTGCTCCTGGTGGCATAGGCTCTTCAGAGCTAGCACAGGTGCTCTCCCAGGCCTTTGGTGTAGGGATTGATGTGATCTACAATCCCATCTGTTTCCTTTCTTTTGCTCAGATGTCTTTCTGTAAGTAAAGTCGCTCATGGGTCAAAAAGCACAAATTAAAATTGCCAGAGGAAAACAAATCAGTCTTTTCACTCTGAGATCCCCTCTGGGAAAGCCAAGCATTTCTAATAAATGATTATTTCTATTCCAGAAAGACACCAAAAAGGGAACTGCAAAAACAACTCATTCTTCAAAATACCAGTTTGGCAGATAGTTCTGCGATATCACCAACATTCCCTCTCCAGGTTACTGAGAAATTTGGGGACAAAGAGAACTTACTTAGCAGTGGTGCCATCAGCTGCAACAGTTCAACTAGCCATGAAGGAGCCACTTGTCCCTTTGGTCTAAGCAGGTTTGGCTATTATTTTGCAGGAGTATGGTTAATCATATTAAGAAAAATTATCCAGAACTTCAAAGTTAGACAAAATGATGACTAAAAGTTCTCTCTGAGTCTCCTTGAGCACTGTCCTAACAATCATCTGAGGGCCAGTTAATGACCCGGGGAAATGAAACTTTTGGTTGACTTATAATTGATTGGGATTTAGACTCTAAGAGCACAGGTTCATTTGTAGAATATTTGATAAGTTGCTGTGATGATTAATTTTATGTGTTAACCTGACTAAGCCATAGGGTGCTCAGATATTTGACCAGACATTATTTCTCGCTGTGAGGGTGTTTCTAGGAGATTAATATTTGAATCCATAGACCGAGTATAAAGCAGATGGCCCTCCCAGTGTGGGTGGGCCTCATCCAATCCATTAAATGTCTGAGTAGATTAAAAGGCTAAGTAAGAAAGAATTCTGTCTCTGTCTGCCTGTCTTTGAGCTGGAACATTGGTGTTCTGCCTTCAGACTCAGATTCAGACTGGAAGTTATGCCATCAGCTCTTCTGGGTCTGGACTTCTCAGCCTTCATAATCAGGGGAGTCAATCTCTCTTTTTTTTTTTGTTTTGAGATAGAGTCTCGCTCTGTCACCTAGGCTGGAGTGCAGTGGCATGATATTGGCTCACTGCAACCTCTGCCTCCCGGGTTCAAGCGATTCTCCTGCCTCAGCCTCCCAAGTAGCTGGGACTACAGGCACGTGCCACCACGCCCAGCTAATCTTTGTATTTTTAGTAGAGATGGGGTTTTACCATGTTGGTCAGATGGTCTTGAACTCCTGACCTCGTGATCCACCTGCCTTGGCCTCCCAAAGTGCTGGGATTACAGGCATGAGCCATCATGCCTGGCCGAGTCCATCTCTTTTAATCAATCAATCTCTCTCTCTCTCTCTCTCTCTCTCTCTCTCTCTCTCTCTCTCTCTGTGTGTGTGTGTGTGTGTGTGTGTACAACACATCCCATTGCTGTTTCTCTGTTGAACTCTAATACAATTGCAAATAAATTTTGTCAGAGATGCCCATGACATCTGTCCAATAGAAGAAATTATGGTTTTATTGTCCTCTAGGACATGTGAAAGGAAAATGTCTTGGGCGCCTTCAAGCTGGGAACTGCTCAGGGCAAACCTGCCTCCCATTCTATTCAAAGTCATCCCTCTGCTCTCTGAGATAGATGCATATTCTGATTGCCTCCTTTGGACAGGCTTATCAGAAACTCAAAAAAATGCAACCATTTGTCTCTCACTTACCTGTGACCTGGAAACCCCTTCCTGCTTCCAGTTGTCCCCGCCTTTCTGGACAGAACCAATGTACTTCTTACATATATTGATTGATGACTCATGTCTCCCTAAAATGTATAAAACCAAGCTGTGTCCCGACCACCTTGGGCACATGTCGTCAGGACTTCCTGAGGCTGTGTCATAGGTACGCATCATTGACTTTGGCAAATAAACTTCCTAAAATGATTGAGACTTGGCTCATCATTTTTCTCAATTGACAAACATCAACCAGTTTTGCATCTAATTTTGCCATCTTATTCTACCATTATTTTTCCCACTAAGTAAACATTTATTATGGCTCTCCGGAAAAATAAGTAAATAATTCTCTTTGATTTTGTTGTTGTTGTTGTTGTTGTTGTTGTTGTTGTTTTGAGACAGGGTCTCTCTCTGTCACTCAGGCTAGAGTGCAGTGGTGGATCTCAGCTCACTGCAGCCTCAACCTCCCAAGCTCAAACAATCCTCCCACCTCAGCCTCCCACGTAGCTGGGACCATCATGCTGGGCTAATTTTTGTATTTTTAGTAGAGACAGTTTTGCCATGTTGCTGAGGCTGGTCTCGAACTCCCGAGCTCAAACAATCCGCCTGTCTTGGCTTCTCAAAGTGCTGGGAATACAGACATGAGCCACTGTGCCAGGACATAAATAATTCTTGTGCACTGGATGTTCTTTCTAAAACAAACTACTGCTGTCTAGAGAAGGAGAACAAAGGAATCTGAAGCACTCAGCAACTCTATTCCTCACTGTCACTCACTTGGAGCTCCAGGGCTGGCACCCCACGCTGTAGCAGAAAAAAAACTGGAACAGAGGAAGACTCCCTTAACGCTGAACTACAGCCAGGCACAGCAGGAACTTCCTCACTGGCGGGAGAGTGATCTATTCTAAGGGAAGGATTAGAGACACAGGCTGTGGAGGCCTTAAAGAGACCCACGGGAAGGGATAAGGAGTTTGAGGGAAGTAGGAAGTCCCCATGTGGGATATCCTCTAAAGGTCCAAACAGAGTCTCGTTATCCAGTAGCAGAGATGAGTTAGCTAAAGTGGAACTTGAAGGAGCTAAAGGATTGCTTACACCCCCAGCACTAGCATGGAAGCCCATGACCACAGGGACCCTGGTCACCTCTGTATCTTTAGGAGAGGCAGCAAATGAGTAGCTAAAGGAAGGTGAATCTATACTGTAGAGCCAACCTGATGAGGATGAACTACAAAAGGACATGAGGGAACTTTCTGGGTTGATAGAAATGCTCTGTACTTTGATGAGGGCTCTGGGGTGATGGAAATGTTCTGTATCTTGATGAAGGTAAACTTTTTGTCAAAACTCATCAACTGGGCCACGTGCAGTGGCTCATGCCTGTAATCTCAGCACTTTGGGAAGCCAAGGCAGGCAGATTGCTTGAGCCCAGGAGCTCCAGGCCAGCCTGGGCAATATGGTGAAACCCCATCTCTACAAAAAAATACAAAAGTGGCACATGCCTCTGGTCCCAGCTACTCTGGAGGTTGAGACAGGAGGATCACCTGAGCCCAGGGAGGTTGAGGCTGCAGTGAGCTGTGTTCATGTCACTGCACTCCAGCCTGGGCAACAGAGTGAGACCCTATCTCAAAACAACAACAACAAAAATCTGATCAGCTGTATACTTAAAATGGATACATTTTATTGTATGAAAATTATAATTCAATAAAACTGATTTAAGAAGAAAAAAACTATTTGATAAATTAGTTCCTAATTTCCTACATTTTAAAGATGGTTTGTGACTCATTCTGAGCAATTCCTGGCTTACAGAGGCCTGACTTCACTCTCTTACCACATTCAGAGGTAACATTTTCATTTCAAATGCAAAAGCTGACATAAGTGCAAATACTTGGGGAGACCCAGTGGAGGCAGAGTCTTTCCTTATGTGGGAGACCACAATTTGTCACCCCAAAATATGCCTCTTTGGCATAAGGATTGTTGAGCTGAAGATAAGACGAAGCAGATGCAGGAAAGCTCTTTGCCCTTCCTCTATTTGCCTAAAAGCTACACAAATTTACAAAGACAAATGGGATCCCACCCCCACCCACTTCTCCCAGGGAGCACAAAGGTCTCCCACTGACGACAACGTTAGACCCTCAATGACCTGAAGATGGCACCAGAGGAATCTACATGAACAAGCTTTACTCACCAGCCTTCATCTCACTTGCCTTTCCACAAGTTGCTGCCCCTAGAGATTCAAAATCCTCTTCCTGTGTCTTGTCACGTCTCTAAAAATCTACTGTTCTTTGTTGAAGATGCTATATAAGCTGGAATTCAAAGCCACCACTATGAGACTTACTCATTCCCTGGGTAGAGCCCGTGTGAATATGAAAGACACCTGTCAATAAACTTTGGTTTTTCTCATTAATCTGACTTTTGTTACAAGGGTCTCTTGCAACTAAGAATTCGTGAGGATTGAGGGAAAATTATGTTTCCTCTTCAACACTTATATAAAATAACCTTTAAAATTAAATAAAACTGAGATAAATGTACAATTTGACATTAGCTGACCAAGTGCTCTTCACTTCAGCTGGCAAAAAGCAAAGAACTGTGAAAAATTTGAATTAGAGGGAACGTTGGAGATCATCTAGCGGCCAACTCACTCACTGATGACTCATACAGGTGAGGTCACTGAGGCCCAGTTGAAGAAAGAGTAACTGGGAAATACCTTCCTTTTCCTTCAGAATCACGTCTCTTAGAAATCTTCCTCACTTCCTCTTAAAAAGCAACACAGTGACATTTCTGCAAATAAGAGTCTGAGAAACACCTGCAACACAGGTCCGTCTGATAATGAAGATAAAAATGCCTTATACTTAAAAAAAAAGTCTAGTGTCAAATCACTCCAATATATCCAGTATGAAGTTATATTTTTAACTATGTTTTCCTCAAGTAACATGGATAATAAGTCCTTTTGAGATAATAAAGCCTTTGTCTTCGGCGTTAAAAAAAATCCAATTTATTTTCTCCAAGTCGGGGACATTGATTTTTAAGATGAAAATCTGCAGTTTTGCTACAGCTGCTGCCGGCATAGACTTCTTGCACGAATACATCAAGATGTTTCTATTTGTCTTCAGATCCTTGCCAAGAGTTGAGCAATGGCTGAACACGGCATCACATCTGCTTTGGCCTGCATGAAGAATTTTCGTGTTGGTAGCAGTAACATGTGTGGTATTTACTTCACTGGACATCCATTTCAATTCACTCTGATTGAATACCTGCTATGTGCAAGACACTGTGCTATGTGCTGATGGAGAAGTTACCATGTAAAGTGCTAGGAGGGAGAGTTAGACACATAGTGGGAGGAGATAGAAACCTCAGGTAGTAGCATTCACTCATTCATTCAATGAACACGGCACCAAGCCAGGGCCCGATATCTCCATTCCAATAGTTGCTTTCTTGAGCTATTAAGACACCTCTAAACTGAAACCGCCTTTGGAAAATTATGACTGAGACAGTGAAAGAGATCTAACCTAACTGACTCCATCTTGCTTCTAGACTCCAAGCTGTCCTTCTTCATTCCTGGGCACAGGCTGAACTAACTTTGGAAGAAACTTATAGTTTATAGTTTAAATAAAGACAGTAACAGATCTTTCCCAAAGCAGACCTCCTTCTTGCCTGGGGACTAGATTGCCTTTGCGGGACTAACATTAGCCACAAGATTAGAAATTACGGTTTAGGAGTCATGCAGCTGGAGGTTACAAGATTCTGACCGTCCCTAAACTGCTCCTAAGATCAGTGCTTGAGATATTTTGCAGACCCTGCACTTGATGGATTAGCTGGCACAACCCAGATCAATAAACTGGCTCATCTGATCTTGTGGCCCCCACCCAGAAACTGACTCAGCACAAGAAGACAGCTCTGACTCTCTCTGATTTCATCTCTGACCAATCAGCACTCCTGGCTCACTGGCTTCCCCAACCCACCAAGTTATCCTTAAAAACTTTGCTCTGCAAATGCTGGGGGAGACTTCTTTGAGTAATAGTAAAACTCCAGTCTCCCACACAGCCGGCTCTGCGTGAATTACTCTTTCTCTATTGCAATTCCCCTGTCCTGATGAATCAGTTCTGTCTAGGCAATGGGCAAGGTGAACCCCTTGGGTGGTTACAAAACTAGAAGAGAAATGAATATGGGGCTGTGGCTATCAGGGCAGTAATAAAAATATGATGCGAGTCCTTTGCCAATCTTTATTCAGTTTACCTAACTGTAAGCTTTCGTTTCTGGCTCTGCTCCCAAGGCAACAGACCATATTACAAGTTACTTACATTAGCAAACAAACTACATTAATCTATAAACTAATTAAAATATACTGTAATGATTTCCCAGTGATATTTTTTAATGTTCATTTTGGATACTGAAAATGAAAATCATGCACTCCACCCAGCCCTTCGGGAACGCTGAAGGCCAGAGCAGCTCACAGGTTATAGATTTTGAATCTGTAGGAGACAGGCACACCTCAACATTCACCTTCAGCCCAAACCTCTGCATAGAGAACTAGCAGACCTTTAGCAACAGCAACCTAATATATTCTCACCTGAAAGAGAGAGAAAACCCATATTCAGGGCATTGGGGAATAAAGAGAACCAAACGGGTTCCGCTGGGGTTGGTGGCACTTTGGGGCTTTCTTGATCCATCCCATCATAGCCATGGTTTAGGATGGGGAGGAACAGGCTCGCATGTGCTGTTTTAGTCCCACTTTAAGTATCCAAAGTGACATTTTCCAGGTCTTCCCTCCCAAGTTATTTGAGGACCCCATGAGTCAAGAAGAGGGTTTTGAAGGTAACAGTTGTGCAAGGGATGGGCTTCTGCACAACAAACACTGTCTACTGCGCTTGAACCCCTCTGGAGAGCCACCCTGAGTTGGTAAGGATGTGATGAGGTGAGAAAGGGGGAGAGGAAGCAATGAGCAAGGGTTTGAGTTGGTCAAATCCTTCCAGCAAGTTCCCATGCAAGGGTTCTTGACACAGAGGCCTGTTACAGGCCTGCTGGTGCTCAGGGGACATTGCCTCCCAGACAGCTCCAAGGGATACCCCAAACACCCCTAGCCAAAGATCCCGGCTCACCTCAGCCCCCAGTCTCTCTCAGATCTGGTTTCTAGTTTATAAGGTAAGGCTCTCATCCTGGGCTGTCAGGTAGGGCCCCCAAGAGAAGACTCACCTGGGCCCTTCCCTCCCTCCCCCTCATTTCCCAGGGAAGGATGGGGTATGGGGTATGTCTTGAAGTATATTTTGCTTTTGTTTCTGTTTTTTTTCTTGTTTTTTTTTTTGTTTTTTTGTTTTGAGACGTTGACTCACTCTGTCGCCAGGCTAGAGTGCAGTGTTGCAACCTCGGTTCACTGCAATCTCTGCCTCCTTGGTTCAAGTGATTCCCCTGACTCAGCCTCCCAAGTAGCTGGGACTACAGGAGTGCACCGCCACACCGGGTTAATTTTTTGAATTTTTAGTAGAAACGGGGTTTCACCATGTTGGCCAGGATGGTCTCAATCTACTGATGTCGTAATCCACCCACCTCAGCCTCCCAAAGTGCTGGGATTACAGGCGTGAGCCACCACGCCCAGCCTGAGGCATATTTTTTAATCAACTGTCACCTCTCTTCATCCTGCCTTCCACTTCCAAGCCATGATTTTAAACTATAGACAACCGGGGGGAAAGATACCCAGGCCAGAGCTGGTACAAAATCCTCCAACAGTAAGTGACAAAGACCCTTGAGAAAGAAGAGCCTGGAGAAGGAGGAGGCCACAGAGGGTGATGCCTGGGATAGGGGTGAGGAAGAGAAGGGAGGGGAAGGGGAGAAGAGATGGGAAGGAGTCCCCAGGGACCGGGTGTGGTCATTGTACAGTGGGGATGGGGGTCCCGAGGTGTGGTTGGGTCCATGGTTAGTCTCAGGATGGCAGTTCAAGCTCAGCCCTGCAGGCACCAGCCCAGCCCCACACAGAGCCCAAGGGTGGGGCAGCTGGGCTGTAGGAGGCCGTGAGCTGAGGCCTTGCCTCCTCCCCCGGGGCCTTCTGCAGAGTCCTGGGGAGAGGCGAGGCACTCATCAGTGGGGAACTTGTGGTTCTAATTAGGGCCCAGAAACCCCTTGTAACCAGGTTCAAGACCATCAGCCTGTGAGTGAGGAAGGGGCTAGAACCCCAACTGAGGACAAAGGGGAGTGGCCAATGAGCCCCGTTTACCCATGAGACTGTACTAAGGGCTTTGCCAAGTGAGTTGCTAAGTGAGACATTTTCACCAACGAGAGCAAAAATAGTTTGTGCCAACAGACACCCCTACATCCTAGTTTTGACCAGCTTTTTCTTTTGCAGCATACATTTCCCCACCTGGGACCCGACAGTCCTCCCACAGGTAAAGTACACAGCTAAAAATGTAAGCAGTGTGACGGGGTAGCATGGCTTAAAGGCCTAGAGCTAGGCTCATTCTTCACTAAGTTGGCCCAGAAGTACCAAAAACCTTCCAAGAACCTTTCTGTTTTCTCCTCTTTGAGTTCACAGTTCCATTAGGTCTAGTCTTTCCTGGAAGCACTGGTTTTCCTAACTGGTACTCTCTACTTCCACCTGCTAGTTAGAAGTGGAGATGTTGACTTTGGTCTCCTGCATTTCTGGAAGGTGACCCTCGAGAATTGTTCTACTCTCCTGAAAGACCTGTGTGTTTCTGACTTTGTGACTGTTCAGGAGACCCAAGGTTGAGTCTTGGGAAGAGCACCATGAAGGCCACTGGGAGGCTGGGACCTGGCCCCTGCTGTGGAGTCCTTACCTGGACAAAGGAAGGTAAGGGGAGCACTGTCCAGCTGTGGCTCCCTCTGAGCCTGCTTTCCAGGCTTGTGGACTTGTGGACCTCGTTCCCAGGAATAGATGTCCCTCTCCTGTCTTTCTTGGCCTCTCTCTCAACACTCATCTGTCCAATGTTGCTCCTTATCCGCTACCACTATTTCTCTGCTGCAGTTCCCAGTGGCTCCCCAGATCTCTTTTCCCCTAGCAAGACGGTCGTAAGCTGAGGTACCCTTCAAGGGCAAGGAATTCCCAGTTAGGATAAAGCTGGTCACCACTTTCCTCTGTCTCTGTGTTAGTCCATTTGCAGTGCTATAAAGGAACACCTGAGGCTGGGTAGTTTATAAAGAAAAGAGGTTTATTTGGCTCATGGTTCTGCAAGCTGTACACAAAGCATGGTGCCAGCATCTGCGTCTAGTGAGGGCATCAGGAAGCTTCCTGTCATGGCAGAAGGTGAAGGGGAGGTAGCATGCCACATGGCAAGAGAGGGAGCAAGAGAGAGCAGGAGGTGCCAGGCTCCTTTTAAACAACAAGTTCTTGGGTGAATTCATAAAGTGAGAACTCACTCATCACCAAGAGAATTAGGTGACAGTGCTAAGCCATTCATGAGGGGTCCACCCCCCATGATCCAACCACCTCCCACCAGGCCCCACCTCCAACACTGGAGATCACATTTCAACATGAGATTTGGAGGGAATGACCAAAACCATATCAGTGTCCGAAATTCCTATTTCCAGCTTTGTTTCCCCTTGATGTTCTTAGCTCTTCTCTCTTCCAAAATGACCAGATTTTCACTCTCTCTCTGTTCATCTCCTCCTCAGTTCTTAGGACCATCGGTCTTCTCCTCAACTCACCAGTGTCTCCCACCTGTGCAGCACGGGTTTTCCGTAGGCTGACCACTGTACACAGCTTGGTGTTGGTCTTGGTTGGTTTGGAGCTTATTTTACAGCCCTGTGAAGGTTAAATATATTTCCACTTTACCAGTGAGGAAGAATTGGTATGAATTGTTCAAGGTCGCAGGGCAACTAAAGTTGGAGTGAGAACTCTGGTCAGAAGATTCATCCCCACCTGAGCTGTCTGTCCTGAAATCCTTTTCCTCCGCATTGTCTTGTACTCTTTAATTTCTTATCCTTTTCTTTCATAGGCAGAATCTAGCACCTTGGGAGCAGGAGTCATAGAACTGGCCAGGACCTAACCAACTACTGCCTGTGCCCTGTAGCCAGAGCTCCCCAGGAACAAAATGGACTTTTTAAAATTTGTTGCAATGGGGGAGTCTGTCTGTGATAAGGAACCATGGAGTGTCTCGGTAAGACGGTGTTAGAAGGGACTTCTAATATATATGGGCTCGTGTTAAGTGATTTGAGAAATGTCTTCAGGAAGCAGGGATTTGCTCTGGATTGAATGCTATCAGGAGCAATACTAGGAAAGGGCATCTTAATTTTTATGTTGAAGGTGGAATGCGTGCAGCAGGGCTAAAGCTATGATTGGTTAAAAAAACAGCAAGCAGTCAGTTGTGTTAACTGGAGTGGGAGATGTTTGGTGATTCTTGTGATTCACACGGTGACCTTGTTTTTGTCTCTACTCAGACATGATTACAGAATGGTCTTGTTTTTGCCAGCCCCTGTCTGATGCTGGCAATCTGTGAGGTAGGCTGTGGTTCAGCAGGAAAACATTACAGCCCAGCCGTGAGCACCTGGCCTGTAAGGGCCAGCTGTCAGGGACTACTTTTCTCTCTCTGGCTACAAAGGCAAAGCCTCAGACCTTAAGTTCCAGCCTGCTCTATATCCCAGACTCATATCTTCATGTTGGATAACGATCATCACATGTGAAGAGGAAGAGGAGGAGGGATGGACAAGAACAAGGAAGCAGGTTTGTTTGCGGGTGAGGGTGAAATGACATCTTAGCTTAGAGGATTCGTGTCTCTGTGAACTGAATGGATCCAGGGTTCCATTCCTCTATCTGGGTAGAAGGGAATCCAAAGCCATGTCAGGAAAAAAGGATTACGATACCATTGGTGTGCAGGTGTCTTCTATATTATTAGAGAAAGTTCCAGGTGGAGGGGTGGGGAAGGCAACTATGGAGTGGCTGTTCCTTAGCACAGATAATTCTCTTAGGAATGCAATCCTTTCCTAAGAGAACACGTCTAAGGGAAGCAAAGCTAAGGTAATTGTACATGCTGATTTTCTGGTACATCTCTGATTTTAATAGTATAATTATTCCATTACCTTGTTATAGATTGTATAATTTTATTATACATATTATATTTTGCATAATTTTGTTTTAGTGAAGGGAATTCATTACTTGTCTGTCCTCTGAGAAGCAGACAGAAGTATAAGAGATGTTTTGGGAGCAACACCTGTGAAGGATCCAGGGTTCAAGGGAGCAGGAGTAGGCAGGGAGAGCCCTCCACAACACAGGTCCCACACCTGTGTAAAAGAGAGAGCAGGAAAGGCTGGGTAGGGAGAACCTCAGACTGCAGTACAGTTATGAGAACATCTTGGCCAGATTGCTGGGGGGTTCCCAAGCTAAAATTCTCCATGAGAGGAGTCACCCTTGTTGGGAGGGAATGGATCAGCACAAATGCTCCTATGTATTCAGTCACTGCCCAGAGGCAGCCAGGGTAAGTCTAATCTAGTGTCCTTAGGGGTGGCAGCCAAGGCTGTCAGTCAACTCTGCTCCTTGTGGCAGGTTCTATTAAAGCGATCTGAGTGGTGCCCTCCACAGCCATATTGGCTTCAGCTGCCACTACCACTTTTTTTGAGTCTTTGAATCCATTTAAGTTCTCCTAGTAGCAGAGGCCAAGAAGGAAGTAAACATACAAGAGATTGATTAAGGGAAATACCTGTGAAGGATAAAGGGGGAAGAGAGCAGAAAAAAAAATCCCTATATAAATGTGACTTAAATTGTATAGTGGTGGTGAGTAAATACATTTGTACAAGAGTTTTTGTTTTTGTTGTTTTAAAAAAGCTTTTGTTGTGCATTCTGAATTTTGCTTTGGGAAATATGGTTTCCTTATGTGATGTTAAGTAACAGAATTGCAATTAGAAGCATCAAACAAAAAATAAATTCTACTTCAACTACTACATTTTGCATGGCATCTTTCTGTGAGGAACTTTGTAGCTACCGTCTACCTCAGTGGTTCTCAGCTTCTCAAATGGGGGTAATTTTGCCCCCCAGGGGACATTTGGACTTGTCTGCGGACATTTTTGGTTATCACAGCTGAAGCAGGGTATTGCTGGCGTCTAGCAGGCAGGGGCCAGGGATGCTGGAAAACATCCTATAGTTCACAGGACAGCCCCCACAACAAAGAATTATCCAGCCCCAAATGCCAATAGTGGCAAGGTTTTGAAACGCTGCCTGGCTGATCCTCTTAGTCCTCTTGCAAGGAAACCAGCAGCACAGGTGACTTAAGTGGGCACTGAGGGGCATTCTAGATAGGCTTAGTGGGGAGACTTCTGAGCCTGGGAGCTCCCATATGGAAAGGATTATCCCTGAACCAGCCCTAGAGCAATATGGCAACATACAGCCATCTCCTAATGGTAGACCATTCATGGAAATCAAGTGTTCTGCAGAATAGCACCCTCTTTCCGATTTAAATGATAAACTCTGGCTTAATGAGTGCCCCAAATCCCCAATAGATTTCCAAATATGTAACTAAAACACGCACGCACACACACACACACACACACACACAAATCCCTTATATAAGTTACAGAAACTATCATGTCAGAAAGTAAAATACTATAAACCTCAATTCCAAGCACTACATTTCCTATACAGCAACATCTGAGAGAGGTGTACCCACACCTGCCCTGCCATTCTAACCATTGTCTTTGGGATATAATCTGAACCTTTCCCAGCCTATCTTGATTAAAATCTACTGAGTTTTGTGGACTGTCAATAGAAATTTTTCTTAAAACACTGGATGAAAAACAGTGAGAGATACATTTTGTAGGGTCTGAGTATTAAAAATCCAGAAGCAACACAGCTTGCCAGGAATAAAAGAAAACAAATTCAGAGTTATATTTGACATGGAAAGTGTTCATTGGAAACATCTGAAGCATATGCTTGTATTTTAGAGCCCCAAAACACTTCTGGGGGGCCAGGAAGAAAGATTTTGTTGACTTTTTTCCCTCCCCATTCACCTCTAACTCTGTGTGTATTGTCCTAGTCAAGCTGACAAGCAGCTCCAAGGGGATGCTGGAGCACCGGGGATGTTAGGAGCCCCACACTGAGAGCATGGAAACCTGGATTCCACCTCTGCTTACTTTGTCTTTATCAGTGGTACTCAGAGATGCAGATGGCTTTGTCCTCAACTGCAGGACATGGACATAAACATGAAGGTACGGCCAGGCGCAGTGGCTCACTCCTGTAACCCCAGCCCTTTGGGAGGCAGGCGGATCACCTGAGGTCAGCAGTTCAAAACCAGCCTGGACAACATGGTGAAATGCTATCTCTACTAAAACTACAAAAATTAGCCAGGTGTGGTGGCTCATGCCTGTAATCTCAGCTACTTGGGAGGCTGAGGCAGAAGAACTGCTTGAACCCGGGAGGTGGAGGTTGCAGTGAGCCAAGATTGCACCATTGCACTCCAGCCTGGGTGACAGAGTGAGACTGTCTAAAAAAAAAAAAAAGTACAATGTTAAGTGTATGTAAGCCCGCAACTGGGCTCCATCCATCTCCACTCAGCTCTGTTCCCTGGGAGTCTGACCAGACTGCATTGCCTGGACCCACGGCTAGCTGGCTTCCAGCTGGGTTCCCCCAGTGGAAAGCACCTGCAAGAGTTAAGAGGTTGTACAGAGGCAGGTGCTGGACTGTTTCCTCCCAGCCTCCTCTGTGTGCTTTGCTGCATTTTCTGTCTATGGCTATGTCCTCCACTGAGAGATCTCTTATTGTGTGGACCGGCTATGGCTCCAGCAGCATTATTTGCTCCTGTGGCCTTCTTCCTGACAGGGTACTTCCTGCTGTTGCTAGCTTCTGAATGCCTCAATATCCCTTGTCGTTTCACTGAATAGCACCCAGAGCTGTGTAAGTATGGGAAACCCTCACTTTGCACAGTGGTGTGGGACTGTGAAATGGCCATGCAAGCTGAAACCATGCAAAACAATCTTAATAATCAATGTGGAAGATGGCGATTGTCCTCTGACCTTTCAAAAATGTTTGCCAAAACATTGAACTTTCTTACTGTCAGTAAGAGAAAAAGTCACAAAAATTGACATTAAATACACTAATTGAAAACATGAGAACTATTGGAAATTAAAGTGTTTTCTTTGTGAAAATCTTACCGAGAACAGTTTGGACAGTGCTTGCCACTTCCTTCCCATCATATATAGATTTTGATTCAGTGAGTATCTTTTCTGTTCCCGGAAAATGGTCATCGTCCTTTCTCAGGCTTGGATTCGTTCTTACATTTTATCTTTTTTGCTTTCAATTCACAAAATATCTCTAAGAATTCCTTTACATGGTTTTTTGTTGGCATCATTTCCTCCAGGACATCTTCATCCTTTTTACCACAGGCATTTTTCTCGTTTATGTAGATAAGCTCACAGTCACTACATTCCTCTGGTTGCATATCCAGAACTTCAAACAGCAGCAGCATCCACCTTCCCACAGTCAGCTTTTTCTTTTCTAACTCCGTTTATATTCTACACAAACCTCACTTCCATCATTCTCGTTTTGCATTTCTTTGCTGCATTTTTATATTTATTAGTCAGTTCCCTCTTTCAATTATCCATTTTTGTAAACTGTCACATGAATTTCTCACCAGAAGGCAAAGTGCAACACAACTACACACTTTGCTGTCAATGGATGAGCTGAATAACAGGTACATGGTGCCCAGTCACCAATACACTTTGAAAGAAGTGATGTGGTGGGTCACTGATCATGCAGCACATCTGTTAGTGATGTGTGGCCTGAAGAGTTAGCATTGAAATTATACTTTAGCAAGGGGCCAGGTGCAGTGGCTCACACCTGTAATCCCAGCACTTTGGGAGGCCAAGGGGGGTAAATTACTGGAGGTTAGGAGTTCGAGACCAGCCTGGCCAACATGGTGAAACCCCATCTCTACTAAAAATACAAAAATCAGCTAGATGTGGTGGTGGCATGTGCCTGTAGTCCCAGCTATTCAGGAGGCTGGGGCTAGAGAATCTATTGAACCCAGGAGGCAGAGCTTGCAGTGAGCCAAGATCATGCCACTGCACTCCAGCCTGGGTGACACAGCAAGACTCCATCTCAATAAAAAATGAAATAAAATAAAATTATACTTTACCAGTATAACAACGTAGCTGAAATTTGAACTATCTGGTTGGGGCTTTGTTAAACTGTGGTCATTGATATTTAAGCATGTCAGAACTGTATAAATTGAGGACTGCCTGTAATCCCTTCAGTCTTTTTTTTTTTCTTCTTTTTTTTTTTTTTTTTTTGAGACAGAGTCACACTCTGTCACCCACGCTGGAGTGCAGTGGTGTGATCTCGGCTCACTGCAACCTCTGTCTCCTGAGTCCAAGTAATTCTCCTGCCTCAACCTCCTAAGTAGCTGGGATTACAGATACGTGCCACCATGCCCAGCTAATTTTTGTATTTTTAGTAAAGACGGGGTTTCAGCATGTTGGCCAGGCTTGTCTCGAACTCCTGACCTCAGGTGATCTGCCCACTTCGGCCTCCCAAAGTGCTGGGATTACAGGCTTGAGCCACCATGCCTGGCCTCATTACAGTCTTATGAACTGAGTTGGATTCTGTCTCCTACTGGGACATGACTGGTAAAGGGTGCAACTAGCTCTCCAAGGGAGTGGGAGAATCAAAAGGCTGTGCAAAGTTTAGTCAAGCTCTGCCACAGAGTCACAGAGCCAGCCATCAATGATCCTACCATGCAGGAATAGGCAGGTAGGAAGGTACCTGGGGGCATAGCACTCTCCTAGGTTCATGCTCTTCAAGAAGAGGCCTCTTGAAAGGGCTGATTCCAAAGCAAAGACTGAGACAGCCATGCTTAGGAACTAGGAATTTGTGGAAAAGGAACTAGGATTTAACCCAGCCGCACAATTGAAAACATTCTTCCTCTACTGAAAGACTCATAGGAGCAAGCTTTTGGGAACCAGATGGATGAGTCATCATGTAGTCTTTAAGATCTTTTAATTCTCCTGCCCCCTGGTTTCCAGTTCCCTCCAACATTCAGGCTTTGGGTCTGCAATGGCTCCATGACACAAACTTCTAGTTGCTTCCCATTTGCCCTTTCCTTAAAGAGTTTAATTTAATTTGGGTGTCAAGGTAACTACCTAAAAGATTGCACTTCTCAGACTTCTCAGCCTTTCTTACAGCTACACACTGGAAAAAGTTCTGGCCTATGAGATAAATACAAGGAAAAGAGAAAGCTCCTTAAAGGAAGCTGACCGGAGGCCATGCACGGTGGCTCATGCCTGTAACCCCAGCACTTTGGGAGGCCGAACCAGGCAGATCACCTGAGGTTGGGGGTTCACCAGCCTGACCAACATGGAGAAACCTCGTCTTTACTAAAAATACAAAATTAGCTGGGTATGGTGGCGCATGCCTGTAATCCCAGCTACTCAGGAGGCTGAGGCAGGAGAATCACTTGAACCTGGGAGGCAGAGGTTGTGGTGAGCTGAGATCACGCCATTGCACTCCAGCCTGGGCAGCAAGAATGAAACTCCGTCTCAAGAAAAAAAAAAAGGAAGCTGACTAGACCTTTCTTACCCATTCTTCCTTTCTGAAGTGGGGATAATAATGGCTGGAGCTCCAGCAGCCATCATGGACCCTGAGGTGACCTCAAAGATGGACGCTCCGTGCTAGGATGGTAGAGTGGAAAAACAGAAGGAACTTTGATCTCCAATGACCACGAAGAGGCCAGATCAGCACTGGACTACCTGGCTCAAGTTTTCTATCTTATTTAAGTCTCTGTTTTTATTTTTTAAAATATATTTTATTTTATTATTATTCTTTTTAAAGATGAGGGTCTGCTATATTGCTTAGGCTGATCTCAAACTGCTGGGCTCAAGCAATCATCCTGCTTCAGCCGCCTGAGTAGCTGGGATTACAGGAGAGGGCCATCATACCTGGCCAAGTCCCTGTTATTCTGGATTTTCAACCAAATCTAATCCTAGCTGATAAGCATGCCTACTTCCTACTGAAACTAACTGATTACACTAAGTTCTTCAACTCCAACCTCTGCTTCTTGTTAAAATCAATTTAAAACAACCAATCTGATTGTCACCAAACCTGGTTAGTGTGCATGGTACCATTGCTCAATAGCTAGAGTGGTGGGAATTTCTTGAGGAAGACCATGGGAAGAGATATTCTAGGGCTGATGAGTTCTTTCCAAAAGCCTAAATTAGGAGGCAGCTGGCTTCACGTAAGTCAGTGGTTTCCAACCACTATATCTTGGAATCACCTGGGGAGTTTAAACACTACCAGTGCCTGATTCTGCTCCCCAGAGATTCTGATTTAACCAGTCTAGCGTGCAGCCGAGGTATTCGGTTTTCTAGAAACTACTTCAGGTGATTGTACCACTGACTTAACTTTCAATTTGGCCAGATCCTTATTAGTTCAGAGCTAACTGCATTGCCTGACTATTTTCCCTAGAGAATTGTCTTTCTTGTATAATAAGGAACTAGGACACAGCTGAGCTCACTGTGGTTTTTCCTACCCAGGTAAAGGTCATGCTTTTTGTTATCTCTTATGTAGGGGAGTTTCATTTCTAAAGCTTTTCATCGGTACTATTGTTCCACGATCTTCATAATTGTGTGCCAAGCAGCAGGGCAGAGCCTTTACACAGGTGTAGTCCACAACAGCAGTGTGAGGGAGGGAATAAGCCCACTTGCCAGATGGGATAACCGCCTCAGAGAGAGTGATCCTAAGCCTGGGTCACTGTGCTTCCCAGTGGATGATCTGTTCTTCACCTCCCCGTGCACATCTCTCATCACAAAAAGCTGGCCTGGCTCGTGGAAGCAGGGTATGTGGTAGCTAAACAGATGTGGATTCCAGGTGCTTCTCTGCTGCCTTCACCAATGACCTTGGAGAGAATCATTCATAGGTGATATGAAGTGATACAGTAACCACAGATAAACCAGCCATGGCTGACTTGAGAGGCTAAGAAAACTGGTCTTCAGCTTTTGTGTCTGTGAACTTGGCTCTGCTGCTCTTCCCATTTCAAATCATGCAGATGAAGAAACCACAGTTCAAACAGTGTGACTTCTCCAAGGCCACAAGACTAGAAGGTGGCAGAGCTGGAATCTAAATCTAGAGTTTCTTTCTGACCTAGTGTCACTGCCACTGACAACCTGGTTTAAGAAAACCCTAGAGGTTAGAGAAAGCCCTAGTTTCCTAACTTGCCTTGGCCCAGCTGTTTGGCTTGCCTGTCCTCATCCAAAAAACATTTTCCTACCGTATTGTCCAATTTTCTCAACAGTGCAAACCAGGAGAGCTACTCTCAAAAGCAGCTCCATCCATTTGTTTTTGAGCTCTTTAAAATGCTGAGTGTCCTGTCAGGTGGTAAACAACAACTCAAGAGCAGGCTCCAGGCAGAGTGCTTGCTGCATAGTAGGCACTCAATACTTACCAGGTGTTGATTTGGAGAAATGGTTTGCAAAAAGCCACTTAATACTAAAAAAGTGAGACTCCTGGGCTCATTCTCTAGCAAGGCATGTGACCATAGCTGGTCATTTAGCCTCCCTGTGCCTCAGTTTCTTCTTCTAAAGATTGCATTGGGCCAGACATGGTGGTTCATGCCTGTAATCCCAGCACTTTAGGAGGGCAAGGTGGGCGGATCACCTGAGGTCAGGAGTTCAAGACCAGCCTGCCAACATGGTGAAACCCTGTCTCTACTGAAAATACAAAAATTAGCCAGGCATGGTGGAGCACACCTGTAATTCTCGCTACTATGAAGGCTGAAGCAGGAGAATCCCTTGAAGCCAGGAGGCGGAGGTTGCAGTGAGCTGAGATCACATCACTGCACTCCAACCTGGGCGACAGAATGAGACTCCATCTCAAAAAACTAAATAAATAAAAATTAAAAAATAAAGATTGCGTTGATGTTTCTCCTCTGGCTGTGTTCTCACATTGCATGAAACAACAGTGCCTCCTAGTGGAGAAAAAGGTTAGTTGTTTTGTGGGTTGTGCCATGATTTTCAGCCTGAAAGAAAGATTCATAAACCATGCTCACAAATGAGTCACCCATGAAAAACAGGTGAGGTAGAGCCTACCATTAGGCCTCAGAATAACCCTAGAAAATCTGAGTGGAAAATGTGTTTTTACAGGATGCTGTACCACCAATCTCAAATACACATCAATATACACCACTATCAACTCTCCTTTACAAATCTTTCACAATCGCATCAAGAAAATCTGAAAACTTTCTTCAAGATCCAGGAAGGACTTGATTTATATAGCAGATGGCATGTGGGCTTTGGAACCCAACAGACCTGTGCTGAAATTCCAGGCCCGTCACTAAATGTTCTCACAAAAGTTATCTTTATACTTCATTTTCCTCAATTATGAAATAAGTTTAGTAATACCTCCCTCCTAGGTTTATGAATATTAAATATTGCCCAGCTCATGGTGAGGGGCTTTGGGGTCAGTGCAAACATTGTTAGCTTTGTTTTTATTAATATCTCCTTTTTATCTGTGCAAAGCCAAAATCAAAGGAAAAGTGTCACCTGGGGTCTAAGGCATTAGGGCCACACCAGCAGAGCAGTGTTTTCAGATGAGGCAAAGAAGTGCATGTTTGTGCGTAGAAGAGAAGATTGTTTTCCATGGGCCAGCTCCAACCAAGGCCTGAAGCAGCCTTTCTCTCCCATACGACTAGTGGTTATGCAGCAAAGGTCATGGGTGGGAGAGACATGGGGGAGTTATGGAAACAGTAAGAATGTTATTTGCAATGGTTCAAGCAGGAGACTTGAGCCCCACAGCAATGGAATTGGAGGAGCGTGAACAGATCAGAGAGTTCCTTGGGAAGCAAAAATCACAGAGTCCTGGTAATTACTTGGATCTCAAGTGTCTCAAGACAGACAATGAGTCACCTACGATGTCCCACAGGTTTGGGGCTTGGGTAACTGGGTAGGTGAGGATCTTCACTGAGATGGTAAACTAAGGAACAGGGGCAGACTTGAGTGGAAGGACTCTGAGTTCCCTTTTGGACATGTTGACATAGGTGCCTAAAGGCTTCTAGGTAGTGATGTCTACCAGGTGTCTGAATGTGTACACATTTGGGATTCAAGAGATAGCAATGGCCAATAGTCACTGCAGAAAATGAGATGGCCAGTGCAAGGGACGAGCCTTGCCTGGGCAGAGGAAACAGCCACCATTTCCATTCTACAAAATAGCTTTCTTATCTGGAAAGGATTCTACAAAACATTCCTGAGAACAGAGCATACAATCTTGAACTCAGGGGTCTTACAGATTATCTAATCCAAACCTCATTTTGTGGATGAAGAAACTGGGGGCCAAGATGTCCCACAGGCCTTCTCCAGGGTCCCACAGCCAGTACTGCCAGGACCAGCCCCAGGTCACCCATGCACCCCTTTCTCCACATGGAGGGTATTCATCTGTACTTCCTCCTTTCAGCTCTCCCTCCCCTTGGCTGGGATGGGCTAGGGTGAGGAAGGGTGAAGGAATGACCAGAAGGGAAAGGAGGAACAGGAACAGGCACGGCAGAGGTGGTGGGGCGAGGAGAAGAAAGCAAGACAGCCAGGTCTGTGCACACGGCTCCCACGCACTAGTGAAGACCAAGAGCTCACGGAAGGATCCTTCCCAGAAACCTCCTCCTGCTTGGCTGTCTTCACAGATGCCGAGGGTAGCACTGTTCTCCAAGAAAGGGCTTAGGCCCGTGCCCCTCCCACTTAGTTTTCTAGCATTCCCCTCACACAATTACCGTTAGCACAATTGATCAAAGTATCACAGGTCTAGGACAGATTTTTATAAACATAATTAAACAATACTCTTAATCGGATGAATAGAGTTCTTAAAAATTGGATCACATATCCAGAAGAATACAGCAGGATTCAGCATCAATAAGATTCCTATTTTTCACTTTTAGAGTTGTTAATGTTGAGAAACTTTGTTCCAATAAGTAAGTTGGTAAGACTGAAAGGAGTTTTGTTATAGCAGTGTCACTTAGCACTTGAGCTTCCAAGGTAAAAGTCAAAAGTGTTCTGTCGGGAGGGAGAACATTAGGCCAAATACCTAATACATGTGGGGCTTAAAACCTAGATGACGGGTTTATAGGTGCAGCAAACCACTGCGGCACATGTATACCTATGTAACAGACCTACACATTCTGCACGTGTAAACCGGAACTTAAAGTAAAATTAAATAAATTGTTAAAAAGAAAAAAGTATTCTGTCATTGGAAACTACTTTATATGGTCTATCAGCTGAGAACTTGATTAAGCTCTTCTCGGAGGTTAAAGGCAAAGGATTGGAACCCACTAAGTTTGTAAAAGGATTTTTCACACGGCCTTTTACTTAACACCTAAACCAATATTTCAAGTTGTCTTTTGCTTGGCATCCCCAAGATTTTTTACACACCAGGGCACACCCCATGGTAAGAGCAGGAAGGGTGAAGAGCTGGCCTTTCTTTTGTAAAAGGGAAAAGGGCAATTGCAAAAAAGGAGGTGGGAAAGAAAGCCTGCTCCCTAGGCCTGCGCCAAGGTAGCTCAATTCTAGTAAGGAGTAATTGAAAGGAAAAGAATAATAGAAACTGAGTCACGTACAACGATCATTTTTTGTATAACCCCTGGGAAATGCTCCAAACTGTGTACCTCTGAGGCAGGGCAGGGACTAGTGAGATGAGTGAGGCATTCACCTGGGGCACAAAATTTAGGGGTGTACCAACACTCAGTAAGCAAGAGAAATAATATTTGAATGCAAGTTTTTTTCATCAAAATTAATGTCCAAAAATGGTGAACAACACATCAAGTTTTTAAATAAAGACAAGATTGGAGGACAGGTATACTCGATTTGAAGTACACAGGTCTCAGCAGCCCAGATGTAAGCACATGGGCGGGAGAGGAAAGATGGGTGATGATACTCTTGCCCATACTGCCACCTGCTGCTGGAAGTGGAAAATGCCGACTGTCCTCCCAAAGAGCATCACAGCAGTCCGCCAGGTTCCACACTCACATGCAGAGAGGCATGGGTGCCCTCTTGTGGGCAGCCATCCAGTTCCGGAACTTTAAAAAAAAAACCCTATTCAGCCATGCCCGGTGGTGGCTCACGCCCGTAATCCCAGCACTTTGGGAGGCCGAGGCAGGCAGATCACAAGGTCAGGAGATCGAGTCCATCCTGGCTAACACGTTGAAACCCCGTCTCTACTAAAAAGACAAAAAATTAGCTGGGTGTGGTGGTGGGCACCTGTAGTCCCAGCTGCTTGGCAGGCTGAGCCAGGAGAATGGCGTGAACCCGGGAGGCAGAGCTTGCAGTGAGCTGAGATCGCGCCACTGCACTCCAGTCTGGGCAAGAGAGGGAGACTCCGTCTCAAAAAACAAAAAAACGAAAAAGAACAACAACAACAAAAACCCTGTTCACTTATATCCCACTAGAAAGCTGAGTGGGGGATGAAAAGAATCCGAGACTCAGAGTTACAAGATGTAGATTTTAGTCTAAGCATTGCCTCTCACTTGCTGAGGGGTCTGGAGCACATACCACATCATTCTTCTGGACTTATGCCAATGGATCTCATCACCTCCTCCAACAACTGTTGAATTTCAAGAGGTGCTTTCTGTGACAATGAGAAAGAGGCTGCCTGGCATGAAGTATGTACATAGTTCTCTGTAAGCTGCCTCCCCCAACCACCCCATCCCAATCCATCAAATCAAACTATCATCCACTTATTATTACTGAAGACAAGACACACTAGAAGACAACCAGAGAGAAAAAGGTACTGCAGAAGCCCAGACAGTGGAGCACTGGCCATGGCTGAAGGATAAGGAAGACTCCCCCGGTGGGGGTCACTAGAGCTGGGCCCATGATGGGTGGGTGGGCTAGGTCAGGCCAAGAGCTGGCCAACAGCCTCTGAGGACCACTGGGCCACTTCTCTGATGTTTTATTTCAGGTATGTTCCGGCCACATGAAGCATGCAGTGCAGGGGTCGTGGGAAGGCCAAGGTCTGGAAACAGCCCTGGGTTAAATCCTGGCCCTGCTACTTACTAGCTTCAGGACCAGTGAAAGTCACCAAACCTCCCGGACGACTCACTTTGCTTATTTTAAATGGTGATAACAACACAGCTTGTCCTGAGTGGATCAGGTGAAATAAAACAACGTATTTAAAGTGCTTGCACCTGGACACCTGAGCCGCTTTCCATGAAGAGTGGGAAGGAAAAGGTCGCGTGGGTGGGACAGTGCTGGCCGTGGTATTTGGCTCCCGGGATGTGCTGAGGAAGAAGGGGAACGCCCATCTTCCCTGTGGGCAGGCCCTGCTCCCCACTCCCCGCGGACCCCATAGCAAGACTCAGCATGTCAGTGCCTCCCAGAAATAGATCTACAGCAGGAGGGGTCAGCGGTGGGGGCGTCCCCCTAGAAATGGGGCAGGGGTGGGGCGATGCTGGATTCCAGCAGAGGGAAATGATTCTACAAAAAGAAGCCTGCAGCTTTGAACAGGGCCGTAACGTAAATAAAACATCGTGTCAGTGTTCGTTTCCTGGCTTTGGTAACCGTGCTGTGCTTAGCAGCAGACCGGGGCGTTTTCATCTCCCTATTCTTTCCCGCCTTCCTCTCCTCAGTCCTCCGCTCACTCCCACCCTCCTGTGGCATGAAGTGCGTGTGGCTCCGCTCACCCTCCTTCACCGCCTCCCTTCTCGCCTCCTTCACCACGGAGGGCATTTTCGGGCCGGCTCCTGGGGCCTCCTCCCCGCTCCACGGACCCAGCACAGACTGCAGCGCTTCTCCTCTCCGCGAAGCTGCACCAACTTTATTTGCAAAAAGAGGCTCCAAGCGAACGGAGGGGATGGGGGCTGCAAAGTCTCCACCCTCCTCCCGGCCTCCCGCGGCCCCCGCCCTCCTCCAGACCCTCCAAGGGTTACACGATCCCGAACTGGCAAATGTAGGGCAGTGGATCGCGGCAGCGCTTGTCGAACCACTTGCCGTTGGCCGCGCCTGACAGGACCGCGCAGTTCTCGGTCTTGCCACCGTCAGGCTGCGCGGTGATCTCGGTCTCCCAGTTCTTGTAGGCGATGCGGGCGCCTGTCATGTCCACCCAGATGCCCTCGGTCGCCATGTCGTTGAGGCCCAGCCAGATCTCGGCCTCGTTGCCCACGCTCTGGCGCAGGTACTCGTACAGGGCGTCATTCTCCGAGCCAGTCTGCGGAGTGCCCAGGGTGCCCCCCCGCGAGATGCAGTCCTCGCTGGCCTCGTGGAAGGTCTTCGCCTGGGTGAAGGCCAGAAAGCATTTCATGTGCACCTTGGTCCCCTTCAGGCAGACTGGGAGAGGGGAGAAACGGCTGTCACCAAAGGTCCCCCTGTTCCCCAGGCAAAGAGCCAACCGTCCAGACCAGGCCCACTATCCTCCATCCCATCCCGTTTATCCCATCAGTCCTGACAGCCCCTAGGCCCAGGCAAAAGGGGTCCTGATGGTGCCTGCACTTTGAGGACCTGGCTGTGGTGGTCACTGACCTACAGATCCAGATCCCTACTCAGGAGGTCTTGGTGCTCCCCCAGCGGCTGGGAGCAAAGGCAGCCCTTGTGCTACAGAAACACCCAGTCCTAGCTCATACCCCTTCCCAGGCCTCCACCTCAGTCATCTCTGGCCTTTACCCACCCCATCTCCTGGGGTCACAGAGGCTGGCCTTGTGCCTGCACTGCTGCTCAGCTCTCCCTCTGCCCAATTCCTCTTCCCCCCACCCCCCTACATGTGTGGCTCCCGGGGCTTGCCCTAACAAATTCACTCTGTCTCAGAGTCAGCTTCCCAGGGAGCCCAGCTACAGCCACCTGCTCTGGTTCTCCTTTCTCCATGCCCCTCCCTAAGATCAAGCAGCATGCAGGGCCAGGGCACCTGCCCACCTATAGCCCAGACCACACTTCAGGTACCCAGGGCCCCCAATCCCTATCCAAACAGCCCAAGCAAGCTTCCAGGGCTTGCCAAGTGCCTTTTGCAGGGTCAGTTCTCCTGAGGGCTGGTAGGGTGGGGCTGGGAGGATAGAGCTGAGACTGCAAGAGACAAGACAGGAAGGGCTGGGCACAGGCTGTGGTCAGGGGCCAGAGATCAGGCAAGGGACTCTGAGGTGTCCACAAATTCTCAGTTTGAGCCTGGCCCCAAAGGTTGTGAGGAAGGCACCTATTTGGTCAAGTTAGGAGGATAGAATCTGTTTTTGTTTTGCAGTTTGCATTGTCAGCTTGATTTCTAGCTGAAATATGTAGACATACTCTGACTTCTCTTGAGGTTGTATAAATCGTTCACCTTTTACCAAAGATTTCTGTGGAGAGGAATACCTTGACAGACAAGTGTATGTCTGCATTTGTCCTCTTCTTGGTGACCCCACCACTTTTGGGGAGGTCTGCACTCCCCTCTACCCATTCCCATTCACTCAGTTACTTCCATTTCACTCAACAAATATTGATGGAACAGCATCCCAGTGTCCCCATGGGCATCTGACACCACACCTGACTTTAAACATGGCGCCTGAAGCATTACAGAGGCGTCTACCCACAGCGTCTGCTCCAAGTCAGCTGCCCTACCTCGTGCTGTCCTGCAGCTTAGCCAAGTGGCCTTCATTGCCTTTCCTTCCTGCTAGGGACACAGATACGCTACCTAGACCTTTGTTGGGGATGAAGGACTCACTGCCCTGGCTGCCGGGAGTGCTGCAGGAAGACTCTGCAGCTCTCAGCCTCCTTCAGGGACTGCCTTAGCAGAAGACAGCCACCTCTTCCAAAGCTGTGCCCCTCCCTAGAGCAGCCGACACCCAAGACTGACCCATAAGCCCCCTTGCCCCAACTCAGGACAGTGCTAAAGGGTCATCTTGTCATCAGGGCTCCCTGTAGTCAGCTGGGGCTTTCATGGCACCACAGTGCAGCTTGACTTCTCCCTCTGCCCACTCCTACTTCCTTCCATCCTTTCCCTAGCAGGGACTGATCCTGAGGGTGTCCCCTGATAAGCCTCCTGTGGGTTAAACTCCATCTCAGAGTTGCTTCCCAGGACCCTCGCCTGGATCTCCCTCCAACACATAGGTAGTCCTCAGTCAATGCTACTTCTCGTGATATTGTCATTGCTGCTAACATTTTGTTGTTCTGGTTTGGCTATTCATGATCCTGTCGATTTATGCTAGTCCTCCACACCTCTGCTCCTGCCCTGCCATCTGCTTGGAATCAACCCTCTTTATCTTCTCTAATTTCTACACATCTTTCAATGGCTCAAGTGATTCCATGAATATATTGAGGTTCCCAGGGAGCAGGGCCCTGGCTGGTTCACCTCTGCCTCCTTGTGCCTGGCAGAGATGTTCCTGGTGGGAACCTCCCATATGTGTGCTGGTTGGAGGAGGGAAAGTTTGCCCCCTGATTCCTTCAACTCTTTGGTTAGGTCAACAGAGCTCTGGAATGCTTTGGGTGGGTTTATTGACAAGGTGATCTTTGAGTTGTGAGGACAATGAACAGGAGAAGGTCCCAAGGAGGCCAGGAGCTTCCTAGAAATCAGCAGACATGGGGGAGGTGCTTTGGGCTTCCATATGTCATGAACTTTTTGCAGGGAGGTCCCCACTTCATCACCTCACCCGAGGTGGCAATTGATGCCTGAGTTACATTGACTTTGCACAGCACAGAGCTTAGACATGAGACAGATCTTAGAGTTTACCCTGCCTACCTTACAGATGAGGAGACTGAGGCTCACAGTGGCACTGGGCTCATTCTAAACCTTCCCTCTATGCCAGGCACTGTTGCCTCCAAATCCCTTCTCTCTTGTCCATCTCCACTATAGAGGCTGGAAAAAGCTACATTCTTGCATTCTCAGATGCTCTTAAAGCTGCAGGTGGCCATACGATAGAGTTCTGGTCAATGAGATGGAAGTGGAAGACTTCTACTTTCCCAATAAATGAGACAGATGTGGTTGGGTTGCTCTTCCTCCTTCTGCCTTGAATGCACTCATGATGCCTGGAGTTGAGGCAGCCATCTTGAGACCATGAGGTGAAACTTCTGAACAAAAACGTGTAACTACCTACTTGCAAACTTACTTTTTATTTAAGCCACTGATAGGTTTTCTATTACATGAAATAAAAAACATCTCTAGAGATGCTCCCTTTCTCAAGCACTTTCCTCCTACCTGCCATGCCAAGCAAGCTGTCCAAAGTCCCGTGTTTGTCCTTCCTTCAACAGAGATTGACTGGGTGTTTCTATGTGGCAGGCACTATGCTGGGCAGGGCAGTGGGAGAGACAAGGGCAATGAAAAGCAAACATGGCCCCTGTGTTCTCAGTGCTTAATATAGTCTAGTGGAGGCAGCAGACACAAATCAGCAAATGAGTATATCATTACAGACTGCAGTCAATGTGATAAAAGAAAGGACACAGTTCTGGGAGAGCTTATAACTGAGGAGCCTGACTGAGATGAGGGCTTAGTGACTCCTGAGAACATAATGCTGGAGGCATGTATTAGGTGGATCTTGGGGGAGCAATTCAGGTTGCCCAAACAGCACGTGCAAAGGCCCTGTGGTGGGAGTGCAGAAGGATGCAGTGTGAATGCTGAAGGAAAGCATGTGAGTGGGAAGGAGTGTGTAAAACTGCCCAGTGAGAAGGCTTTTGGGGGCTTCTGAGGAGGCAGGAGGGGAAGTGAGGGCCTTGTAGATGTATGGGCCTTGGTCACAAAAGCAACAGGTGAGAGAGTGGCTGTGGACACAGGGTGGTTTATAGATTTGCTGAGGAGTCAAGGTGATTCCCAACTGATAACTTGAGCGGCAGCGTAGCAGAACTAAGTGAGGCTCTGCTCCTTTCGGCTGTCACAAGGTCCTCACTTCTCGGTGGAAAATGAGGGTGGGGAGGTAGTAACAGGAACACTGCATGGGTTTGCTGTGAATGAGTTAACGTGCATCAAGTACTCAAACAGTGCCAGAATGTAGTGGGCTCACATGTACATAGTCATCAGTATTGTGAGTCTGTGTTCTCCATGGAATGGAAGGTGAGGTCACATAAAGGTAGGTAAATCTGAAGTATGTGGAAAATGCAGACGATATGATAGGAACATGGGGAGTGAGAAACAATAGGCTGCCAGGTAGGCTGGCCAGAAGGCATGACCTTACCATGCACTTGGGCCATGTTCTTGGTGATTCTGTGCATCCTCCCTCAGCTGGCTGGTGCAGAGCCAGGAACACCAAGGCCCAGCTTAGCACTGGGCAGGCTGCCACCACTCAAGTCTTGCTCTGCCACAAGTCAACTAACCAGCCAGGTGAGTATGAGCCGGGTTCAGGACCTGTCTATGCCTCAGTTGCTCCACCTCTAAAATGCAGCTGACAAATCCCACCTCAGCATAGTTAGGATTAAGAAAGACGATGTTAGCAAAGCTGCTGACACACAGGAGTGTGGCGCTCCCTGGGGCTGCGGAGACCAGCTGAGTGAGGAGCTCCTGGGAGCTTTGTTAGGGTGGGCCACTACCTCTGCCCCATCGAGCACTCTGGGGTCACTTCTGGTGGGCAGTAGTGGATTCTTGTTGGAGAACTTTTTGTCCTCTTGGGACATTCCCACTTCCACACCACCCAGCTGTGGCCAGAGATTTGGCCATGCACATCCGGGTGGGTTTTGCAGACATGTGTCAGGGGATTTCCCTGAGAGAAAGAGGTGGGGCTCCCTGAACCTGTTGCCCTCACCCATAGGCCTGGACTAATGGAGCCAGGACCCTGATCCTGACCAGAGGTGAGAAGCGCATTGCTGGCTGTTGGCCTGAGCCCTTCTCTCAGGCACTCCTGCCCCGAGAGGCCACTGCCTGCACTCACCCGTCTGCAAGGCCTGCTGCTCCTTCAGCAGGGCCACCTCCTGGGCCAGGGTGTCCAGACGGCTCTTGAGCTCCTCAAACATCTTTGTGCTCACAACATCTAGGATGAAGCAGGAGGAAATATGTGAAGGTGGGTCAGGGACTGAGCAGGAAGGATCCTACCTTAGCTGCAGAGGGATGAGAGGAAAAGACTCCCCTCAACCTTGATATCTTGGGAAACTTTCTCTCTCTCTCTATCCCTGCTGGTAGTAGTCTAACCACTTGTGACTTCTGCCAGGGGGGCCCATCCTTCACTTGCTCCTGTGCTGCATTTGTCTGGGATTGTTGCTGGGGATCCGATGGGACTGGGGTTAGCAGAGGCTGGGGTGAGGGTGTAGGCACAGGCTTCAGTGATCCCCCAGCACCCAGCTATCTTCTCAGCTCCAGGGAAGAACACAGCACAGGAAGCAGAGCAGGAGCCCTCGAGAGGCCCCCAGGTTCATTTCCCCAGGCTGGAGGAATGCGACACAGACCAGCAGGCAGGCACTGCAGCCCGGGGCACACATATGCAGGGCTTGGAGGCCCCACAGACACGGGTGGCCTGGGCAAGCTGCTCTCTGGATTTGGTTTCCTCGTGTGCGAAGTGGATGACAGCCCCACCTCCTAGGACTCTGGAGAAGACCAAGAGAAATGAGGTGCAGAGCTGCCCACCTCAGTGCTTGGCTGAGTATGTGCCCACCACAGCTACTAATAAGGTGAGGACAGAAGGAACCCAGGATTTCCACTCTTACAGAGGCCAGGTTCCAGGCTAAGCTGTTCTACACGTCACCCCAGTGATGCTCACAATCAACCCTATGACACAGGTAACATGTCATTCTATACCACCACCATTTCACCACAAGGAAACTCAGGCCGCCCTGAACCAACTGGCCAAGGATGGCAGAGCCAACAGCTGGCAGGGCTGGCCTGGAACCCAGGTGCACATGGCTCCAAAGCCATGCTCTTCCCCACCTTCCCCATGGCACACAAACGGATTCCTAACAGGAGCTGTCCTGCTGGCAGCCAGTCATGTAAGAGTCAGCAGGGGCAGGCGGGGAAGCATATTTCTATGTGTGTGTAAGTTGAGGGTGCGGGGAAGCATATTTCTATGTGTGTGTAAGTTTAGAGCTCCTGGGGCGGACCCCGGTCTTTCTGAAACACCAGGGCTTCAGGACAGGCTGCACTCAGCTTGGGGAAGTGGGTGGGGAAACACTTTAATGGTCCATTTGGCTGTGTCTGCATACATTCCACACTCATGAAGACTGAGATGAGAGCCTTCATCCACCCGTAAGATGCCTTTGCAGAAGAATCACAGGCAAGACACATGCTTGTGTATACAGAAATTAGTGATGTAACTTGCCAAACAGGAGGAAAAACGCCCTGTTGAGCAAGGCAGAAAAGGGAGAGTTTGGGGCTGGCCAACTAGCCTGAGGTCATGTGTGCCTCACACAGGGACTGCCTCAGCCAGTTACAGCAGCACTGTACCCCATCATGTGATATACCAGCACAGGGTGCCATGTGAGGCTGTGCAAGTGGGCACTGAAGAAGGGCATTTCACTGAGGGCCCTTCATTTCACATGAAGGCCCATTTGTCTCCTAAGCCTTGCCCTGGCTAGACCGGGTCAGATCAGAAAAAGGGATGCCTTTCTATAACTTGTCAGTTTAGAGGAGGTACCTTTTGTAATTTGCACCAAGGTACTCATATGTGCAAAGTTTCCTCCAGGGACTGTCCAAGGAACAGGAAGCTACTCTCATTAGGCTCCACCTGAGGAAGCTGTGGGAGTAGGTGTCTCTACAGCCCCGGGCAGAGTCAGGAGGCCTTTGTGCTGGCCCACTCTCTGAGCCTAAGGTTCCCTCTGCGTGGTGTTGGAATGGATGCCCTCCAGGTTCCCCCATTCCCTGTTCTAAAGGCCTGTGACTCCTATGAGGCCATCCTTCCCTCCGGAGCTTCCCTGTCAGGTGTGACTATGTGGCCCCGCGAACAGATAAGCTCCCAGAAGTACTCTAGGCTCCCCCCTTCTCACCTACCCTGAGGGCCAGGACAAGGACTTAGCATATGCTGGAATTCCCTTCCTTTGCCAGTCCTGCCACTTGCTCTCTCCCTCTTGGCCCTGGCACCAACTGGTCTCCTCTGGCATGACCGTCCCTTCTTTGGACTTTCTCCCCTACTTTTGGGCACCAGTGCTGCAACTAGATTGCTCCTGGGATTCTCATTCCTGGCTGCTCCTAGAAATCCCTGAAGACCTGTGGAAAAGGCAGATGCTAAATTCACCAAGACCCCTAAACCAGTATTTCCAGGGGTGGGGCCCAAGCACCTGAACTCTTAATTGTTATTTTATTTATTGATTAATTTTTGAGATGGAGCCTCACTTACTCTGTCACCCAGGCTGGAGTGCAGGGGTGCAATCTCTGCCCATTGCAACCTCGGCTTCCCAGGTTCAAGCAATTCTCCTGCCTCAGCCTCCCGAGTAGCTGGGACTACACGTGCGTGCCACCGCACTCAGCTAATTTTTGTATTTTTAGTAGGGATAGGGTTTCACCATATTGGCCAGACTCGTCTTGAACTCCTGGCCTCGAGTGATCCTCCTGCCTTGGCCTCCTAAAGTGCTGGGATAACAGGCTTGAACCACTGCGCCTGGCCAAGGCACCTGGATTCTAATGTATCTCCCAGATGATGTTGATGCCTGAGTGAGAACCACCATGGTTCATGTCTTAAGAGCAGGGACCGTGTTTCTCTGCTGTGTGCCCAGCATATAGACTGGTCCCTATGTGGAGAAAGAGCTCCGTAAGTGCCTGCCATGTAGGTGGGTGGGAGACTGCCATGGGTTTCAGCGAGACGCAGGGCCTGGGTGGCCTGGGTTCTGTTGGCCTGTAGCCTGGAACTCCAGGGGCCCCTTCTATGGAGACTGCATAGGGCCAGGGTTCAAGTGTGACAGCTGGAGAGAACCAAGGCATCACGTGCTCTGACCCTCTTTTTTTTTTTTTAAACATGAGTAAATACAAGATTTACATAATTATATTAATACTGAATCTTTAGTAAACTTGAGAAACTGGCAGTGGTTTTCCACATTCAAAAATTCTATGAGTTGCCTTTGGAATTGCTTCTTTTACAAAGGCTGTCCCTTCGTGGCGATTTTGGCTGATGCTCATAGACATAACCAAGCAGGGTATTGTCTTCTCTTTTTTTTTGTGGAAGGTAATACACACACATAATTTTTTAAAATCCAAACAGTTCAAAAAGCTGGTTTCTTTCCCAATGGAGACTACCCCCAGCCCCTGGTTTTCTTCCCAGAGGTAATGACTGTTACTCACTCTTGTGGATCCTTCCAGAACGAACTTATGCATATACAAGTAAAAATGTATTCTCATATAAATCCCTTTTTCAAAGCAAATGTCAGCATCACATCCATTCTCTTTTGAACGTTTCTTTGTTCACTTTGTAAACTGAATCTCAAAGATGATTTTTTATCAGCAGCCAGATTTGCCCCATTCTTTGTCACAGTGTTGTGGGGCCCCACGGCCCCGATGTCCCTTTGTGCACTGCACTAGTTCCTGGCCAGTGGGCAACTATCCATTTATGAAGAGCCCTGGGAGGGCCTGAGGGAGGCTCCCATAGCCCCTTCTTTCCTTTTCTGTGCCCTTGGTCCCAGCTGCTTGTTTCTCTGCCTCAGTCCCCACCCTCATCCCCTTGGACTCTCTTCTAGCCTCTGCTCCCCGTGGGGGTGACAGCTCGGTCCATTGCCATGGCATTCCGCCGATGTTGTCTCAACACAGCCTGGGGTGACCTCACTGCAGGCGGGGCTGCAAGGGCAGGTCTTGCTGTAGCCAAAGCAACTGAGGGACACCCCAATCCCCAGAGGCTACAGAGGAGAGCAAAGCTGCTTCTGGTGGACTAGTCTGAGTTACATTTTTATTTCCTGAAGGCTGTGATGTGCTACTAAAATGATAATTCATTTCTTCCTTTTCTTTTCCCTGTGTATCAAGCAAGCAACAAGTGAGGTGCCTGTATATATTTTGTATCATCAAATCTTCATGAGAAGTCTTTGAACAAATACCACTGTCCCCATTTTACAGTTGAGTAAACAGTTTGGAAGACTCCAAAGCCCAGCCTGTGCAGCTCTCCCTGGTGAGGGCTGGGCACCACCAGACTCCCAGGCCAAAGGTTTGGTTTCTTTAAAATATTGGGGATGAGGGGAGAAGAGCAGAGCAAAGATCAGTTTGGATGATCTGGAAGGTTCTTCCCAACTCTAAGGGTCAGAGATTCTTATGATTCTGACAACCAACTCTGTTATGAGAGAACTCCCCCCAAGCCCCAAAGCCCACTTTACTCAAGTTCCATAGATGACTCACAAAGGAGGAAAATGAAGGAAAGGAGCACGAGGACACACTAAGGAGAGGGGGACCTGCTCCCTGCAAGATGGCATAGGGCCCTGTCCCCCTCCTTACCTTTCTTGGCATTTACAACCTTCTTGGGCTTCTGGGTTGGTGGCTCGGTGGTGACCTGGGTCAGGAGGGAGAAGAGGCAGAGGAGGAGGTAGGCCCCCCAGAGCTCCATGCTGCTGTGCCGGCGGGGGCTGCTGCTGCCTGCAGTGGGTCTGGGTCCGAATGCAGTGACAGCCACGGCCCAGGCTGCACGTCTTAAGGCAGCAGCCAAAGGACCTCTGTCCAGGAAACCCTCCCCAACTTGGCTGCAGGCGTGCCAAAAAAAATAAAACAAACACAAAAGCCTGCAGAAGGACGAAGGCCTGAGAGCCACAGAGCCTCACTGCCCAGGGAACACCCACGCAGCATCCTGGCCCTGCCTTCTAGAAAGGGGCCCTTATTTCCTAGGATTCTGAGAAACACATGGTGGTTGTCATCACATCTGTGGAGCAGCTCCCTTGGGTAGGGGCTGAGGCTGGCTGTTCACTGACATTAACTCACAGAAGCTTCACACCCAAACCATAAGGGAAGCACTGTCCTTTCCCCATTTTACCATTGAGGAAATTGAGGCTCAGTGATGTTAGGGAATTTGCCCAGGCTACCCAGCTCTCAAGGGGCAGCAGTGCCCCCTTATGGAGCGATCAGGGGCTGGCTGTCTGATTGGTTTAGAATATTTGTTATGATTATTTTGTGACTGTGTCTCCATGTACTTGATGCATTTTTTGGTTAAAAAATCCAAGGGATTCCTTCCCTTCTTGTCTTCCCTTTCTCCTGAGTCCTGTCCTAAAGCCACAAAGTGGGGCATAGCAAAGGTGGGGGAAGGAGAAGCCATGGTGCCCCAGAGGTACCAGAGAGGATATGGGCAGAATGTGCCCTCATGGGGTGAACTGGTGTGGGCTGTGGGAGCCCAGCAGGGTGGGGGGAGCATCCCGGGAAAAGCAAAGGCCCTGCCTGGAGTGCCGGAGTCCAAGTGAGGCAAGGAGGGGATCCATGTGGAAGAGAGACTGGTGGCAGAGACGGGAGATTGGTTACACACAGGGATACTGATCAAATAAATCTACTGAAGACAGTGGGAGTTAGGTTTCCTATTGTCAGAGAAGGGAGTCATGTATATGGAGAGAAAACTAGAATGAATCCTGTGGTGTAGGATTAAAATCGGAATGATCAGTGTACCCTTGTGGCCTTGAATACAGAAAGATAAATCAATAAATATAAATGGAAATGTGTGTGTGTCTAGTCCCCATGGTCATTGGGGAGCCTGGAGCACTCCTAGCACCTGAATGCTGGCTTCTGAATACGACTTTCCACTAAAGGAACCAGAGCACCTTGGAGAAACGGTTGATTCTAGCACTGGGAAGTAGGAATGGGGTGCAGAAAATGAGCCCAGAACTTGTTGTTTTGCCAGAAAACAAGGAAGTGCTTAATGAATAATGGTAACACATCATTAGGACACAGAGCCAGCTTGAAGGAGGCTTCAGTGGTCAGAATCAGGGACAATTTGAACACCAACATAGTGACAGTAACAGATGGGAAACCACCAGTGCACACAGACATAAGTAAATAAGAGAATGCATTGAAAGTCTGATGTTCTTCAATGGGATGTTTACATAGTCTCAAAGTATCTGACCACAAAATACTTATCCATTCCAGAGAGAAAAAGAGCAACTTCATGGTGGAGAAGGCTGGCAGACATCACCTCATCCGCGACCAAAGTAAACGTCAACAACGGAGCCAATAAAAAGTTTGCAGCACCTGAGGGGCTGCAGTGAGCATGTGGCGTCGCTCCATAGGACTCCGGTCAGAGAGACATCAGACAACTCCAAACAGAGACGCGTTCTGCAAAATGACTGCCAGTAATTTCCAAAGCTCCTGGCTGAGGAAGTGTTTCAGGTTGAAGGAGACTGAAGGCACAGAACAACTAAATGCAATATATGTGATTCTGGACTGGACCCTCCATTCTCAAGGATGCAACTGGGACAACCAGAGAAATCTGATGGCATCTGAGGAGCACACGGCAGTGATGTGTTGTCACATGCTGCATCATGACAGTTCAGTCGACAACAGGCCACATACACGATATGGTTCCATAAGATTATAATGGGGCAGAAAAATTCCTAACACCTAGTAATGTTGTAAGGGGTTGTAAAGTCCTAGTGCAACTCATTACTCCCAAGTTTGTGGTGATGCTGGCATAAACAAACTTACTGCGCTGCCAGTCGTATCGAAGTAGAGCATATACACAGTCAAACAATATCATTCTGCCCCACATGATTGTGCTTTGAAATGTGAGGACATGAGATTTGGGAGGGGCCAGGGGCGGAATGATATGGCTTGACTGTGTCCCCACCCAAAATCTCACCTTGAATTGTAATCCTCATAATCCCTATGTGTCAAGGGAGAGACCAGGTGGAGGTCATTGAACCATGGGGGCAAGTTTCCCCCATCCTGTTCTCGTGATAGTGAGTCTCACAAGATGATGCGATGGTTTTATAAGCATCTGGCGTTTCCCCTGCTTGTACTCACTCTGTCCTGCTGCCACGTCAAGAAGGTGTCTGCTTCTCCTTTGCCTTCCACCATGATTATAAGTTTCCCGAGGCCTTCCCAGCCATGCAGAACTGTGAGTCAATTACACCTCTTTCCTTTCTAAATTACCCCTTCTTGGGCAGTTCTTTATAGCAGTGTGAGAACAAACTAATACAATGATAATAAATCACCATGTCACTGGTTTATGTATTTATTGTGTTATACTTTTAATCATTATTTTAGAGTGTACTACTTCTACTTATTGAAAAAGAAAAAAAAAGTTAACTGTGAAAGAGCTTCAGGTGGGTCCCTCAGGAGGTTTTTCCAGAAGAAGGCACTGTTATCGTAGGATGTGATAGCTCCATGTTTGTGGCTGCTCCTGAAGACCTCCCACTTTTCCAGAAGAAGGCACTGCTATCGTAGGATGTGATAGCTCCATGTTTGTGGCTGCTCCTGAAGACCTCCCACTGACACAAGAGGTGGAGGTGGAAGACAGTGACACTGATAATCCTGACCCCGTGTAGACATGGACTAATGTGCGTTTGTGTCTTAGTTTTTAACAAAAAATTTAAAAAGTAAAAAATAATAACTAGAAAAGCCTATAGAATAAGGACATAGAGAAAATATTTTGTACAACTGTACAATGTATTTGTGTTTTAAGCTAAATGTTATAAAAGTCAAAAAGTTAAATGAGTTCAAAAGTTTACAAAGTAAAAAAAGTTATGATAAGCTCAAGTTAATTTATTATTAAAAAAGAAAACCATTTTTTTTAAAAAATGCCGCTTATGTGTACAGTGTTTTATAGAGTCTAGAGCAGTGTACAGTAATGTCCACGTTCACTCTCCACTCACTGACTCACTCAGAGCAACTTCCAGTCCGGCAAGCTCCATTCATGGTAAGTGCCCTATACCAGTGTACCATTTTTTTAATCTTTTATACTAGGGATCCCCAACCTCCAGGCTATGGACTAGTACTGGTCTGCAGTACTGGTCTGTGGCCTGTTAGCAACTAGGCCCATCAGCAGGAGGTGAGTGGCAGGTGGGTGAACATTACCACCTGAACTCCGTCTGCTGTCAGGTCAGCAGCAGCATTACATTCTCAAGGGAGCACAAGCCCTGTTGTGAACTAAGCATGAGAAGGTCTAGGTTGCACACTCCTTATGAGAATCTAATGCCCAATGATCTGAGGTAGAACAGTTTCATCATGAAACCATCACCCCAGCCCTGCATCTGTTGGAAAATTGTCTTCCATGAAACCAGTCCCTGGTGCCAAAAAAGTTGGGGACTGTTATTTTATACCATATTTTTACTCCACTTTTTCTATGATGAGATATACAAATACTTACCATTATGTTACAACGGCCTACAGTATTCAGTGCAGTCACATGCTGTACACATTTGTAACCTCAGAGCAACACACCATATCCTAATGCCATCTAGGTTTGTGTAAGTACACTCTGTCATGGTAGCACAATGATGAAGTCGCCTGACGATGCGTTTCTCAGAATGTATTCTCATTGTTAAGCAACGCATGACGGTATCCCTGTTACAGTCCCTACTTGATGGTGTGCTGTGATTACATAGGGGAGTGTCCTTGTCTGTAGGAAACACACATACTGAAGTATTAGCGATATGGTACTGTGTTGACAACTTACATAGTTCAGGGGGAGAATGTTCTTTGTAGTGTCGTTGCAAATTTTCTGTGAGTTTGAGATTCTTCCAAAAGAAAATACAATACTATGTACTTTAGGCTTTTCTCTGCCTTCCAGGGACCCCACCTTCCCCTATCTGACTTAGGGAGGGATCTGTTATGTATGCCAGGGAAGCAGGAGGCCAGCTCGGCTGGCCCAGTGCACAGTGGTCCTGCCAAGGGTGGGGGCCCTGGGCAGGGAGCAGAGCATTTGCAGGCCCCTCAGTGACACTGGGCTCCACCTCTCACATTCTCAGAGTGGGAAGAGTTTTATATTCACAGCTGGGCCCTCGGGAGACAATTTGGAGCCTGATGATTACATAACCTAAAAGGGGCCCTGTTCCAGGAACTCTGGGTGGGTAGCAGATGGTAAAGGAAAATTATTATTTTTGTTAACTGCTTTGCTTTCTTGGTTTTCTCACCTTGGCCCAACTCTATCTTGGCCCTTCAGTGGTAGGAAAATGAACAAAGTACGCTTTCTAAACATGAGGCAACCAGAGGCCCCATGTTTTCCAGGGCAGGTTGATGGTTGAAGACATGGGGACTGTGGTGGTGTCTCACAGGGCACCGAACGCAGGTAGGGCAGGGAAGGAAGGTGGCCCCCAGGCTGAGGAAGGGACACAGAGGGTGTGGCCAGGTGAGGGGAGGAAGGAATGTGCACAGGGCTCCAGGTGGAAAATGCATGAGCAGATTCTTGGAGCCAAGCAAAAGCACCTTGCATTCTAGATCCCGAGCCAATGAGGACAGGGTGGGGAAGACATAAAGCTGGATATGTAGCTTAGTGGAGCCATCAAGCCATCTTAGAAGACTCTGGACATGAGCCTGGAGACCACAGGGGACCAATGGAGAACCATGCTGGAGAGGGCTGGGATCAGAGCACACTTTGGAGAGAGCACTTTGGCTGCTGAGCGTGGAATGCATTGGGGTGCCCAGTGAGATATTAAGCATGTGTTCAACATTAGCCCCCAAGCAAGTGGGGATATACCTTCACTGGGAGGAGTGTGACTCTCCTACTGGCCCAGCAAGTGAACTATTCACACTTCAGGAAGGAGACATGCTTAGGAATTGCCATTAGGCAGTAAGCAATGTCTTTGATCGTTTCACCTGCAGGTTTTCGAGGTGTGTGTGCATGCATGTGTGTAAGTGCGCATGCTACACAGAGCTCCTCTACAAGCACCTGGGAGTCTGCCTGTGCTGCTAAAATGACTCATGTAGAATCAGGACAGGGAGGAAGTCGCTTTTGCCTTGGAGCCTCTTCAGGTCTAGGTTTGGCTTGTCTCTTGAGAAGGATCTATACAGCCGAGAGACACACCAACAGTTCTGAGAGAAGGCAAGTTCATCTCACAACTTTAAACATACCCATATGTTCTCATCATTTAGCTCCCACTTATAAGTGAGAACACACACAAAAAGGGAAACAACACACACTGGGGCCTTACGGCGGGTGGAGGGTGGAAGAAGGGAAAAGATCAGGAAAAATAATTCATGGGTTCTAGACTTACCTGGGTGGGAAAATAATCTGCACAACAAACCCCTATGACACAAGTTTACCTATGTGACAAACCTGCACATGTACCCCAGAACCTAAAATAAAATTAAAAAAGAAATACACACCAAAAAACCAAAATCATGGAGACAGAAAGTAAGATGGTGGTTTCCAGGGGCTGGGAGTGAGGGGATGGGGAGTTAGTGTTTCTGGATACACAGCTGTAGATGGGAGAGATGAAAAAGTTCTGGAGATAGACAGTAGTGACAGCTGCAGAACAATTTGAATGTACTTAATGACACTGAGTTGTGTACACTTAGAAATGGTTAAAATACCAAATTTTTTTTTTTTTTTTTTTTTTTTGAGATGGAGTCTCGCTCTGTCTCCCAGGCTAGAGTGTAGTGGTGCAATCTCAGCTCACTGCAACCTCCGCCTCCCGGGTTCAAGCAATTCTCCTGCCTCAGCCTCCTGAGTAGCTGGGAGGGACTACAGGCGCCCACCACCATGCCCAAAATAGTAAATTTTATGTTGCGTATTACCACAAGAAAAGTTGTAATAGTGCAAAATAGAATCCCCAAGGCAATGAGTAAAATAAATAAATAGTAAATCCTGTCTTGTGAATAGAATATTGTCCTGTGTCATATCTGTGGGTGTGAAAAGTGCAATTTCATTAAATGTAAACATTTAAAGTACATCACTATTTTTTGTAACCTGGTTTGGGCATTTCATTTTTTTATTGCTTCAGTGGTCCTCAAAAAATGCAAATTGGCCAGAAGCAGTGGCTCATGCTTATAATCAAAATCCCAGCACTTTGAGAGACTGAGGTGGGAGGATCAGTTGAGGCTGGGCATTCGAGACCAGTCTGGGGAACATAGGGAGACCCCATCTCTACAAAAAAATTGAAAAAAAAACCAGATGTGGTGGCATGCACCTGCAGTCCCAGGTACTCTGGAGGCTGAGGTGGAAGGATCACTTGAGCCCAGCAGGTTGAGGCTGCCGTGAGCCGTGATCACACCACTGCACTCCAGCCTGGATGACAGAGGGAGACCCTACTATTTAAAAAAAAAAACAAAAACAAAAACAAAAAAAACACAGGCAGTGGTCCAATATCTCTTGATCTCTGAGTTAAAAAGCAGGTTAGAAGAGGCCATCTAGTCTAACCACCCCTCGATGTGGGATGTCCCTTTCCATTGACCCTGTCAGATGTCTCCATATGTCGCTTAAACCCTTCCAGGCACAGGAAGCTCATTACCTGAAAAGCAACTAGTTTCATCATTAGACACTTGGCTTGTCCTCAGGATCCCCCTGTGGTGGGGCAGGTTGGCCTCCGGGAAACCACCCCGCGGTTCCTAGTGCTGGCCTGTGGAGCAGTCACATGAGAGGCCAGCCACTGGTCAGCATGTCCTTATTCGACTGTCCCTTCTTCATGTTCCTTTTTTCCCCTCAACGGGTCCTCTACAGTATGGTTCCTGGATGCTACCGATTTCAATATACTTCAATCTTCCAGAGAATCCTCATTGCATAAAATTGTGCTTGTTACGGTCTTCAGTGTGGTGCAGATCCCAGAACAAAACTTGCTTTCAAGGGCCTTCCTCTGGGCCAGGGCCTGTGCCTCCTGTGGGCAGACTAGACCCTCTGTTCGGGAAGCCACAGATTCATGGGCTCTTTGTAGCACCTAGGCCTCATTTGTTGCCACTGTTGAGTTTATGGCCATTAAATATCCAGGTCCTCTTGTCCACCCCCAACTCTCCCTGGCCAGGTGTGGACTGCCATTGCAGCCACCTCAATGGATTCACTGACAGCCCTGGTGGAGCCAATTTTAACTTCTACATATGGAGGATGATATCAGTTTCATCCTCCTTGCATTAAAGATCTGCCGACACTGTCCACGAGACCTCAACTGACCCACAGTGCGGCAAGTCGGGGTGGCTTCAGCCAAGAGAGTGATGCTGCATTAATGTTCACGAGTGACCCCCAACCCTCAAGGAAGTGTCTGTTCACTAACACACCATTCTCACAGCCCAGTCTTTTCATACCAATTTCCCTGTACAACGAATGATCTGAATAACAAAACAGAGAGGCAAAAAAATCAGAGGAAGAGAGCTCTAAAAGCATATTTCAGCTTTCAAGGGTTTTTTTGGTCTCTGTGTGTGTGTTGTTGTTTCTCTTCTTTTCTCAAAGCTGCTGGAAGTCTGTTATACAAAACAAGCTTTGGTCACTCCACCCATATTAGCCCAAATAACATGCAAACTTCTGGCCCACCATGGAGCCATTCCAGCCACACACCCAGCCCCCACCACTGCCCGCGTCCCACAACCCTCACCCGGCACAGATGTTTCCTTTTAGTTCCACTGGCCCCATGTCAACAGAAATGTGGCCCAGCTATAACACAGGCAGAGAACTTTCCACATGCCCTTCAAAGGTAAGAGCATATAGACAGGCTGGTGCAGTGGCTCACACCTGTAATCCCAACTCTTTGGCAGACGGAGCTGGGAGAACTGTTTGAGCCCAGGATTTGGATTTGGAGGCTGCAGTGAACTATGATCATACTACTGCACTCCAGCCTGGATAACAGAGCAAGACCCTGTCTCTAAGAAGAAAAAAAAAAAAAAAAAACCTTTGTTGGCCTAGTACTCTGTCATTCACTGAAGTATTGGCTCTGCCCCTGTGTACCGGCCCCTGAGTTAGGTAGGTCCTGGCAGACAGCAATAAGCCACTCAGCCAAGTCTTAGCTCTCAAGGGGCTCACAGCCCTTGTTTTATCCTTAAAGCTCTGTAGTGTGGCAGTGGAAAGAGAAGGGAATCTCGAGTCCCAAATTTGGCCGAGATACCTGGCACTTGTGTCTTTTTGGACAAATTATTCAAGACCAAACTCCTCTTCTGTAAAGTGGGGTAATAACCTCTACCCTGCTTGCACATGGGATTCTTTCAAGGAGCAAACTGAGGTCTTGCATGGGAGACGCTGAGCAACCTGCAAGGTTGTGGGAAGGAGGAGGGGTGGTCTGAGCCACCACGCTGTCCCAGTGTGTCAAAGAGCTCAATAGCCTCTTTCCACACCTCGATTCCTACCACTCCAAGGGACAGTAAGTTAATCCCCTGATTTGTAACTTTGGGAATAATAAACTGGGCGTGTACTTACCTCATGCCCTCAGCTATAATAGCTCACACAAGAGGAGAAAAACAGATTAGCCTATAGGGTGCTAGGGGAGATTTCAATCTTCTTTAATGAAACTCCCTGACTTCCCATCATGTCTGAGAATTTGGCGAATATAAACCCAGCTCTGTGTTTAGGGATCCGTGAGTTTCTAAATCATCACACTATCCCTACACAACTTTGCCGGAGGTTTTGCAGGTTTCCCTTTCCCCCCTATAGTTCCTCTATGTTCCCAAGCCTGATTCTTATTCCACGTCCAGAATCTGCAAATGTCCCCAGGGAAGGAAATGCCGGTGACAGGCTGCCCACTTCAGAAAGTCTGGAATTCCCCCTTCTCTGGAATTTTAGGCCATGCAATCCTCTTTGCTTCCAGAGCTTTCCAAAATCTTTAACGATGACACTTGAAATGCATTCAGCATTTTTTAGCTGCAGCAGCATGAATGGTGGTCTGCCATGACCTACATATCCCACCCAGAACTTAAGTCAAAACCTTGTTGAACACCTCCCTTGGAAAATGTCCTCTGATGGGCATTAACGATTCCCGACTATCTGCACTTTTTTGGCCCATTCCCACAGGTCCATACAAATCCCTTTTCTTTGATTATCCCATCTTACTCCTTTCAGGCCCTTGTCCAACTAGCCCAGTTACTCCCTACTACCCAGGAATCCATGTGTATCCTTATCCCTTTGTCCAAACTGAACCACCAAGTGCATTGCTGCACTCAGTTCTCTCGCTGCTGTCCTGCAGGGCTGTAATGCAGCAACAGTCCCTTTGGGGCGCACATCAATATAGAGAACTAATCCACAAGCCAGACCTGGGGTTTTCCTCTTCCAGTATCTGGCTGCAGGAGTCCCCTCCCCCATGAGGCCGTAAGTGTGGATGAGGCACCGGCGAACAGGGGTGACAGACGAATCTGGACTACCTGGTATATTCCTTGGTTGTGCCCACTGAACTGCTCAGGCCTAATCCTGAATGTACATTTTCATGTTGCATGGATTGTTGCTGCACCCACCCAACCTTATGACCTGGTGCGTCTGACAATAACCAGCATGATGGGTGGCTCAGGTCACCTGAGGTCCCAGGGTTGGGTATTCAGTCTCCAATCGGGCCCAGAGGCAAGCCAGAAACTTCTTTTCAAACTCACTCATTTGGAGGTGAATAGTTTTCCACCACATGGCCTTGCTCCAGAATCCTAGGGTCTGTGCTACAACTTCCTATTGGGCCTGTCAGAAACTACACAGCACCCTTATCTGCCCCAGATAGCACTAGCTCTGTTGGAATTTCTGGGTCACATGGAGCAGGAGGGATGCTTGTAATGCAGCTTAGACAGGCTTCAGAGTCCTGTCTTATTCTGGACTCCCATTCACAACTGGTAGGTTTGTGAATTACTCAGGAAATGCATTGAGACAGCATTCTCAAGCATGGCATTCTTGTCTCCAAAATCCAGAGGCCCAACAAGTGCTGGACTTCTCGGTAAGGGTAGTGGGGAGATGAGGGTGGGTGTAAGGTTCAAAATCTACCACCTTAGAGGGAGTCTCTCTCAGAATGCCCCACACCATTGGATACCTAAAAATATTATCAATGTCGTGGACTCCTTAATCTTCATGGGGCTTATTTCCCACCTTCTAGTGCATGTGTCTTTTACTAGGACTTTCAACGGCTTGCCACATCCTATGTACTAGATCTAATAAACATGATTTTATCAATATAAATAGATCAGCACGATGGCCCTGAAGACATCACTGTGACAAAAAGATGATTAACATAGACCAGTGACAAGACACTGAACACATTTTGCAGTTCTTCCACATAAGAGATCTGCTTTTGACCCTTCTTGTTAATGGGGATTAAGGAAGAATTTGCCTAACTTATAGCCACATACAAAACACTGGAGGCTGTGTTGATTAATCTTAGTGAAGACACTTCACCCAACAAAGCAGCGGAAATTGGAGCTCTCTCGTGTGTTTGGTCATCTACCATGATTCACCTGGCTTTCACAGGGGCCACAGAGATAAGATAAATGGCAATGAGGTGGGGACAACCACCCTTGCATCCTTAAAGTCTTTGATGTTCATCCTAATCTCAGCAATTTCTCCCAAGATCCAATATTGTCTCTGATTTATGATCTTGGCCAGGGAAGGAAGGCAGTTTTCAACCTTGACCCTTACCATTGTGGTTTTCATTCCATCCCATTTATGACATCTCAATTGTACCATATCCATCCCACCCACACATTTGTGGACAGAAATTATCCCAGGACCTACTGACCATTGTGAGCCAGACTTACTTGTACCATCCATTTATTACCTAGCCTCCATCCCTCATCCCCCTTGACTGGAGAGCCTTGGTGGCATTTCAGGTCTCCCAATACAGGCATCAAGTCAAAACCCAGATTCAAAAGCCTTCAAATCACCTTTCCTCAATGCTGTTATTCCAGATTGGGGAAGTATTATTTTAAGTACTGATGGTGATATCACAGGATTCTTAAAGACACCAACCTCCCTCCTGTCAATGGACTTTCATCTGTGAAACTGGCTTACAGAAACTGGGTGAAGGACTGGAATTTCCCATTATAATGGTTGACATAAGCTTTTTATGCTCCAATTATTATTTTATTATTTTTGACAAGTTGATTAAAATCCTGATTGGCTGCCCATCTGTCTTAACCCTCAGAACACATAATCTATTAGCTACAGCCAGACTGCCACCTGGGCTTTGCTGCACATCATGGAAATTATACTCATCTGGCCTCTGATGGCTACGTGCTGTCACCTGTCCCCTGCTCATCTCAAATCTTAACCCAGTAACAGTAGAAATCCCAGATCTATGGTAGCATCTCCTGATGCCAACCCAACTTTCCAGACAAGTATTACTGACCTTCTCAAGGATGCCAGGACTCCTTCCCTAGCAACTTCTTTTTGCTTTAGTGAAGACAGTGTCCTCTAAGTTATCCTGGGGATCATAGATGGGTGGCATGTTCTCCAGGCTCACACGAGAAATCCATTCTAAGACACTCACTTCTATAAACCCTCCAACCCTTTCCTCAATACATTACTCCAAGGCAATTCTGGCATCTCCTCCTCATTTACTTCTGGTGATCGCTGGGTCCACTTCAAAGGGGCTATCCCAGCAGTGAATTAGGAACTTCAGATCTCCTTACCAGGATAATTAAATATTAAACCCTATTTCTAGCCATAGCCCTAGTCCAACACCCTCAAGACACTCCCACCTCAATTTCACATATTCCAAGCTGAGTCTTGTAATTATTTTGATGAGTAATCTATTTCTTCCCACAGCAGGAACCATATTTCCCTGTTCAGGCTGGGCTGTAATCTGACCCTAGTCCTTGGTCTGGAAATAATCAGAAGAAGTGGGACACAGGTTGACCTGTACCATTTCTGAGACATTTGCCTCAAGTATGGCCTTTGGTGATCTCCAGGAAAGGGATAGCTGTGCTCCTTTAGCTGAGGAGTGGAGGCTTCTTCTGCCTGCCCTAAGGGTTCAGGAGAATGTGGGGGTACCCAAGGTCCTATCTTTAACTCAGGTTTGAGTCCCTTTCTTTCCTGATGAAAGTCTTGATTTCTGCAAAAGTAACCTCCTGAGGATGTACCTTGTCTCCTTTGCAACTCTGCCACTCTTGCACAAGGAAATCTTGGGTTTGAAATTCAGCACATTCTACTCAAGTTGTAAATCAGTCTCTTTAAACTGTGCTATGAAGGTCTTCTGGATTTATTTATTTGAGACAGGGTCTCGCTTTGTTGCCCAGGCTGGAGTGCAGTGACATAATCTTGGCTCACTGCAGCCTTGACCTCCTGGACTCAAGCGATCCTCCCACCTCAGCCTCTTGAGTAGCTGGGACTACAGGCATGCACCACCATGCTGAGCTAATTCTTAAATTTTATGTAGAGATGGTGTGTCACTATGTAGCCTAGGCTGGTCTTGAACTCCTGGGGTTAAGCGATCCTCCTGCCTCAGCCTCCCAAAGTGCTGGGATTACAGGGATGAGCCATCGTCCCCAGCCACCTTCTGGTTTTTATATTAATAGCATGCCAAAAATTGATGGCTGGCTGACAAGCCTGCCATTTGTTGTTTTTTGTTTGTTTTTGAGACAGGGTTCTTGCTGTGTCGCCCGGACTGGAGAGCAGTGGTGCAATCATAGCTCACTGCAGCCTCCAACTCCCGGAGTTCAAGCAAACCTTCTGCCCCAGCCTCCTGAGTAGCTGGGGCTACAGGTACACACTACCACATCTGGCTAATTTTTTAAGTTTTTGTAGAGATGGGGGCCTCACTATGTTGACCACCCTGGTCTCGAAGTCCTGGTCTCCAAATGATTCTCTTACCTTGACTTCCCAAAATTGGGATTAGAAGTGTGAGCCACTGCACCCCACCAAGCATACCATTTTTAAAAAGGGTCTCCATGGCTATTAATATACATCAGCCGGGTGGGGGGTGGTGGCTCAGGCCTGTTACGCCAGCACTTTGGGAGGCCAAGGCAGGTGCATCACTTGAGCTCAGTAGTTTGAGACCAGCTTGAGAAACTTCACAAAACCCTATCTCTACAAAAAATACAAAAATTAGCCAGGCACAGTGGTACGTGCCTGTAGTCCCAGCTACTCGGGAGGCTGACGTGGGAGGATCACTTGAGCCCAGGAGGTCAAGGCTGCAAGGAGCCGAGATCCCACCACTGTACTCCAGCCTGGGTGACAGAGTGAGACCATATATCAAAAAACAAAAAATAATAATAATAAAAAGAAGTCAGCCCACTCAATGACTCTCATCAAAAAAAAAATCTAAACTCATGTCACAGTGCAGTGGCTAATGCCTATAATTCCAGCACTTTGGGGGGCCAAGGCAGGAGGATTGCTTGAGGCCCAGAGTTTAAGACCAGCCTGGGTAACATAGTGAGCCTCGTTTTAAAAAAAACAATTGGCTGGGCATAGTGGCACGCCTGCAGTCCCAGAAAGGTGGGAAGATCACTTGAGCCCAGGAGTTTGAGGCTGCAGTGAGCTATGATTGCACCATTGCATTCCAGCCTCGGTGACACAGTGAGACCTTATCTCTAAAAAAAAAAAGAAAAGAAAAGAAAAGAAAAAAAATTAACTCGTGATTTGAAAGACTAAGGAATCAGAGACAATTAAAACCCAGTTATCACTTAACATTGCATTTCTCATACCTCGCCCTTACTTTGACCATCTTAAATGTTCTTCTACCTAATGTTTATTTAAAGACCACTAAAGACAGCTGTGGCTCTGCTGGATGAAACAGGTCTGTCCCAGGATAATATTTTTCCAAGTCTTTGCCAGTCTCTGTCTTCAGTTTTCTCTTCTCTCATTCTGAGAGCTGCAACAATCAGATCTTTCCAATAAACACCTCTCCTTGAGAGCCCCTGCTCATATGGCATTTTTTTTCATTTGCAATATATGTATGTTACATGTAGGGATGGCCTTCACAGAAAGGTATGGGGTGGCTAGAGACAGATGCCACCATCTTTTTCTCTTCCTTCTTCATTTTTACTGGAAGCATTTAGCCAGCCATCCAAGTTGGGTAGCTGTTTGTCGTACCACTGGCATGCCAAAGCCTCATCTGTCTGAAGGGAAGTGAAGCAGAGTTGAGTTTGACATATATGACAATATCCGTTCTAATTTATGTATCTCAAAATGATCCACTGGAATCAACCATCAAAAGCAAAAGCTTCTAAACTTTATTCACACTTGAGTTGCATCTCTGCACCACCACTGCCAATGTTTTGTCATGTCATGGGCAGTCAACGAGGAGCAGGGGAGGAGAGACCAGGCTGATTTCTGCCTTGTTGGGAACATCGTCATGGTGTCTGTAGACAGTCACTGGAGAAACATAAAAGATAAAAACCCAGGCTGTGCTCTCAACAAGGTAGAAGCTTCCCCACTAAGCCCAAGTCTAGGCAGCTGCTTCCCTCCACAGGGATGGACCTGGCCTTGCTGGGAGGAACGCCCACACCAGGACCTCTGGAAGCAGTCCCAAGGGCTTCAGCTCACATTATGTCCTTTCCATTTGGTGGTAAATTCCTAACGCCTTACCCCATTTGTCTAACTGAATGCAGAGAGCAAATGCCACGGTTGAAATGCTCTCCTTCATGAATCAGCTCCTTCCCCAGGGCATTTTAAGATTTAGGAGTTTCAGTTCCCCTAGGAAAAAAAAAAAAAAAGCTGCTCTACACATGAAGAGACTTAATTCTAACACACTGCACAGTGAAACTACAGGCTTATAGGAAGAGCCTTCTGGGCCAGCAAGCATAGTCTTCCTTTCTATGCCAACAGCATGAAGGCAGCTGAATTATCAAATGACAACATCTTGAAAGCATCCTCCTTAATGCTGACAAAACAAAATCTTAGGAAACACCAGGGAGTGGTTATAAAGCACAAAGCAATTTCAAAACAAGAGTGATAAGAAAGGATGGCTAAGAGCCAAAGCTATCACTAAGACCCTGAACTTAGGGAATTCCATTCAGATCTCTCGGAAGGCAGGAAGTCACAGCTGGACTTCCCCAGGATTTGGGACGACTCCCCAGCCAGGCAGACGCCCTGGGTCTGTACCTAGGGCAGAGTGCCTCCTCTTTTTTCCTCTCCCAGAACCACCCAAATACACAAGGTGAATGAACTTTTCTTTGTGATTCTTATTTTTAAAGTTCTTCGAGGGGAAAAAAATTCACAAAATATATATCATAAGCATTTCCTTTAAACCATTTTCTGCCAGGTCTTTACTCCAGCTTGTGGGTCTCCTTTGGTGGCAGAGCTCTGGGTTTGTCTGCCACTCACTAGATAAGGGCCAGACTCGGAGGGGTCACTGAATGGTGCCTTGACTTCAACTGAAGAACTCTAGACATACCAAACCAGACCAGAAAATAGCCTTTAATTTTACACGTACTAATGGTGATGTAAATTTGTAACAGCGAAGAAAACTATATACAAACCAGTTTAAAAGGAAAAGTAAAAAACAATTCACAGTTGAGCAGTTGATGTGCAAATCATCCCAGGAATCCAACTTTCTGTCTCTTGGGTCCCAGGCTTTCTTCCTTGTGCAAAACACTCTGCAAAGAGGCATGCAGCACTTTGCCCACACGCTTGCCAGTCTGTGGAGAAGGGACAGGAGAGAGCACACGCCCCGTTGTAAGGCACACACACTCTGACCAGAAAAGCTTCCCTTTCTGCCAGTTAGTCTTTCTGACATTGTACACATTCCATCTGCCTTAGAGGACTTTTATTTAATTAAAGCAAATTAAAACAAAAACAAACCACAAACCCCAACAACATAATACATTTTGGAAAAATCGTATCAAAAGTAAATAAATAAATAAATAAGTGACTAAAGACACCAGCCCCCACCAGGCAGCAAACAGGGAGCAGCAAAGCCTGCCCTGGCCATTAGTTCATGCTTCACAATCCTGCTGCCACTGCAACAAGAAACAAAGTTGTCAACCAAATCTGAGCTTGGGTACAGCCAGGTTGACACTGTACTACAGTGAGAAGGAATAGGGAGGCCACAGGAAATCCAGAGTGTGTCTGGAGAAGAAACCTATGATGCCAAGGACATTTGAGTAAGCAGCTTCTCATTCACCTCCTACACAGCCTCTAAGCAGAGCTGCTCAGGTAGGACCAAAGTCGGTACCTGGATGGGATCTTTGGTGTTACTGCCATGCTGAGATGCTAAAGGCAGTGAAATGTTGGAATCAAAACACATCAAGAGGGACAACCCACAAAATAATCAGTCCCTACACAGCAGACACGAGAGGTCCTAAAAAAAAAAAAGCAAAACTCAGTATGACTGGGAGTGGTGACTCATGCTTGTAATCCCAACACTTTTGGAGGCCAAGGCAAGAGGATTTTGCTTGAGCCCAGGAGATCAAGACCAGCCTGGGCAACAGAGTGAAACCTCATCTCTACAAAAAACAAAAAAATTAGCTGGGCATGGTGGCATGCGCCTGTAGTCCCAGTTACTCAGGGGGCTGAGATGGGAGGATTGCTTGAGCCCGGGAGGTCAGGGCTGCAGTGAGCTGTGACTGTGCCACTGTACTTCAGCCTAGATAACAGAGCAAGACCCTGTCTCAACAACAACAATCCCAATATAAAAAAATATTTTTTTCTTTATGAAACTGTTATTTTATCTGTCTCTGGGTCCAAGAATCATTTTAAGAATACGAAGAACCAACCACAAATCTCTACCTTATCAAGTCTTTCACATTCTCATAGCAGTTTGGATTCAACTCTGCCACTGGTTCCATTCTCAACAACATTGAGATAAAGACATCCATGCCTAAATCCCCGCCTCAATCTTTTCAGTTACAGGTGTATTCTCCCCAGAGTAATGACCTGTGTATCTTCTCCCCCAGCCCCAACTGTAACATGGGATGAGATCCCAAGTATGACTAAAACGCTTATGAAAAGATGATTTCAATCTAAAAGGCTGGGAAGTGATCACCTCTATGAAATGCAAAGTCAGGGTTAAAGGTCAAAAAGGTCTTTGGGGGCCAGACACGGTGGCTCAAGCCTGTAATCCCAACACTTTGGGAGACTGAGGCAGGCAGATCACGAGGTCAGGAATTCAAGACCAGCTTGGCAAACATAGTGAAACCCCGTCTCTACTAAAAATACAAAAAAAAATTAACTGGGAGTGGTGGCAGGCACCTGTAATCCCAGCTACTCGGGAGGCTGAGGCAGAATCACTTGAACCAGGGAGGCAGAGGTTGCAGTGAGCTGAGATCGCACCACTGCGCTCCAGCCTGGACGACAGTGTGAGACTTCGTCTCAAAAAAAAAAA
>NW_016806413.1:1536458-1586819 GCF_001698545.2 Rhinopithecus bieti
GGCTTTGGAAAGATTTTCCCATAACATTAGAAAAAGAAAAAAAAGTCTGAGTCTGTCAAATAGGGGTACTGATTATTCATATACATGAGGGTGGAGAGGGAGGACAAGAGGAGATGAGATGGACAGGATGCCTCTGAATCCAGATACAAGAAAGCAGCTGCAGAGGTTGGGGGTGGCAGCCTGCACAACCACTGGCAAGGCTCTCAGCTCTACCACTGAGTCATTTCCAGATTGCTGCATCCCTGTGTGAGATAAACAGTAAGACAGGGCCACAGAGCTACAGTCCCCTGTCCAGAGTTAGCAGACCTCATCCCCCAAACCTGAGGGGAGGACAAAGCTCAGCTCACTGAACAGAGCTCCAGTTCTGCCATCCAGGACAGCCAGGGCAGATCTGGTTTATAAGGCTGACATTGCACAGGGGCTGGGAGCAGTGGCTCTGGACGCACAGTCTGTGTTTAAATCCTAGCTCCAGTATTTATGAGCAGGGAGGCCTGTAGGCAAGCTGCTTATCCTCTGTGTGCCTCAGTTTCCTCATCTGTAAAAATAAGGACAATAGTTACCTCACAGGTTGTTGAGGACTAAATGATGTATTTAAAGCAGTGAAAACAGTATCTGGCACATAGTACGCACACAATAAACTTTAGCTATTTGTTTACTGTGCTTGTTGTTATTTAGAGAAATTCTCATAAACCCTCCTGGGAGGGAAAGAGTACCTTCTAAAACAAGGTTTGACAGTCCCTTGTCTAGAGGCCTTTGGTAGACTTTATGCAGCATTAAGTCTAGAGAAATCTGAACTCAGGGTGCTTCACGGAGCACAGAGAATAAGAGCCGCTGTTAGCTGAGAACTGATGATGTCATCAGACACTGTGACACGTGCTTCACCTCTACACCTCACATCACCCTAATAACCACCTCAGCAGTGTCTGAGGCAGATATTACTATTATCAGTCCCACTTTGCAGATGAGGGGGACTATGGCCCAGAGCCAGGTTTGCAGCCAGGGCAGTACACCCTCATAGTCCATGGTTGGGAACTCCATGCTATATACAGTGCTCATTTTGGTCTTTTAAATTTTAAAGATGATGAAGAAAATAGATGTCATGTTCTTGGATTCTTCGGTAAGAAGTCATTGTTTCTAAACACAAAGGAAGAGTGCTTGCTATTAAGCAATGATCTCTGGGCATGTGTGGTGATACAGAGGTTACAAGAAAGTATGAATAATCAGATCCGGCTAACTCTGTTCCTGGAAGTTCAGTCAGTCAATCAGTCAGAAAGGTGAGGTGGATGTAGGGGAAGGAAGGTCTGGGAAACAGGTGAGCAGGACCCTGTCCCTTCCTGCGGGGCTTCCAGGCCAGTGAGGTGACAGACATGTGGGGCAAACAGTACAGAAAACTGTGGAAGTGCCCTGATGGCTCTGCCAGTGATGGGGGCAACCCACCCCCACTCCAGCGGGTCGGATTTCTCACCATCCCTGCTTGTCTCCATTTACACACTTCTAGAGCAGTAATGAATTTGGCAGACAGCCACACTTCAGCCCCTGCTTCCATCTTTACTCGCCCACTTCAAGGGACAGGAAGCAGTGAGCCAAGAATTCTATTCCCTCATCAAGTCACAAAGGCCTGCGATTTTGGAGTTACGAGTCACTCTTTACATTATCAAAGTCCAACAGTCTTATTTAGACACATAGAAATGAGATGGGGGGACTTACTGAGGATAAGAAATGGTTACTGGTAGGCTCCTTACCTCCCAGTCCAGAGTATCCACCCCCGCAACCCCCTTGATTAGGTCAGCAGACCCCTGGCTCAAACCAGCTGTTCTCCAACCTCCAGGTTTGGGGTCAAGGCTGTGAATGGGGAGAATCCCCATGGTGTGACCAAGGGAGCAGGAAGCAGCAGGCACCCAAGCCAGGTCCCCGCACCTTCCTCAGAACCAGGGCCTCACCTCCATCATCTCGAAGATGCTCTCTGGGTCCAGGCTGCCCTTCCCCACTTTCCTCATGCACGTCACAACTCCCTTGCTAGTCACCGACACCAGCAAGCTGGCCAGGGAGCAGGCCTCCTCCTGAAGAGTAGCATCCACCACATGCCGATAGCCAATCTGCAAAGGCAGGGCACACAGCACACAGTGGGTCACGCAGGCCTCAGAGCCCCACCCTTCATGGCCTCGTGGTGGGAATCTCTACACCAGGGAAAGTACCCGCACTGGTCGTTTCAGGTCTTATTTTAGATTGTGCTCATGAGGAAAATAGTTCAAGGAATGTTCAACAATTCTCACAGGCCACTGTGTGGGTGGTACAATAAAAACATGACACGGAAAAACAGGGCAAGGGGTTTAAAACTAGAATTCAGACACCATCCAAGGCAAAGGCCACCAGGGCTTTCCAACAGAGGGGCACAAGGGAGAAATTAATACACAAAGCCACATGGACGTTTCACTGATGGCAAGGGAAATCGAGAGGGTCCATGCTAAGGGACACACTCAAGAACAAGCCAAAGGCTGGGCGCAGTGGCTCATGCCTCCCAGCACTTTGGGAAGCTGAGGAAGATGGATTGCTTGAGCTCAGGAGTTTGAGACCAGCGTGGGTAACATGGGCAAGACCCCATCTCCACCGAAAATACAAAAAATAGCCAGATGTGGTGGTGTGAGCCTGTGCTACCAGCTACTTGGGAGGCTGAGGTGGGAGGGTTGCTTGAGCTTGAGCCTGGGCGGGTGGGGGAGTTGCAGCAGAAGTTGCAGTGAGCCTAGATTGTGCTACTGCACTCCAGCCTGGACGACAGAGCAAGATCCTGTTTCAAAACAAATAAACAAGAAAGAACAAGCCAGCTAGGTGCGGTGGCTCATGCCTGTAATCCCGGCACTTTGGGAGGCTGAGGTGGGTGGATCACCCAAGGTCAGGAGTTTGACACTAGCCTGGTCAACATGGTGAAACACCGTCTCTACTAAAAATACAAAAATTAGCTGGGCATGATGGTGCGTGCCTGTAATCCCGGCACTTGGGAGACTGAGGCAGGAGAATTGCTTGAACCTGAGAGGCGAAGTTGCAGTGAACCGAGATCACACCATCGCACTCCAGCCTGGGTGTTGCAGCAAAACTGTCTCAAAAAAAGAAAAAAAGAAAGAAGCCAAGACCCAACATCCTGCTGTCTGAACACTTCACCACATTCTGTTTATGAAGTGATTTTGGTGGAATTAAACCTGACCTGTTTAGCTTTATTTTGAGATAATGAATCCTGAGTGCAATTAGCTACAATCCCAGCCAATAGCCAATATAGGCCTCTTTGCACAGCCTGGAGCAGCATTAGTTATATGTCACATCAGCCTGATGTTCAGCTCCACTGCCCTCTGTTCAGCTTCACAGCCCTCTATGTGAAAACCACTCCTGATACCCAAGACCTGCTCCAACCTCCCATTTCATAGGGGGGACAGTGTTCACCACCCTGCCACTACTCAACCACCCTAGACCCCATAGAGTTGAGGGAATTAAAGGACATAGTGCTTTAGTGAAGTGCATGGTATGCGGAAGGAGCTTAACAAACTCTGGCTACTATTACTACAAACACACTCATGGCTCCCAGGATCATGTTGTATCTTCCAATTAAAAAGAAAAGAAAGAGCTACTCATGGTAGTGGTTTCTAGTATAACCAAATTACTGGATTTGGGTAAAAGCTACTTCTATATGGTATGTGATATTACAACTTCTTAACCTATTAAGTAACCTCAGCAGGTTGGGATTGGAGGAGACCCATACCCACAGGGAAGACAAAAAACATAAAACACAAGCTTATACCTTGCACAGAGTGACAATGCAGGGGACATTCTCCACACTTAGTCGTATGCAGTCATAAGGGTCGTCAGACAATTCAATGTCCTTCGACCCCTCTTCATCCTCCAGAACTCGAACCCTTGGTATGCTGGAAGCAGAAGCACAATTAAAATTCCCACTTACTGGGAGGAGGAAAAATAACTTCTTTTTAAGATTGAGAATAGGAGTTGGAATCCCTGTGTCTCACAAGAGAAAGATACACTATGCCTATTCTTTATCATCCTCATCCTTGTCATCCCTGTCAAAAGCACACAGGAGGCACCACAGTGCAATGAGGAAAGGCATCTTTTAGAAAATGATGCTGGGTCAATCAGATATCCCAATGGAAAAAAATAATCTCAATCCCTACCTCACACCACACACACACAAAGCCATATGAAATAGACTATAGATATAAAAATGAAAGACAATAAAACTTTTAGAAAAAAACATCTACATGACCTTGGAGTAGACAACTATTTCTTGAACAGCACTGAGAAAGGGAAAAAAGTTATATATTCAATTATATATGTGTATACATATTATATATATTTACATAATATATATCATTTATATTATATATCATGAACTTCTTTATATCAGAAGACATCATTTAAAACTAAAATATAATCTGGATGGAGAAAATACTATCTGACAGATTACATAAAGAATTCCTATTAAAAAAGACAGCCCAATAGAAAAATGGGCAAAAGACTCAAATGTATTTGGATGTCTTCATAAAAGAGGCTGTCCAAGTAGCCAATAAACCAAGAAAAGGTGCTCAATTTAAATATCTATTAAAAATGCAAATTAAAACTACACTGTGATACCAAGGCACACTCACCAAAATAACTATTAAAAAAAAAAAAAAAGGCTGGGCACAGTGGCTCATGCCTGTGCCCTTTGAGAGGCCAAGTTGGGAGTACTTTGAGAGGCCAAGTCGGGAGAATCACCTGAGGTCAGGAGTTCAAGACCAGCCTGGCCAAGATGGCGAAACCCCATCTCTACTAAAAATACAAAAATTAGCTGGGTATGGAGGCACACACCTGTAATCCCAGCTACTTGGGAGGCTGAGGTAAGAGACTCGCTTGAACCTGGGAGGCGGAGACTGCAGTGAGCTGAGATCACGCCACTGCAGTCCAGCCTGGGAGACAGAGTGAGACACCATCTCAAAAAAAAAAAAAAAAAAGTAAGGGTTAACAAAGACGTGAAACAACCCAGAACTCTTATATACACTGCTGGTAGAAGTGTTAACTGGTAAAACACTATGTGAAACTGGCAGCATCTACAGTAACTAAAGATAGCCATACCCTATAACCCAGAACACTCCTCCCTAACAGAAATAGAGAAATATGTGCACCAAAGACATGCACAAAAATGTTCATGATGCCCATCCCTATTTGTAATAGCCTCAAACTGGAAACGAACCAGATGGCCATCAACAGTAGACTGATAAACAACAGTAGATTGGACAGTAGACTGGATAAACAGCAGACTGGACAAAGTCACACAGTGGAACACCATACAGCAAAAAGCAAGCTATGACTAAGGCAGTGACACAGATCTCTCAAAGCACAATGCTCAGTGAATGAGGCAGACACAAAACAGAACATAGTATATGATACCATTTATATCAAGTACAAAAGTAATCTATTCTTTTAAGATGCTGGTTATCATCAGTGAGTGTAATTGCACAGGGGTACAGAAGGTGTAGGATGCTTCTGGGGTGCTGGCAACATTCTGTTTCTTTAGCTGGGTACTGAAAAACACATTTAACCTATAAAGTCAATTCACTCCAGGCTAGGGTGGAGGAGCCAGGAAGGAAGAGGTGGTCCATCCAGCTCCTGCAATGGAAACAGCATTGGTACTTTTCCCAGTTCCTCTAACACAAGCCCCCCATGATTGAGCCAGGCTGGCCATCCATACACAAGGCAGCATCTATATCGTATCAGGGGAGCTTCAGCCAGATAATGTCCACAAGGGCCAAGGAGTTCTGTAAGGGTCTTCCCCAGTTGGAGCCTTCCCATCAGGGGAAGTTCTTAAATACTAAGTAATATCCTATTTGAACAAGTCGGTCAACCATTTACAAACACACACACACACACACAGTATCTCCCAATTTCCCAACCCTTTGGCTACAACATGACTAGGCAGAAGGGCTAAAGAATACCCTCAGGTGGCCTTTACCCTTCTAAAGGACCCTGAATATGCCAACAGTCTCTCCACATACCAGGGGGACTCGATGCCTTAGAGTCCCCATTCCTTGCTGCCTGCAGGGCTGTTCTTGGTCTGAGGATGAGACTATGGCTGTGCCCATGACAGGTGTCCTCCCCCAGCTGAGCAGCTGGGTTAACCTTTCTGGTATACAGTTTGCCCAGTACCTCCCTCACAGCTAAACAGCCTTGTGTGATTCCCAATCTCTCTTTTTGCCTGGGTGCCTATAGTAACCAGCTGGCAGATGGGGAGTCATTTCTGAGGCTCGAGATACATCAGATGACAACTTCCTTTCCTTTCCCCAACAGGGCCTGAGCACCAGCCACTGTTGTGGGATCTGGCACGCAAGCTCCCACAGTGGCCAAGAGTGCCAGGCTCACATTTCAAATAGTCTCAACAAGGAGGCTAGTGGCACAACTAGGGGTGGGGGACTCTACAGCTTTCATTTTCAACAAATACTGCAGCCTGCAATTTTTGTCTACTCTAAATTACACAAGGAGTCTAAACTCATCATAGAAAAGCTCTAAAAAACAGACAAATGTTAAGTTGGCCAAAATATGAGCACTGAAAAATAATTACAATGACCACTTGGGGAAACATATTTATTTCCAGACATATTAAATATAAGAACTACCAAAGTAAAATAGAACAAACAAACAAAAACCAGGATGAGGGGATGGCATTTAGTAAGTGATTTTCCATATTAACATGCCTTTAAATAGGCTGCTGTGTGGACTTCAATCCCCTACACTGTGAAACTCAGGTTGTTTCCAGTTTCTTCCCATGATAAAGCAGCTGTGACGAACATCCTAGAATAAACATCTTTGCTCATTTATTCAATCATATCCTTAGGTTATATCCCTAGAAGTTTCTAATCCTCATTTTTTAATAGGATCCTGTTACCTTAACGTAGGCTCTCTCATAGGATGAACGCCCTATCCCATGTATTTACTCATAAATGCTGCAAATTTTCCTCAAAGTACTTGGAGCATAGAAGGGGGAACAGTTAATAATCAGTCAGGATAAATGTCAACTCCAAAAAAGCGTAGCAACTTGTCCCTTCTACACAACCTGTTTGGAAAGATGAACCACGTGGAATAGCCATTTCCTCTTCTTAAGCCAAAGGGAAGGCTGTTACCCTGCTTTTAGAACATATATGTGTACAATCAAGCAATATGCAAGCACTTACTATGTTTCAGGCACTGTTCATTGTGCTAGGAATATAGGCAAGCACAAAACAGGAAAATCCTTGCCCCCATAGAGTTCACCCAGTAATAGTATTTGGATAGTGGGCCTGTAGGTGGTGTCTACTCTTTTTGGCTTCTCTGTAGTTTTCTAATATTTTTCTAAATGGTAGGTGTCTATAAAAATAACAATACAAAAAATAAATACAGAATATACGTATATAGGTAGTTTTCAGTTACGAAATCTATCTTTTCTGGAGTTTAACATTAGATGTCACCATTTTCAATGTTAAAAACTGCTGTTATCGTCACATATGAGCTACAATAGAAATTTCCTCAGTGTTCCATTACAAGTGTCTGCCCTGGTTCTCCACAGGTTTGCAGAGCTATTTCCAGGAAGACTTACCTTGTATTGAAGAGAGCAGCCTTTACAGCAATGGAAATGGCATCAAACAAATTCCCACCACATTCCAGCAGCTAAGGGAGACAGGAATTGAAAAAGGAAAAAAAACGAGCATCATTTATTACTTTAAGTATTGCCCCAGTTAAAGGACACTGCTTTTTTTTTTTCCGAGACAGAGTCTCGCTCTGTCACCCAGGCTGGAGTACAGTGGTGCAATCTTGGCTAACTGCAACCTCTGCCTCCCAGGTTCAAGCAATTCTCCTGCCTCAGCCTCCCGAATAGCTGGGATTACAGGTGTGTGCCACCACTCCCAGTTAATTTTTGTATTTTTAGGGTTTCACCATGTTGGCCAGGCTGGTCTTGAACTCCTGACCTCAAGTGATCTGCCTGCCTCAGCCTCCCAAAGTGCTGGGGTGTAGGTATGAGCCACCACACCCGGCCAGGACACTGATTTTTGTTTTCTTTCCCAAATCTATTCTGTGGTCAAGGACACTGATTTCTAAGAAATGCTGACTGTGTGTTTATAAAATAAAGATAACATGTGGCTGCTCTCCTGGCTAGCTATGCAATGACTGCAACTCACTGACACAGTCCTTCACCCTAATTACAAGCACTGCCTTGTAATGGCTGTGCTTATGTGGCCCATGCACACAAGGTCATAGTTGACCAGGGCTGTGGTACCAACACTCAGAGGCCATGGCTTGTGGTGGGCTCCTCTCATAGGCATTTCAGGCAGTTGGGGCTGCCCTGAAGGTGGCACTGATCACCTTTATTTTGCTCCAGATAGCTCTCAATTGTACTCCAAGTGTCACTCCAATATTTGCTAACGCATGCCTGGCCTCCAAACAAGGAGAAAACAGTGACTACTGATGTTGCAGCTGCTACTAGGTTCACATTCACTACTGTAATTACCTCTCGTACGTAATGATCAATGTATACCTGATGCTCAGACATGAAATACTACGTTTTACATTACTTATAATGAAGACTAAGGTCTCTCAGACAAGCTTCCACCCATGAGCGAAAGTGTTGAGTGCACTTATGTGTGCTCATCTAGCAGGGAAAATTAGAGCACATTTAACTGGAAGGTGGCATATCCTTCTGTCCTTATTTTAGAGAGGCCTTGGCCTGAGGTTATGGAATAAAGCCGACTGCTGCCCCAAATAAGAAAGGTGAGAAGTCACACATAGAAAGAAAAGTCATGTATTTCTGTTTTTGTTTAGAGTCTATCTCCTCTTCAGTTGAACTGTGAACTCCTAAAGGCTGGGACTCTGTAGTTTTGTTCATCCTTTTATCCCCAGAGCCCAACAGAAGGGCTGTTATGAAGAATGTTGGTGATTATTTGTGAGAGAACCCATCAAAAGACAGCCTCGTGACCAATCACCCCACCAAAGGTCAGCTGAGTGTTGTTAGTGCAACAAAGTTCTAACAGTTACCCCTCTTGGAGTAAAAACTGATGCCATCAGAGAACTACAAAGAGCAAAGCAAAGTGAAATTTCCGTGAAGTTAAATTTTCACTCTCATAAAATAACCAAACTCGGGAAAAAAACAATACTGGAAACAGGTGGGTTATCTGACTGTAACAGGTTTGAAGTAAATAAGTATAAAAACATGGCAGGGTCCCCAGCAAGTATCTGTTTGAACATGGGTTCTGTCTGAGGACTACCCAGACCAGTTGGCAAAAAGAAAATAGGAGATTTATTTTCCACTATCTTGCTTCAAGGATTGCTTCACAGATTTCCACCACCTCGCTTCAAACATGGACTCAATCTACTCAGTATATCACCCGTCCACTGATGAAATTATGTGAATGCCAAAAATGGATCGGCCTCATTAACAATATCATTTTCAAAATGCTTTTCTAATTCATTAAAACTTTTCTGAAGATGACAACTTTTTTTTTTTTTTTAAAGATGGAGTCTCACTCTGTTGCCCAGGATGGAGCGCAGTGGCACCATCTTGGCTCACTGCAACCTCCGCCTCCCAGGTTCAAGCAATTCTCTTGCCTCAGTCTCCCCAGTAGCTGGGACTACAGGTGTGTGCCACCATGCCCAGCTAATTTTTGTATTTTTAGTAGAGACAGGGTTTCACCCTGTTGTCCAGGCTGGTCTCGAACTCCTGACCTCAGGTGATCCATCTGCCTTGGCATCCCAAAGTGCTGGGAATACAGGCGTAAGCCACTGCACCTGGTCAGAAAATGACAACATTTTCAAAGTTCATGTCTTCTTCCAAAATAAGCAAAACCCTTTAAAAAATATTTCAGAAGAAATCCAAATGCCAGAAGTCTTAAAAATAAATGTCTACAGAAGACAGGGACACAGTGCACATTCCCCTGGATACTCCTGTGCTCCATGTATCCCCTGCTCACTGAAAAGGGCCCCTTCTGAGCTGAGATAATGTCCCAATATTCATCAGTTTTGTAAAAGCCTTCCCTAATAGAACAGGCTTTTGTTGCTTTGACTTTAACTGACTGAATCAAAAGCACATCAGTCCCCATCACTGGGCCATCCTACAAAACTACAAGTGTGCATGAATACTGAGGATGAACACAGAAGGATTACAAAAGGACAAATGCAGTGCGCCAAACACTTGTGTCTTAACTTTCTCTAGTGGAGAAGGGGAGGGGACATAATGTTCTTCAGACACAGGACGGAACCTGAGAGTTCATGCCATGGAGCTGCACCTCCCTGGGCAACTATGAAGCCTGCCTCTACCATCCTCAGTAAGGACTACAGGCTGCCAGTTCCCACCTCCTCAAAACCAAGACCTGAAAAATTGCCTGCTTAGTAGGAATCACACTACAAGGTGCATCACACTTATGAGAGACAGAAAAAGCAACTAGATTTGTAATTTCATTATTTTTACCTATTAGTGGTAGCACTGCAACAGTAACCTGCTAGATAATGGTTACCACTGCTACCTTTTGACTATGCTCCATCCAATATCAAATTAATTAAAAAATATCTAGAAAGCTCCACCCTGTTTCAGTACAGCCAAGATGCAGAGCCAGGCTGTTTCTTTTCATGAAGTTCACTGTCAGTTCACAGATCTCTTTTATCTGCACATTCATTAAGGAATCTATTTGGCCAATAGCTTAGCTTTGTGTCCTTAATCTGAAGTGGAAGATACAGTTGCTAATCTCAAGGGTTCATGAAATTTAACAATAAGGAGTAAAACAGACCCAACAAGATCCTGTATATAAAAAAGCAACCAACTGCTACAGGATTACACAAAAGCAAAATTAAGGCCAGGCACGGTGGCTCGCACCTGTAATCCCAGCACTTTGGGAGGCTGAGGCAGGTGGATCACTTGAGGTCAGGAGTTCCAGGCAAGCCTGGCCAACACGATGAAACCCCATCTCTACTAATAATACAAAAATGAGCCAGGCGTGGTGACATGTGCCTGTAGTCCCAGCTACTCAGGAGGCTGAGACATGAGAATCGATGGAACCTGGGAAGCAGAGGTTGCAGTGAGCTGAGATCACGCCACTGCACTCCAGCCTGGGTGACAGAGCGAGACTCCATCTCAAAAACACCCAAAATTAATTAGAGCTACACAGAGAAGTTACTGTCGAGTGCCAAAACATGGGTAGAGGAGTATTTGGGAGGCAAAGTACAAGGGAGGAAATGGAGGGCTGGACTCAAAAGACTCCCAGGGGAGTAGACTCTGTGTGGGAGGAGGCAGGGCCTCTGGGGCCTGACCAAGGAAACTAGGGGCAGGCAGGCTCTGAGGTGTTTAAAAGAAACGATGGCACAGTAAAGTCACACCAGGTGTTCACATCATACAGACCTGGCTTTAAGACTCAACAGCATTACTCACAAGCTGAGACCTCTTGGACTAGTTACTTAACCTCTCTCTGTTTCCTCACTTATAAATGGGAAATATAACAGTGTCCATTTGCAACAGGTTTATAAGGTTTAAATGAAAATGCATGTAAAGAGCTTATCATGCTTTCACACAGAATGTACCATCTATTTAAATTCTGCCCATTAACTCTGTCTGGCACCATCCAGAGACCATCTCTTGTTTTATTCTTCCCAGACAACTTTTATGGGCAATTTTAGGTGCTACCATGATATGACTACAATTTTATTATAGAATGACACTATATATATGCTGCTTACATCTATGTTGTATTTAATTTTTTTAAAAATTATTATGGGAGACCATCTTTTCCCAACAAATCTCACCCTGTAAGTTGAAAGCATCCACCTGAAGAGGAAAAAGGCACTGGAAGGAAAGTAGGCCAATCAGTCTTTTCAAAAAAGGTAGAATGTGGCCAGTACAGCAGGGTGATACTCACCAGCACATCCACATAGAGAACCCAGCAGTGCTCCCGAGGACTAATGCAGAGGGTCTTCAAGTCGACACTGCTTTTATTGTTAAATATCCGATAGAGGGTGTTAGCGATCTCGGTGCCAAGGTCATCACCTCCTCTACCTTCAAATTCAGGGGTAGCATTGGCTGAACTATACAAAACAGAAACAAAAAACTGGGTGAGTCTTTCCAAGTGCAAAAAGCAAGGAGACAAGGCTTTATTCCAGTTTCCCTGCAGAATGCTGCAAGAGCCAGCTGCTCAACAGAAAGTCACTGGGATGAGGAAAGGATGGCATCTGCCACTTTTCCTGACTCCAGACACATGTAATGAACCAGACCAGCACTGTGACCTGGATTTGTCAGCGTGTGTTATGGGATTTCCCAATAGCTTCTAACAGAAGCCATCTTTAGTCAAAGAGAAACAGGAGAGAGATGGTAATGTGAACCTCAGCCGATAATAATTAACTCTCTTATCTTCAGAGTATAATAAATACTCTTGTCTGGCAGGCCCAGGAAGCTGAGAGGCCTAGGGAATGAAGCAGTCTGGGTTACAGAGGGGTTTCGTCATATACACCACCTCTAGTTTCACAGCTTTAGAATACACTATGATACTCTCAATATAAAAACTACAATGTAAGTACAATAACCTTTCTGGAATGACTTAAAAGACATGTATGATAGTCAGAAAATTTAGATATCACTGTACTGAAGAGAAGGAAAATGAAAGAAAGCAAGGGAAAGACTGTTGGCTCGTAAGTAGTAGGTTACCTCCTTCATTTGATATTTTTCAAGAGGAAAACTTGTTTTTCCCTTTTTGGCTTCTTGATATTTACGCCCAGTAACCTCAACAAAACTAACAGGATTCAACATTAGCCACTGTAAAAACACTGAAGTGTTTAACAGGACGTTTCCGAGGGTTTTGGCTTAATACAAACAAACCCTTAATATGTATGTGAGGTAAGTAAACATTATAGTAATCATTTTACTGTAACAATAAAGGACTAGAAAGGTAAGAAGCCGGTGGTTTCAGCACAGACTCTGTAAAATCACATATTAAAGCCTTCTGACCCCTCGCCCATCTGGAAGGTACCCAGCCCTGCACCAGCTACCAGAGACCTAGAGACTAAGTGAGGCGACGCAGGCCCAAAGCCAGCGGTTCCAGTGAGGGAGGGCAGTTTCACGATAGGGAGCAAACAGTGAGGTGGAAGGGGGAGGGAGGCGCAAGAGTGTCAATTAGCGTTCAGGTTTAAAGGAGACCTCAAATGTGGGATGAGCAGAGCTGGTCAGGCCAGAGAGGCAGGAAGATTACAGGCAAAGCAAAACCTGTGTGAAGGCCCATGGCAGTGCCCACCCAATTTGTACAACACTAAAAGAAATCTCACTTAGTAATATCGGTGGAAGAATTAACCTTAAAATAATCAGACTACGTCGTTACATAAAATTTTGCCTCTCTAATTATATATTCTTCCTTTGCCACTGTGAGCCAGCAGAATCCCCTTTAAGTCCCCAAGAGAGACTTCATTACTGCCATAGCAACCTCGTTGTTCCCCGCCTTTGCTGGACTCTGGCATCGAGCCAAGAAAAGCAGCTCGTTTATGGTGAAATAATCAAGTCACTAGGGACCAAGTTTTTACTTTGCACAGCCAGCAAAACATAACCTGTTTCTAATTTAAACACTAAGCAATCAATATTAAGTCCCAGTTTTAAGTGCTTAAAAATAATCTACAGAGATTTCTGTGTACACAAATCCAGTCAGAGATGCTTACGCTCAAAATGTTTCTTTCCCTGAATGTAGTGGGCACATTCTCCTGGGTATGACTAATTTCTTTGGGATTAATGCACTAACTCTTCTACAGCCTTAGGGGACAATTTATAGAGCTTCCCAGGTCCAACTGTCTAAATTAATCTACCTATAAAACCATGCCCCTGGCCGGGCACGGTGGCTCACGCCTATAATCCCAGCACTTTGGGAGGCCAAGGCGGGCAGATCACCTGAGGTCAGGGGTTTGAGACCAGCCAGACCAACATGGAGAAACCCTGTCTCTACTAATAATAGAAAAATTATCTGGGCGTGGTGGCACATGCCTGTAATCCCAGCTACTCGAGAGGCTAAGGCACAAGAATCACTTGAACCTGAGGCAGAGGTTGCGGTAAGCTGAGATGGTGCCATTGCGCTCCAGCCTGGTCAACAAGATAAAATTCTGTCTCAAAAAACAACAACAACAACAAACCCATGCCCCATTGGTTTTTTTGGACACTGGGTTAAAGTGGAAATTTTTACCTATTTTTAAATGGCTTAAAACACACACACACAGACACACCCATTCTTTCAGCGTAACCAGCAGTCAGACAGAGAGGAAGGTTCAGAGACTCATGAGCCCATGGAACTCTCCTATGTCTGGATGGTGCCATAGCTGTGCAGTGACTCTGGGGAAGAGGCTGGGAAAACAGAAGGCAATTGTTCAAGGTGGGGGATGGGGTACAATGCTTTAAGTAACATAAGAAAGCCAGAGACCCCATATTCTGCTGATGGGTGAAGACAAAGGCTGGAGTAGAGAAATGAGGATTCCACTTCATTACTGGGCACTCACAGCCCAAGGACTCTTTCTGACAGAAATGTTGACCTGGAACAGGCCTTAGAGACCATCTCCAGAGGATAAAAACCCAAATGCCTATAGGAGTCAGCAAGGTTACTACATGTATCTGAACAAAGGGCCACTCTCTACAACTAATAAGAAAACCATTCTCTATAACTAATAGAGAACGATGGAGGCTGTGGCAAACTTTCCAGCCCTGACTTAAGGTCCACCTGAAAAAAAAAATCCCTATGTGAAACAAAAATCTCACAGGTGGGATCTGACCTGTGGGATCACACTGTGAGATCCCAGATGGTCTAACTCTCTCATTTTACAAGAAGGGAAACCTTACCTTTTTTTTTGAATGTTTAGTATGAGCTAGACATCACTCTTAGTACTTTAGGTGTATAAACTCATTTAGTGTTCACAACAACCCTAGGAGGTATTGACTCCATTCTAGAAATAAGAAAACCGAGTCACAGAGAGGTTATGTAATTTGTCCAAGGCCACAAGATGACTGTGCCTGGTAAGCTAAAATTCTAACCCAGGCAGCCTGGCCCTTATCTGCTATGCTTCCCTGAACTCTCCTTGAACCTGTAATTTGGCAAGCTTGGTTTATAGTCTAACATTAGTCAGATTCACTTTCCTTGGTTTTACCTTTTGCCTCAAGGAAATGAATGTGTGCTCTGGTCTTGGGACTTATCACTAGACCACAAATGTTGGAGTCAAGGAATGTTGACCAAGGAAGCCCCAAATAAAAAGCTGTTCTGCTCTGTTAGAGAGAGAGAGAGAAAGAAAACACAGGCTGGTAATTGTAGCCACCTGCTCATATGCCTCACAATCTACTCCTTCAGTGGGGGGTGTACACACTTGGTCTTTTGGGCATAAAACCAAATGCTTTCTGCATTTACCAAAACCAATTCTGACCCTTCATAAAGCATGACCAGTCCCTCTTCCAGAGTTGTGGGAAATTGTTTACTGAGCTGGATAAACTAATTAAGATCCCAGGAATGCTACCCCTCCCAGCCCTCCACCCCTTCTGACTCATCACCTCTACCCTCCTGCTTGGAACATCTCTGGTTTAACTGGGGTAGGTTGAGATCAAGGCCATGCCTACCTGGAAAGGGACTATAGACACTGGGCCCATTGTTGTTTGCCTGGCAATCAATCTGGCCTGCAAATCTATGAAGTCTTACAGCCAGGTCAGGCCAGGCCCATAGCAGAAAAAGTGATCTAGTGGGTATCTAGGCAGGGCTAACTCGGGCCTTACCCCTCCAGTAGTCATCTAGCCCCAGCACAGGCCCTAAGGCTGATTCCTCTATGTGTACATGTGCTCACTTCTGAGCCTGCAGAAGCGTTCCTGTGAATGGGTACCAGACCAATAGTAAGTACATTCTGAGCTTTTCATCACAAGCCTTTGTTTGAAGTTTCTGCGAGAGTTATCTCATCAGCTTGGGAGACTTTGATCACAATTAGCCTCAAAAGGCTTCTGCAGGTTGCCTCTCTGCTTTGTACCCACCCCCAGCCCTTCAGCCAGGAACAGTGTCCCTTTTAGCAGCACTAAGCAGGCAAGGAACCCAGATATAGTGGTTCTACCCACCAATGCAGGCTTGAAGATTCTGGTTCAATTTTAGTGAAAAATACAACTGATCACATTGAAAAATATTTAAGATCCCAAAGGGAAGTGACTAGTGCAGAATATCCTGAAACATTTATGAATGAAAAATGTTCTCCTAAACTCCCCTAGTTAAAAACCCAAGTCTCTCTGAGAGGCTAAACCACAGTCCTAAACCCATCAACACAATGGTCGGAGACTGAGAAGCAACTTGATGGCTCACCGCCTAGTGGCAGCACAGGGTGACACACCAGCTCATTAAAATCTTACCTTCCTCTTGGGCTTCAGATAGAAACTACTTTTTCCTAAAGTTTCCAAGTTCTCATTTAAAATAGCCTACTCTCAGCTACAATCAGTAAACCAAAGACATGAGAAGGTCAGATTTTGCTCCCAGTTTAGTGACAGTGCTGCCAGGCATCTCTGCAGCTGGGCTCAGGGTCAGTGAAGCAGTCTTTCCAAACGGCTGTGAGGGCTATAGCAAAGATTTTTCATTATTCCCAAGAAACAGGGTAAATTATGGAGGTGGCAACAATGTCTTTCTTGGTTCCATGTATTATCATTCCAAGTAGACAAAACCAAGTGAAATGAGTTAGCAGAAATTCAATTAGTTTTCTGAGACCTCTCTACCCCTGGGAATTTAATTAAAACTGGAAGTTGCTGACAAGAAGTTAAATCAAACTAGACTCAGAGCAGCAGAAGAAACCCTCATCATCATCACTGCCGCCGCCACCACCACCATCACCACCAATTTCTTTCCTTCCACTGGGTAGCAACTACGTTTCAGCCTGTGGATAGGCAAATGCCTTGAGCTCTCCAGCAGAGGCCCTATGCCTGGAGTCCAGGTGGGAGTGGGCGTGTGGCACCCTTATTGCTGGGCACATCCACGGGTGTCCAGAAGCCATTCCTATTCACTGATTCAGAATCAAAGGACATGCTTGTTTATGCAATTAAAATAATTATGCTCCTTGAAGACTCAAGTGAGGTTCTGATACAGGTGGCAGCCATCAGTGCTTGGTAACCTCTCCCATCTCTGTAGGAAATGGGGTTTTGTGACTCTCATGGTGATTCTACTTGCTGGGCTGATTACATTAGCTGAGCCACTTAAAGAAGCTAAAGTGTGCCACTTTGAGACTGTCTATCTTGGGAAATCAATTCAGGAGAACTACCTAGAAACTGGAGCTCTTGGGACTGTGGATTGAGACCCATGGAGGAGGAAAAGAGACCAGGAGGCAGCCACTCTAAGGCAGGAAACACAGGCTACTTCTAGAAGCCAGATCTTGGGAAGAGGCAACTCAAAGGATCCTCTCACACTAGAGTCACTCTTCCTATACAGCTGGGACAAGAAAGGGTAAGAGCAGCAGGCTAACTTGGAGTCATATTTAGACAAAGAGTCACAATGAAATGTATCCCCTATACCAAGCATCTGAGGGCAACACCCTCTCTTTGGTGTGGTTGGGCTGAATGTCTTTGGTCTGCTTAAAATGAATGAGGTAGAAGGTAATGAAGGAGATGAAAAAGAAAGCAAATTACAGTTCCTTACACATTGTCTGCTTGTCAGTGACTGCTTACTGCATTGAATTAGGCAGATCAAGGCTACCAGAGGCATTTTGCTTCCTCCAAGAACAAAGAAAAAGATAAATTGGGGGCTTGAACAAGGTCACCATCATCCACAGTAACTTAGAGGATGTCCCAATTCCATGGGACAACTCAAGCTGGTGAGAGAAGATGAGCAGAACCAGGAGAGATGACTTGGGGGACTAGAGCAGAGGACAGGAGTGGGCTGGAAAAAAACTGACCAGAAAAATGAACATGGATAGTTCTTGGACTCCCCAAGAGCAGCCCTCCAAAGCTGACTTCCATAGGCTGCATGAAGTAAAACGAGCAAAGATTCACAGGTTGGACAGACCTAAGCTGGCATTTTTAGCTTTGTAACCCTGGGAAAGTCACTTACCCTCTCTGAACTCATTTGTCATTTCTCTTATAGGAGTACTGTGAGAATCAGCTTCCGTGTATGGAAGTTCAGACTGGAAGGCTGTAACTACCCTACAGAAGTGGGTTAACATTTGTGCAGAAAAGGGCTGCCGTTGCGGTCCAAGGCTGCTATTTTCAGAAGGGTCTGTTTGCAGGGTTGGCCCTTGGCTGCCATCTGGGAATCTGGCTCTCAGACTATTCCCAGTCAATAGTAAACTGACGGGGGTAGTCCATTGTGCCTATATTGTGCAAATAATATCATTTATGCTGAACATTTGCTTTCCTTTAGAAAACTTCATTATGTATTAAGCAGCGAGTGTCTATGTGACCAGCCCCCATTAAAAATCTTGGGTGCTGAGTCTCTAATGGGCTTTCCTGGGCAGAAATGTCACAAATAAGTTACTGTATTTTCACTGCTATAATAAACCTTAGCTGTGAGTATCACTATATGCTAAGTCCAGCAAATCTCTGAATGTGGAGGAGGTGGTCTTGGGGATCTTGATACAGGGTCAACATTATACACCTACACCCAGCATGAGCCCACAGAGATCCTTACCCACTTCAAGAAGGCCTGGCTTCCAGAAGCAAGGTAAATAGAAGATGGGACCTGGCCAGCAACCCAATAAAAAGCCCCAACCCCTAGAACGTGGAGCTAATGATACTTATTGAACTTACTGACAAAATAAGGAAAAATAATACTTATTGAAAGCCCACTGGGAGTCTCAGTCACTGTGATAAGTACTCACTCTATTCATTTCCTCTTCATCACCACGGCATTATTTATTATCCTCATTTTTTAGATGAAGAAATTTGGCCACAGTGAGACTGAGTAACCAGCCTGAGATCACAAAGCTGGCCAGAAAAGGAAGTGACATTCTGGCCCAAGGCTGGCTGCAGACACTACAGAGCCCTCTCTCTTCTCAGCACCCATACCGCCTGCCTAGCTGCCACTTCCTCAGCCTGTCAGGCTGCTTGGCTGACCCTAGGCTTCATCTGTCAAACAAATCATGAACAGTTTTCTGCAGAACTACAGTAGGAAGAGAAACAGTACATTTTAGACCAAATGATCCTTACTGTGTATGATGTTTTTCAAAGCACCATAACACAATCATTTCATCTGACCCTCATCACAATCATGCGCTAGGCTGCCTGGCAGATGTCCTCCTTTATTGGACAGGGAAAACAAGGCCAGCAATAGCCAGGTGGTTAAGACTAGGGCAGGACTCAAGCCAAGAGTCCTGACTATGCACCTGGCACATAGGAGGAGGTCAGCAAATGCCTGCTGGATGGCTGAATGATAAGTATAAAAGTGGGTTCAACAGGAAACTAGAGGTTCATTTTCTGAACCGTCATCTTTAAAATCATTTTTCGTTAGAATTTTTTCTTTAGAAATATCTGCATAATACTGACCAGTCAACAAAGAACTCCAAGTAGCCTTCATTTGGTTTCTCCAGCTTCGGCGTCCCCATTTCTGCTTTCACGCCCACCAAGATGTCTGTGTGACCCTGCAGACACATGCAAGAAGGGTCCTCACTCAGAGCAGGCAGCCAGGCGCTCCACCACCTCCCTCCTCTTCTGGACATACACCCCTGGGGGACTCTTTTAGGAGCAGTGCTAAGACTTGGAAAGTGGTCTTTGGAGGAGGTGAGCAGTCTTTCAGATATGGAGACACCCCCCTCCCTGAGTTTGGCTTGGATCTTTGATTTCCCCAAGAGCAATCTGCATTCCAAAAGCCAGATGGCGTCAGCGGCTCATTCCTTAGGGTCTACTCATTTCTCCACCTGGGCTTGAACCATGGTCACAGTACTCACCAGCTTGACCCTGGCGGACCCACTGGTGTTGGACACCACATCGGTTTCCACTTCAACACATCGGTAATCCTCACAGCCACGGCCATCCACGCGGAGGTCTTCCTAGGTGTTAACAATCACAATCCTATAGCTGTCACCCCAGACCAATAATAGACTCCTAAACTAACTCACTCATTTTCCCCCTAGAGAAGATATATGCAGAATATCTTTTCCTCTTAGTGGATCATCTAAAATTCTGTCCTTGTAGCTAACAACATTACTATTTTACATATGAGGAAATGGAGACTCAGAGAAGTTGAGTGACTTGTCCAAGGTCCTACAGCTAGTGAAGACAAAGCTAGTTTTCCATGCCAGTTGTGTCTGATTGCAAAATCTACACTACATACCACTATACAGAATATGCACACAAAAACAAGATCTGAACAAGAGACAAAATAAGTCACCTCTCTCCAAATCTGCAATTCTTTTTTTTTTTTTTTTTTTTTTTTTTTTGAGACGGAGTCTTGCTCTGCCGCCCAGGCTGGAGTGCAGTGGCCGGATCTCAGCTCACTGCAAGCTCCGCCTCCCGGGTTCACGCCATTCTCCTGTCTCAGCCTCCCGAGTAGCTGGGACTACAGGCGCCCACCTCGTCGCCCGGCTAGTTTTTTGTATTTTTTAGTAGAGACAGGGTTTCACCGTATTAGCCAGGATGGTCTCGATCTCCTGACCTCATGATCCGCCCGTCTCGGCCTCCCAAAGTGCTGGGATTACAGGCTTGAGCCACCGCGCCCGGCCTGCAATTCTTAAATTGCACCAAGAAGTATATGTGTCAGAGCTACAGGGTACAATCATCTCAACTGAAGCCCTCCTACCCCTAAAATTCAAAAAGATCTACTGTGTAAACAGGGAAAGACACCTAATCTTCTAAGGAGGCAGTCTAGAACAGGGTCAACAAACTAAGGAACCTTGTTTTTGTAGTTTTACTGGAACACAGCCATGTTCACTTGTTTAGGTATTGTCTATGATTGCTTCCGCCCTACAAAAGCAGAGCTGAGTGGTTGGGCCGGAGATATGATCCATAACGCCCCAAATCTTTACTATCCAATCCTTTACAGGAAGTTTGCTGACTCTTTTGGCAGAAGATGGTTTTCAGGGAGGTCTATGCGCTGCCTGTTCCTTCTGCCCATTTATTTACTCCTTCAATTACTTATATCAGTACAACTCATTGGTATCTTTTATGCTATGGTTATAATCCACTACTATCATTAGTTATTTTGTTGCTCAAAGTGTTCCAAATTTGGCCACTGGGGGCTTCTTTGGGTTAGTTTTTGTGCTCTTTCAACATGCCACCAACTTTTTGTGAGTAATTATATACTTTCTGCAACACAAGATTTCTATCCTCTTGTGTTTTCTCTGTCCAGCCCTAGGGATCAAGCCTTTCTCCAAGGAGCCCTGGTTGCTTTTATTGGGGAATGGTACCGAAAACCAGGATCTAGGCTCTAAGTTCATTGCTGTTGGAATATTATTTCTTTCAGAACTTCTTAGCAGACAGAGCTAGAAAATACAGGTATGTATACTAACCCCCCCACCCTCTCAAATCTATGTGTAATTCTGTATCTGTCTACATATCTATTAAAAAGCCATGAGTTTATACTGATAGCTAATTCCAATCTAACATCACATGGTTCATTCTAGCCTTCCTCCTTTTCTTATTTGTAACTTCTTTCTCAAAGAAGGAGAAACCTGGTTCTTATTATCTACCATGCATTTCTATATTTGTTCAATCTTAGCATACACATAGTTTCCAAATTTCTAATCCATACCCCTGTGAGAAACAAATTTACTAACGGTGCACAGCATTTGTATAAAGTTCTGTCTTTAGCCTCATGGTATTCAGCCAAAATACTGTTTTCCAGTTACTTGAGTTCTTTTCTTCCACGTGCCCTTCAGTGTGGTTGCATTATTCACTTGTAACACAGACTCATTTTTAACTTGTAACTTTTTTTTCAGACTATAGCTCTGTCGCCCAGGCTGGAGTGCAGTATGACAGGGTTCACTGCAACCTCCGCCACCTGCGTTCAAACGCTTCTCCTGCCTCAGCCTCTGAAGTACCTGGGATTACAGGCGCACCACCATGCCTGGCTATTTTTCATTTGCAAATTTTTGTATTCCATTTTGGGTTCCCCTACATCCTGGTTACTTTTACTTACTTACTTTCTGGGTTTGTGAGCTATCACTATAGTTCTAAGAGACAAAACTCAGAAAAGTATGCTCAGAGAAATGTCACTCTCCTCTTCTCTGTATTATGCTATTTTCACGCCCCTTTCTTTCCATTCACCCCAGGTTTCTCTTTAGTTTCTGGTTTATCTTTCTTGTATTTTCTCTGCACAAATAAGCAAATACATGAATTTTTAAATATCCCCTTGTTTCTTATATGAAAGGTGGAACACTATAGATACTCTTACATTGTTTTTTAACACTTAACTATATATATACATGCAGGAAATCTTTCCACGTTGGCTCATGGAGCTCCTTCTCATTCTTTGTAAACATTTTCAAAAGCAGTTTTTTTCAGAAAAGAATCATTAGTTTAATCAGATTCTCCAAGGAGTTGATGCTTCCCAGAAACATAAAAAATAAAACAAAACACTGCTCTAAAGTATGTGGCTGACAGTTTATCTTTAAACTGCCTGGCTAACTGCATATGTTACTGACTTTTTTGAGAAATTAAACAGAGAAAAGCAAAACACTACAGCACCACACGTACCAATGATCACCCTCTGCCATACTTGCTTCAGGTCTTTCACCCGTTTAACTTTTCAATGACAGAAAATAAACATCACAAATCAGGTGGAAAGTCCTGCGCAGCCCATCCTTTCCCAGCACCTTTCCTCCCTAGAAGAAATCACTATCTTGAGTCTGGAGATGGATTCAAAAAGCAACAGAATTTCAAGTCTAAGAGAGTGAGCCTTTGGGGTAGAACTCCAGAAGGTGATCCCTCTTCACCGGAGGACCCATAACTATGTAACTGTGTCTCTTCCCAACCTCACCCATAGAAACTGAAGCCTTTCTAGCTCAATCTCTCACACTCCACCCCTCTCCACCCCCATGTGCCCCACTCCCCAGCTAGGAAAGTGAAAACCCAGCCCAGAAACGTTATTGACAAGGAGCTCTTCGTGGGGTGTAGATACCGTATAACAGTGAACAATCATTAGGAACATGACTCATGGTTCCAGGCCAGCTCCTGGCACTAACTAGCCACTTGACTTAGGACAAGCCCCTTCCCCCTCTGGATTAGTTTCCTCATTTGTAAAAGATGGAGATTAAATTAGTCTCAAAGTGATTCTCTAATTCTACAGATCTATAAATTAAAATGGCTGCAATTATTTGCAATAAATAATAGCAGCTGCTATTTACTGTGCATTTACTATATACCAGATAATGTGCAAGGAATACTGCATAGTTAACACATTTAATCTTTTCAAAAATCCTATAAGTGTTATTCATTCCATTTTACAAATGAGAAAACTGAGGTTAAAAGATGTCAAATGAATGGCCCAAGTTCATACAGCCAATAAGTAGCATTTAAGCCTCAAGTCAGAGCTCTTAACCTCTGCTACACAGTAACCTATGCTACACAGTCCACTGCATTCTAAAGGGTCTCTTCACTTCATAAAAGGACTCAGCACAGACCTCCTTCATAGGATGAACTGGCTGGCCACAAGGTCACGGGATTTACTACTGCTGCTTCTTCCCTTTTTTTTTTTTTTGAGACAGGATCTCACTCTATCACCCAGGCTGTAGTGCAGTGGCGATCACTGCAGCCTCAAACTTCTAGCCTCAAGCAATCCTTCTACCTCAGCCCTCTGAGTAGCTAGGACTACAGGCACATGTTACCATGCCCAGCTAATTTTTAATTTTTTTAATTTTTTTTTTTTTGTAGAGATGGGGTCTTGCTATGTTGCCCAAGTTGGTCTCAAACTCCTGGCCTCAAGTGACCCACCTGCCTTAGCCTCCCAAAGTGCTGGGATTACAGGCATGCGCCACCACATCTGGTCCAACTACTGCTTCTAACATATCACTTGCTCTGAAAGATTAGTCTCACCTCTTTGTAGTGAAAATGTACTTGGTCCAGGATGGGGCTGGTGGGCTGTCAGAAAACTGAGCCTCATCAGACATTGCCTTTCCAGCCTTTAATTCACTCTCTGCCTCCTGGAGGAAGGTTCAGGTGATAAGTAAAAGATAAATGAAAAGCTACACATTTTCCTTTCCAAGTATGCATATTTTTTTTCCATAGAAAAAAAGAATAGAAGGAAAACAAACCAAAAACCAAACCAGTCCATGAATCACTGTACCCAGGGCAACTTTTTTTTAATCCAGTTTTCTTTATAAGAGGCTTAGGAAATTGTCCAAACCTGCCTGGCCTAGCTCAGAGCCTGGTGCCCTACCACAGTTTTTATTTATCTGCAGCAGTAAGGAGCAAAGGAATTAATCCATGTGTGAACATTTAAATAGGAGTTACCCTGAGGTAAAAGCTCCATTTTAAAACTCAAGAGATGTCAATAGCATGGAGTGGTGTCCCCTCCTTCTCAGCAGAGGAGACTGATGTGCCTCTAGATCAAGGGCTTCTAGATGCCAGGAAAGCTCTTGGTGACTTTCATAGCTGTTACCCATGTGATCACAACAACCCTACCAGTAGGGTGTGGTGTGGTGGAAACAGTCACCTTCCAAATTATACTTAAATCTCTGCTGTCACATGCCAGTTTTGCGACCTTGACCTCAATAGCTCTAAGCCTGTTTCTTCAGTAGAAAGTAGGGATAACCCCGACCTTACAGAGTTACAAGAGAACAGAAACGTCATAAAGCATTTAAGGGAGCCCTTCAGTATAACATACAGGAGTCTCCCCAAAGCAGTTCACTTCCCCTGCTTCTGGGGGCATGCATTAACTCACTGCATCCTCAAAAACAACCCTGAGAGAGGTTACAGATAAGAATGGAGGCACCTAAGTTTCAATCTCCTGTTTGTGACAGAGTGGAAGGACATTTAAGCCCAGACCTGCTTTCCCTCACACCCAGGAAGCCCAGTCCTATTACTTCTTAATAGAAACTGACAAGTTGGCGCTACCAATCTGACACACCTGGAAGGATTTTAGACTCAAAGTGGTCCTCTGAGGTTATGTTAACCCCTCATTACTTTGCTTTGACTTGTCTAATACTCCAGATTCCTAGAGGAAAAGTGAGACTAAATTCCTTCCCCTACTAGAAGGTGACCCCCCGCTTAGGAAAGGGACCACATTTGGTCTAGCTTTGCAGGTTTGGGCCCACGACACAGCAGGCAAAACTAGGTGTTGATCCTTGTTTGACTTTCCAACCCTGTTGAGTAGCCAGGCATTCCTCTGAAAGGATATGGCTCCATAAGGCTGTACCTTGCAGTGTCTGGGCATAAACCTTTCTGTGCCATGGGTCTGTAAACAGAAAGGGCAGAGAGCTAAAAATCAAGAGTCCTGGGGGCCGGCTCCAATTCTGTCATGCCCAGATTCAGCAACTGAATACTGACTGCTCTATCTCACAGTTGAAAACCAGGCTGAGGCCCTGATCTCCCTCTTGCATGCTATAACCCTAAACAATGCTTACAATGAAAGCAAGATCCACAGAAAAGAGATGGAAGCCATCAGCTGGGCTACAACTCCCTTCAACAGCCAAGAACATACAATAAAATGGCTTTCACAGGGTTCCAAGAGCCCTGTGGTAGGGTTAGTCAATTGCCACGGCCAGGTCCAAACCTATGAGGGCCAGTTTAATGTCCAGGTCATGGCCATAGCACTCAGTAGGCTGAATGTGGGAAAGCTTTACTATGCCTACAGTCCTGTAAAGGCCACGTAACAGTCACCATCCATCCCCAACAGCCAGGACCAGGGTATGTGCCTGAACCAAAGGCATATAATCCAAACGGTGACCAGCTCTGTTTGGCATGAAATACTTGCAGACCAAACTGATTCTCTCATTGGAATCTGATCTCTGATCTGAGAAACACTTGAGAGAAGAAAGGAGTTAAAGAGCTGACAGGTCATGATATGGAGGAGCCCAGAGAGGCCACATAAAAGTAAAGGTATTGGGCAGAGGCAGATTCTACAAAGAAGGGAAGCTGGACAGCAAGTACCTGCAGAGAAGGGATAAATCTTGGCAAAGAAAAGCAGAGGTGTCACTAGAGATAAAGACAGTCATACAGCCACACAGGTCATGAGATAATCCACAGAGCCCATGAGAGGTGGTACCTCAGAGCTGTCTGGGGACTTTCCAGCTCTTGCCACAGATCCCCCTTCTCTTTTTTCTTTCTCTCTTTTTTTTTTTAAGAGACAGAGTCTCCCTCTGTCACCCAGGCTGGAGTGACAGCTCCAACTCCTGGGCTCAAGCGATCCCCTGGCCTCAGCCTCCCAAGCAGCTAGGCCTACAGGCACACACCACTGCACACCTAATTTTTTTTTTTTTTTTTTTGAGATAGGGTGTTGCTATGTTGCCCAGACTGGCCGCCAACTCCTGGCCTCAGGTGATCCTCCCACCTCAGCTTCCCAAAGGGCTGGGATTACAGGTGTGAGTCACTGCAACCGGCCTATCCCTTTTCTTGCGATAATTGAAAAATCCCGATTCCTTCAAATCAAAAGAGGTTAATTCTCAAGAGCCACAGGCTGAATCTTTAATGAGGTCACTATGAAGGTTGGGGATCTAGTGTGGATGGTTTAGGACAAAGTCACACTTTTGATGGAAAAACAAACTTGAAAGGGAGCCAACATTTTTTTCTGTGTTGACCACAGCCCAAGTGCTTGACATCTCTTATCTCAACATTCCTCACAACCCCATTCTACCTCCAGGTGCCTAAGTCCCCATTTTACACAAGGGGAAGCAGGCTCAGTTATGCAGGTAAAATCACTTATTGTAAATGGTGAAGGTGCCTGCTCAGTCTGACTCCAAAGCCTCATTCAGAAAGAGGCAGGAAACCATACGACTTCAGCAGGAGAGAGCAGAGATTCCTACATCTCTGGTCAGTGGCTTGCCCATGGGCCAATGTCTGGTGGCTGCCCCCAAATTTCCGAACACTTTATGATAATGTCCATTCTCAGGCCCCAGCCCCAGAGAGTCTGATTCAGGATGTTGGGGTAAAGCCTCAGACTCTGTATTTTGTAGGTGAGTAAAATGCACTTCAAGGCTTCAGAATTCCTGGACTAAGAGGGAGGTTAGCAATGGCTTCTCATGGATGAAGAAAACACATATCTAGCCAGTTAAGCCATAAAAGAGGATAAATCCTAGATTCTAAAAATTCTGAAGTCTGCTCCAAGTTCTGCATAGTATGGGCAGAGAAAATAATTTACAATACTAGTGAGACAAAAGCTATACAAAGAAATGCAATATAGGGTTCTAAAGGAACTTATAATCAATGTGGGAAAAACACAACCAAAACAACAATACAGCAGTATATGCCACATACTATTTAAGCTCTAGAAAAATCAAGGAGTGGGAGGTGTCAATTAGAACTTTCTCTTTCCCACATCACACACCGGGGCCTATTGTGGGGAGGGGGGAAGGATAGCGTTAGGAGATATACCTAATGTAAATGACGAGTTAATGGGTGCAGCACACCAACATGGCACATGTATACATATGTAACAAACCTCCACGTTGTGCACATGTACCCTAGAACTTTAAAAAAAAAAAAAAAAAGAACTCTCTCTTTCCCTTCCTATTTCCCCACAAACTTTCAGAGAAAAGGAGAAAGAAAAGGAGGTAGAGGAAGCAAAGATTCTCTCCCGCCTTGATGTCTGGATCCCTACTGAGGAAATGGAAGACAATGACTTTCACTGCAGCAGGAAGGTGGCCTCAGAGTCAAGTATGCGCTTTGCAATCAGACAGATCTGGATTTAAATCCCAGTGCCACCACTCAATTACTGTGTCACCTTGGACAAGTGACTCAACCCGCCCAAGCTCAGTTCCTCATCTGTAGAGATACTTTACCTTCAGAACTGTTGTAAATATTCAATGAAATAAAAATTATAATATGTACCTAATAAGAATGGGAAATAGCCTTCAAAGGCTGAAAGAGAACCTAACAGAAACCAATCAAATTATTTATCAAAACATTGATTTAATCAACCTTTTTGATTCTCTGCTCTCCCCTGGGAGTGTGGATCTGTTCACCTCAAATTGTATCACCTAGACTCCCTTTGCTGCCTTCTGGTTGGGTTTGTCCAATGGAAGATACCAGATCAGCGGGTGCCCCTCACCCCCAATCTAGGGGCCACATTTCTGATACTGCCTGCATCTATCCAAGACTATGACTTATGTTGGGCAGCCCCTTCCTCCACAGTTTCAGCTATCACTGAAATGTGGTAATACTGTTTCCTCCCCTGGCCCCTTCAGACTAGGGGCAGTAGCCACTCCCAGCAGTTGTTTGTCTTGGGGCTCCTCAACATCTCTTATTGGTTCCCTGAAACCCATCCATACTGCTCTAGAATCCCATCATAAAAGTCTCCTGAACTATCTGAAGTGGGTTCCATTTTCTGCCAAAAACTAAAATGATCCACCCTCCCTTCTCACAAACTGACTTCTCCCAAGTATGACACATCCTCTAGTGGCCATGTTTGAGCCTAATTATTCTGCCCATCCTTTCCCTCAACCCCCAAAAAGAACTAGAGTTTCTTTCTCTTGGAAACATGAGTTCAGAACTGAACGAGAAGGAATGGTCTCTTTTACAGAGGAGCTGGGAAGGAACCACATTTTTTCTACCACTGGCCCAAGAAATAGAAAACTAATCTGCAGGGAGACAAAAACAAAGCAAAGAGGGGGAAAAAAAAAAAGCAGCAGAGATTAGCAAGGGACAGCCTTGCTCATCCAAGTGCCCTTGAATTCCTGGAGAAACACCTGCAGCCTTGTAATCCATACTATTTTTCTTGAGCCAGTGTGTTGGTTACCATTACTAGCAACTGAATCCTCAACACAACATCATGAGGTTAATTTCAACTGCTTCTAACTATCACCAAAACAAGATGAAACATTCCCTGAAATAGCAAAAGAACCAAAGGCTGAAGGGAAAGCGACATCAGAAGCTGAAACGGACCTTACTGGACCAAGGATGAAAAGTAAAACACAAAATGACTAGGACTATACAAGCAACAGGAGTCCAGGCAGGCACTGCTTAAAGTGCACTGCTGGCACTCTATAACCAAGGCAAGAAAAGTGTACGAGATTTCAGAACTGAATCAGTGGAGATTCATGGTAGGCTCATTCACCTGCATCCTGCCTTTATTTGAATGGTGTAAATTGTGTTTTGCTCCTCTATAAATATGGCATATTTTTAGCCAACATTAATAAGCCCTTATGAAGACGTTGATTTGAAGCCCATTACTCTGCATGGCTCTGTGATACACAGAGTTGAGCATTTACCAACAACTGTGGCCAAATATGTCCATGGTACTGGTGAGAGGGAGGCTTGATTTAAAAAACAAAAACACCATCCAACTAATTCCTCCTTTAAAGCTTACCTTACTCATTCAATGCTACTAAGAACCTACCAAGTGCCAGACACTGGCTATGCCTTAAGGGTCCCCCATACAGAGGAGTCAACAGGCTATTCCTTCCAAGATCCATGACGAGGGAATGACTGAGACTCTAAGACCTCTAGGACTGCACTCCTGGCCACCTGTGCAAGCTGATCTTCCACCATTTCCCCCAGCCCACCCACTGGGCTCCACATGTCCTCCACCTGAGGATTTACAGACTCACCATCCCTTCCTTCTGGAACACTCATGCCTACTTAATTCTCAGTCATGCTGAGAGCTCAGTTCAAATGCTATTTCCTTAGGGAAGCCTCCTCTGACCTCCCAGTCTAGATCGTGTCCCTGTTTTTTCCTTCATAGCACTAGTACAATTTAATATATAAACACTGAAGTACATTTATAATTTCTTTTTTTTTTTTTTTGGAGACAGAGTCTCGCTCTGTCGCCCAGGCTGGAGTGCAGTGGCTGAATCTCAGCTCACTGCAAGCTCCGCCTCCGGGTTCACGCCATTCTCCTGCCTCAGCCTCCCCAGTAGCTGGGACTACAGGCGCCCGCCACCTCACCTGGCTAGTTTTTTTTTTTTTTTTTTGTATTTTTTAGTAGAGACGGGGTTTCACCGTGTTAGCCAGATGGTCTCAAACTCCTGACCTCGTGATCCGCCCGTCTCGGCCTCCCAAAGTGCTGGGATTACAGGCTTGAGCCACTGCACCTAGCCACATTTATAATTTCTGCATCTTCCTTCTCGTATGAGAGCTATATAACGACAGGTTCCTTCTTAGCCCGAGTCTAGCTCAGTTCTGTGTTGAATGAATGAACACTGAGTCCTGAAGATACAGAGGAGGAATCCCTGACATGGATTTAGGGGAACAATTCCACCTACTTAGGGAAGCCTTCAGAGCATTACAAGTCCCTGGAATTCTTTTTATTTAAAAAAAATATATTTTTCTTTAGAGATGGGCTCTCACTGTGTTGCCCAAGCTAGTCTCAAACTCCTAGGCTCAAGCGATCCTCCCATCCCAGCCTTCCAAAGTGCTGGGATTAGAGGCCTGAGCCACCATGCCGGGCCCCTGGTTTACTTTAACTTCTTCAACCTCCACTAACTATACCACTTCCTTGGCATAGATCTTATTACCTTTGTCTTTATTTTATTCACTTTTACTCTCTGTTTGTCTCCCTCCTATCTTTCATTTATTTCACAACCATGTTTTAGCATCCCTACTGCTTCCCACATAACATGCCAGGGGCTAGATATATGTTGGTAAATAAAATTAACTAACTTTGCCCAAATTAGATCCTAGGCATCTCAAGGATCAGAACTGAGGCTTATAGTCTTTTCTTCCCCCACAGCACCCAGCAAATAACAGGTGTGTTATAAATATAAATGATTTTATTACTCATTATAAAGTAATAAAGGATTTATGACTATGGTGGGACTCTGCTGCTGGATAGCTAATGAACTGCCATGGGAATTAAGGATGCTGGGGAGAAATCTCTAACCTTGAAGTTACAGATATGTCCATGCCTCAGTGCCACTTTCAGAGATGAAATGTGAGAGAAAATATGACACATGACAGAGTTAGTACATCACGCTAAGCTGCGGTAACAAAGAAAGAAAACCAAAGGTTTTTAAATTTAGAGGAAAATGGTTATCCTTAATGTGTGCCTAAAAATCATACTTTGAGGATAAAATCACCTGAACAAAGCGTATACAAAAACATAGCAGGGAAAGACATATCTAATTGCTTTTGGGCATTTTTATGCCCCCTCACACACAAATAACACGTTACCGAGTAATACACACATATGTCCCACTATTGCTAATCCTGAATTATAACTAAAATATGCAACTGTGAGTTCTGACTTTATTATCCAGGCTTAATAAGCTAAATACTGGCATTTCTTCATATATAAAGGGCCCGGAAGATAACAGTAGGTCACGATTTTTAAATGGAAATGTCCTTAACTCACGTTGTGGAACTTTAATGATAGCTGGCTGCTTCAATCTGATGGCTACGTCACGGGACCACTGACTTTGCAGTTGGTACTGACAGAAGAAAGGCATGAGGAAAAGAGGTACGGGCTGTCACCAGAACTCTGCCAAGGATGGGATGAAGAACTCTGATAGGAGGACCACACCGTGGGTTAACAAGTGGAGACAGAGCCAGAAGAGGATATGGGATAGCTCGTTTCCAGGTCCAACATGTTTCAACCCTCATTCTGGAGGGGTCAAAACCAGGGGTTTAATATAGAACACAGAGGACATTAGGTTACAGCTGCCTAGAGATCTTAGTTCTCCATTGGCAAAATGGAAACAGCACTTATGCTATCGGCTGCCTACCGGCTTTTTAAAATTTATTTATTATTATTATTTTTTGAGACGGAGTCTTACTCTGTCGCCCAGGCTGGAGTGCAGTGGCGCGATCTCACTGCAACCTCCGCCTCCCGGGTTCAAGCGATTCTCCTGCCTCAGCCTCCGAAGTATCTGGGACTACAGGAGCGCGCCACCACGCCCAGCTAATTTTTTTTTTTTTTTTTTTTTTTTTTTTTTTTTTTTTTTTTTTTTTTTTTTTTTTATTTTAGCAGAGACGGGGTTTCACCATGTTGGCCAGGACGGTCTCTTGACCTCGTGATCCGCCCGCCTCGGCCTCCCAAAGTGCTGGGATTACAGGCGTCCTAGCCGCTTTTTAAAAACTCTTCCTCCTTTATTTGTACCGCAATTTGTATTTTCAAAGTGCGTTCACCTAGCATGCGCCTCCTAACCACGAGGTGAGGAAAAGCAGGCCAGAAGCCCACCTCCAAACTCCCATTTCCTCGAAGATAAAACTGAGGCTCGGACCAGTTATGTGCGCGAATGCCGAATGGATGGCCCTGGGGGCGCTGCTCTCTCACTAAGAAAAGGCCTCCGGGACTGCCCAACGCTTCCTGCCTGGGTTCGGAATCTTATAGACCCGCAAAACTGCAAATGCGCTAACAGTCCTAAAAACGTCCGCGTTGCCAGCTCTGAACTGCAAATGCCGGCAGCAGAGCCGTTTAATCACAAGGTAAACGGAGAGTCGCCGCAGCTCGGCTGCCTCCTCCCTGGCAAACCCAGGGAAGGCCGCGACCCGCAGGGCCAGGCTGAACCCGGCGGCCGACCCAACGCCGCTGCTGTCGCTACCTGGACGCCGTGCACGATGTACACCTTCTCCGCCTCGCTCAGCACCACGGACGCCATGCTGCCGAACAGCCCCGCGAGCCGCACGTCATCTGTGCGCGTCTCCTCCTCTGGACCGCGCCCCCACGTCCCACCCACCGCGTCAGCGCGTCATCAACCTGTGCGGCGGCCGCTCCTGCAGCCGCGGCCGCCGCCACTGCCGGGAGCTCGATGGGCTTCTCCTGCGCGCCGCCCGGTGTCTGGCCGAGTCCAGAGAGCCGCGGCGCCTCGTTCCAAGGAGCCATCGCCGCAGCCCGAGGCCGGGTCCCGGGTTGGGGACTGCAGGGGAAGGCAGCGGCGGCCGCGGCGGGAGCCCCACCGGGGTCTGGGACTGGGGAACTGCCTCCGGCTTCACGGTCAGTTGGGAAGGGAAACCGGGGTTGGGGTGAAGAAGCTGGGGTGAGGCGAGCCACACTGGCCGGGGGACTCCCAGTGGGAGAGGCGTGCGGCGTAGTTACTCAGAGCTGGAGTTGACTTAGGAGCTCGTGTGTGTGTGTGTGTGTGTGAGAGAGAGAGAGAGAGAGAGAGACCGAGAGACCGAGAGACCCCGACTAAGGAGGGGCGGACGTCGTGATTGGCCCGGGGGTTCTGTTTCCCCGCTCTTCTCTCCTCCATTTCTCTAGTCCCTAGGATGACTGAAGAGGAGAGGAGAGGCGATGCAGCCCTCTGTAGGTAGTTCTCGGTGGGAAGGGTCCAGGAGTGGGGGACACTAGTCCTAAGGCATCCCCACCCCTCCACCCAGGAATATCTCTCGCTGGCTCGCTCACTGTCTATGACCAAACGCTGTCCCACCCAGTACCTTGCTGGGACCTCTTGCCTGGGGTGCTTACCAGAGCGTTGTCCCACAGACAGGGGGGAGGAGGCGCTTGGTAACCGGCGCTGCCGAGGTGCGCAGTGCCCGGACGTCCCCGACGCTTCCTAGCGGGAACTGGAAACCCCAGCTTGATGGCAGTGATCACTGGGAGAGCAAGTTGCCGGAAAAAAAGCCAACCCCAACCCCTTGAGATGGCCGAGTGGGAGTATGGGTATTGGATACCTGGAGAGGATATCTGCAAGGTGAAGCTGGGGTCACCAAAGGAACTCATTAAGGCGGGGCGGACAAGTATGGTGCAAGTTTTAAAGGCGCCGTGTGGATAAATGGGAGAAAGTTAACCCAAATTAGTTGAAGCAAGGAGGGCAGGTTAAAGCAAGTCTGATGACTTTCCTGATGTTCCATTTTTGAGGACCCTCCCTGTTCTCAAAAGTGAAAGTAACCCTAATCAGCTTGATGAACCAAAAAAAAAAAAAAAAAAAAAAAAAGGTTGGTATTATCAGATAATGGCTTCAAATACAGTTTCAGATAACTATTGGGAGCCTACTATAGACAGGCTTTACCTCTAGAACACAAGACAAGTAAAACACACTATGCCGGGAGAAGTTCCCTGGGCAGATGAAGGCTCCAGGGCCAACATAACCACAGATCATGGTGATTAGAGCTATGATGGTGGCATCAGTGAGCACAGTGGGATTGGGAGGTCGTCTGATAAGGTTATAGAGAGGAAGTGCCTGCTCACATTCTTAAGCATTAAACTGCTGAGCTCCAAAATTGATGATCAGTTCTTCATAGACTGGACATTAGATGTTTCTTATGTCTGTACATAATTCTCTACAGGGGCACCTAAAAGGAAGACAGCTTGCAGGATTGGACTTTGCCTTCCAGGGAAACTGAAAGAGGTGAAGCCAGAAGGATTTCCTCCCTAATGAAGGCACAGGTGCCCCACCTGTTGTGGCACATAAGTGTGTTTGTGTGTGGTTGGACAGCTGGGTTCTGTGTGAGGAGCTGTGTGTGATAAGATAACATGAGATCGCTAATGTTATAAATGATATTTTCTAGATGTGCTAGAGATTGCTCAGAAAGGAGAGATGCTGGAAGTGGGATTTTAGAAACTAGGATATCTGATGAGACTAAGGATTTAAGAGGTGACAGCAAATGGACAGATCAGAAAGACACAGGAAGAAAAGCCTGAGTTCAGATACCATGGAGTCATCTTTATATAAAGATTTTCATATAGAACATGTATTTGAACTGTCATCCCCTCACAATTGACAGGAATTCCATACTGGACAAGGGTCTGCAGTATTTGCTAAATAATGTTATGAATGATGTCTTATATATGAGGCTAAGTAGCTAAGGGAGATGTAAACAGTAGAATGTTCCTTTTTAAATTGTCTACTGAAACAATGACAGTCTTCACAATCATCTGCTTAAATGCTACCACAACATTTTTATCACCTTTGCTGTAACAGTGCATTGGACATCTTTAAAATCCATAAATTCAGAGTTATTTTTTAGTGTATTGAAGTAAATCAAAGAACATACGATAACCAAAAAAAAATCAAGAAGTCAAGGATGGAACAGTATTAAACCATCTTGTTTTTCCATCACTATTAGATTCATTTATTGAATGAATAAATGAATTGGGGCATACTATTCTGTAGGTTTGTGTATTCTAAAACCTTATACCCTAATTTTTTTGGTTTTTGTTTGTTTGAGAACGAGTCCTCGCTCTTCGCCCAGGCTGGAGTGCAGTGGCCGGATCTCAGCTCACTGCAAAGCTCACCTCCCGGGGTCACGCCATCTCCTGGCCTCCAGCCTCCCGAAGCCGGGACTACCAGGCGGCCCGCCACCTCGCCCGCTAGTTGCTAGTTTTTTTGTATTTTTAAGTAGAGGACGGGTTCAACCCGGTAAGCCAGGAGTCCGATCCCTACCTCGTAATCCGCCCGTCTCGGCCTCCCAAAGTGCTGGGATTACAGCTTGAGCCACCCACGCCCGGCCAGTATACCCTAATTTTCAACACTAATTTACATAGTACTTATTGTAGGCCAAGCATTGTTCTAAGCACTTTATAAAGATTAACCAGGCTAGGCGCAGGTGGCTCACACCTGTAATCCCAGCATTTTGGGAGGCCGAGGCGGGTGGATCACCTGAGGTTGGAAGTTTGAGACCAGCTTGACCAACATGGAGAAACCTCATCTCTACTAAAAATACAAAATTAGCCGGGCGTGGTGGTGCCTGCCTGTAATCCCAGCTACTCCGGAGCCTGAGGCAGAATCGCTTGAACGCAGGAGGCAGAAGTTTTTGTGAGCTGAGATCACGCCATTGCACTCCAGCCTGGGCAACAAGAGCAAAACCCCGTCTCAAAAAAAAAAAAATTATTCAGTCCTTGCAACATCCTTATGATGCAAGTATTTTTATCCCTATTTTACAGATTGGGAAATGAGGCACAGAGAGGTTGAATGCCTTAACTAGGGTCACAGTTTACATCATTGGTAAATGGCAGAACCAGGACTTGAGACCAGGCAGTCTAGCTCTCCTGCCCACACTCCTAACCATCACCTTACACAACCTCCCCCCAAGTTTTATTACATTCACCAGAGTATTTGGTGAAGGAAGTCCCAATTTTGTTATGGCATTGGTAACTGTCCCATGAACTATATAGTTAATCTTAATTCCAAAAGCAAGAAGTCTGTTCAAGCATAAACTCATATCTCTTGAATCATTTTTCTAGAGGAACATGGAATGTGGTGCTGATGGGACTTTGCTGTGTCTGTTGCAGCCCAATATTTTAAATAAGGCAAAAGGTTATATATGAGCAGAATAGAGCTTAACTCCAGATAGCTAAGGAGAGAGCCCTGAATGGCAAAGAAGGCTGATAGATCTGATACTAGGGTTGAGTAGCATGCATGGAGACCCAGATTCCAACTGTATGCCATACTCAGGATATCTAGAAACTCTTCAGTCAGTCAGTGTTTGCATGCCTGTGAGTCCCTAGTGTTCTTACGGGCATAAAGAGATAAGAAACTCAAAACATAGCACCTGCCTAACAATAGTTTAGAATTTATTACAGTGGGGGAGCCCAGGACCTTGAACTACTGCATGAACAAGACAATAAAATAAAGTGCTCAATTGAGACATGTGGCAATTAGAAGAGAGGCCAGCCTATAATAAGGTACTAATTGTGCAGGCCAGGTATCAGATACAAAAGGTAAGAGCTGCTGCTAGCCACAAGCCGGCAGCAATAACATTACAGAGGTAGAGTAAATCTGTCCCACCCAGCCTTGGTTAATTAAACCAATAAAAGCCAGTTACAAAAGAGCTTCAGGGCAGTGCTGAGTCTGTGGTGCTGACGTTGCAGAGAGCTTTTTTGGAGACAGAGTCTTGCTCTGTTGTCTAGGCTGGAGTGCGGTGGCACGATCTCTGCTCACTGCAACCTCCGCCTCCTGGGTTTAAGCGATTCTTGGGCCTCAGCCTACCAAGTAGCTGGGATTACAAGTGTGTGCCACCACTCCCAGCTAGTTTTTGTATTTTTGGTAGAGACTGGGTTTGGCCATGTTGGTCAGGCTGGTCTCGAACTCCTGGCCTCAAAAGATCTGCCTGCCTTGGCCTCCCAAAGTGCTGGGATTACAGGCATGAGCCACCGTGCTCAGCTGCAGAGAGCTCTTAAAAGCCCAGTAGGAAACCTTTTATCCCCAGTCCTAAGCAGACATGGCCACATTTTAGGCCTTTTGCTTTGCATTTTCACCATTAGCCCAGCACCCTCGAAATGTACAAAGTGAGTTACTGTTTTCCCTGTAGATCTGTTTCCTTTAAACACTTTACTTTTGTCCTGCCTGTACCTTGTCTTAAAAGAATGAGGTGGGAGGATCCCTTGAGCCCCAGAGTTTGAGTCCAGCCTGGGCAACATAGACCCCATCGCTAAAAAATAATAAAATAATAATAAGTAATAAAATAATGATAGAAATAAGAATATCTGTAAAGAATACTATCATAGTCTGGCCAGCAGGTTTTCATCTGTCTTCTAGACATTATAACTTGGGATTACAGTGATAGAAAAATTGCTAGTAATACATGGGTAAAGCTTACTCTTAATTAGAGGAAAGGTTATACAGTCTTCATGTGTGTTTCATTTTGGGAGAGTGACAGCATGTTTCCTATGTCTCATTAGGGCATATTTGAGAAAAGGGGGTCACAGATCCTGATTACCAAATGTGGAATTATTTAAACACACACGCCCTAATAGCCATGGAAAGTAACAAAGTCTCAAGTAGAAGTGGAGGGGTGATGTCTCCATATTGACCTGCTAGGGGAAAAAATGAGGCTCATGCCATGCTGCCTTTAGTTCCTTCCTGTTTTGCATTTTAAAAAATCATTTGCTTTCCTCCTCGGAAGCAGATTTCCAGAGACAAATGGCCAGTTCATTCATGGCTATCAACTGTGAAGGTGAGAAGGCTCCAGGTGCATGTCCCACTTAATTCAGTCATACATCCTAATACATTTGGAATGCATGGGAAATGTCATCATTTCATAGTCTCCTCCAAACCATAGCCTTCCTAGTATATATTGACTTGATGCTTGAACTGTTGGCAAGACATGAATGTGTATTTCCTATTCAAGGTCAGTGGAGATGGAATGCCTTTGGGTTAGATCACTTTCTTACCTTAGCAAGGTGAGCCTAATGGGACAAGTATAGTTCTGGCCACAGTCCTGTTGCAGTAAAGTCTTCAATATGTGAAGACTTTAAGAAATAGACCAAGAAATAGTAGCAGAGAATCTAGAAAGACAGGTTGGTTAGGAAGATAACAATCTATGGTGGAAAGACTTCCTGGCATCTTATTTCAAAGATTTGGGCTTTGCTATTAACTTGCTTTTTGACTTTGAACAAGTCAGTTTACCTAAGTCTTATTTTGCCCTCAAGTGAGTATCTTGCCAGGTTTTAAAACTCAGAATGGATCCTGGATAGGCACATATTTGAATATTGAAAAATGGCCATGTTTAACTTGGAGTTTTTAAGACTTCTTTCATTTACCACTTTGTTATACTTGATATATTTTGCTAGTGCTTTTTTCACTCTGGAAAAGAATTAAATGAACAAAAGGAAGTCGTAATTGTATGCTGTACTTGATTGAAAAAACTAAACATGCCCGGGAAATTGCTAAGAGAGATAGTTACTAGTGGGCTTCTTTTTGAATATTAGCAAATCAGGAAAAGAGGTTAAGGAAAGCTTTTGGTTAAAAAAAAAAAAAAAAAAAATAAAATCCAAGATATTAACAAAGAAAATGTTGAAGTTGCTCCTGAGAATGGAGGACTCATAGAATCTCAGCCCTGCAAGGGGCCTTAGCAATCAGCGTGATCTTCCCCTTTGTTTTATCAAATGAAGAAACTGAGGCCCAGAATGGTAACTGTCTTGCCTGAGATCGAGATCGTGAGGTTAGCAAGTGGCAGGATTGGGAGTAAACTCTGGCCTCTTGATTCCAAGCCCAGTCTTCATTCCCTTTAGCACTAGCCTCCTATCTATTTCCAAAGCCCTCTGGTGAATGGCTGGAGAGCCCCTCACCAGGTAAGCAGGGGCTGTGTTCTCTCTCTCAGAGCCCATTACAGCCTTCTTTCTGTGGTCCCAGGTTCTCCCAGGGCTCTGCTCTTGCATTTGCCACTTACAGTGCCTGGAATAAGTGATATCAGCAGATTCCTGAAAGTCAAATGGCTCCCCTTTTTGATCCCTAGTACCTCGTACAGTTGCAATAACTGGTTCTCTCCCTTCCTAGCTAGTCTTTCGGATTTCTTTAAGCACTTTTGCTTTTAGTCCCTAAAAACACCCAAGCTCTGGCCTAAGTGATGTCACAGTGGCTGTGTGGCTGCACATGACACAATGTGGGCCCAGGTGCCATTCTCAACATCCTCAGGTGGGAACCTTTGCCGATTGGTCTCTGCCTAGCATGGGGTGGGGGGGCCGCTTTTTTCTCACAAAAAGCAGCATTCTGTTACTTGGCACCATAGGAAGTATTTCCCAGCCAAAGCAGATTTTAGGGATTCAATCCTAGGGTGACTCTTCTGGCTGAGGCTTCACGGCCTTCCTGCCTCCTAGGTTAGGACAGGACTAGTATCCTAAATGTTGGCTGGTATTCAGCCAGGGCCCCACCTTAGAACCCAAAATGCTTATGTTCAGGCCTGTGGCCTGTGAGCACCACCTGATAATGCCACCTCTTCATAACCATGTGTGGGCAAGATAGCCAAACCATAAGTAACCCAAGGTCACTGATAGAAACCCTGCATACAGCCCACCTGATAATGCCACCTCTGCATAACAATGTGTGGACAAGATAGCTAAACTGTAAGTAACCCAAGGTCACTGATGGAAACATCAATACTCCTCCCCTTTTTATTTTCTAGTTATTAGACAAAATTTAATTGTTGTAGTAAGTAGTGAAAGCAGGATCTGGGGCAAGAGCAGACTTTGGAAGTATATCCTGTCTCCACCACTTCCTAGAGGTATGAATGTAGGCATGCTTCAGTTTTCTCATTTCTAAAAGCAGGATGGGGAAGTGGGCAATTTATACCTGCAAAATAGAGTAGATGTGAGAATCAAACAGGGAGAGGCATGTGTAGCGAGCAGCCCCGTGCCCAGATGGAGGCAGGGGTGACACCTTCAGTGAGGGTCAGGAAAGAATCAGGACCCCACCCTACATTCAGCATATCCCACTCTGTAGCAACAATCAAGCAAAACTGGAGCCTACCCTCACAGAGGCCAGAAGGCAGTTCATTGTCAAATAAGATAATGCACTGGATTACAAAGGAGTTCACAAACTATGAGAGTGTCACTGTCATCGACAAGTGTTCATTGGGTAGCTGGAATAGTCATTTATTGTTGCCTTTATGAAGATGCTCCTGCTGGCTTACAAACTGCATGTTTTGCCTAAAACATAAGTTTTCGACAAAATGTCAAAAGGACTTAAATTTTCACATTTGTGAAACAGGAAAATTTGACTAAAATCTACCACGTGGTCTTTAATATTTCTCCCAGCTCTAAAATTCTGATTTTTTTTAACCAGTTACTCTTACAAGTGGTCTTGTTTTAAAGTTGTCTCAATTTTTCTTTTCATTGCAATGTATAAATGACAGCCATGAAAAGGGAAAGTAGAACGTGTTACCCAAATGAGTGGTGTCTTCTATAGAGCTCTAGTGTTTGTGACATTTATTATGTCACACTATATATGGGTGTGTCTTTTTTTCCCAATTAAAAAAAAAAATTATAGAAACAGGGTCTCACTATGTTGGCCAGGCTGGTCTCTAACTCCTAGGCTCCAGTGATCCTCTTGCCTCAGCCTCCCAAAGGGTTGGGATTGCAGATGTGAACCACTGCACCTGGTTCAGGTGCATATTGTTTTTTAGTAGATCAGTAAAGCCAGGAGTTGGCAAAATAGCCAATTGTAATAAAATAATTATAGTAAGTAGAAGAACTGTCAGCCTCCATGAGCTATCCAAATCCCAGACTGTTTTCTGAAATGAAGGACATTGGTAGGAGTCTGAGTGTGTGCATGAATGGGTTTTGTAAGAAGGTGGTCAGTTATGAGGCAAGAAGGAAATTTCAGTTTACTGATCACTTCCTGGTTTCCTCAATGAACTGTAATATGTGTAAGGTTTGGCTTGGAGGTAAAGTATTTTACTTTTTTTTTTCCGTTCATTTTTTGTTGAAGGCTGAGTATGACAGAGACAAAAGGCAGGCAGAGGGAGACAGCCCCTGCTGTAGAGAGAAAAACAGTGTAGACTTGTTGGTAGTAAAGATCTTATAAAACAGGCCAGCTCGCTCTGCCTGTCTGGACACTTTCCTTGGCTAGCAGGGTGTGCTGCAGAAGATAAGGCACCTTTCTTCTGTTAGGCTTCATACCACACCCTTACCTTTTTGAAAAAGTTTAGTGACTCATCCTATTTTTTAATGAAATATTTCAAACAGTGATTCATGGTTCATTCTTTGTTTTCTGAGACTCATCTAAAAGTGGGCATAAAATTTACAGTCCTTTTGGATCCTTACACAAATTAAGGTAATTGTAGTGCAGGTGAATTAATTTTCTACTTGACCAGTTTTGTTTCTAAAGCTTCTAAAGCAAAGATCATTTATTTGATCTTTGAGGTTGCAGGGCTTGCTTGTGAATACTTGAAGACTATGACTCTAAAATGTGAGAAGTTCTAAAAGAAACAAACACCATGTTTTTAAGACTGTACGATTTATACCATAGAAGGTTAATGTTATATTGATTAGGGTGGATTTCAGCTGAGAGTTACAGACATATCAGAAAAAACTGCTACCCTCTTTCAGTGGACATTTTAAGTGATTGTTTAAGGGTAGACTGAACTATTTAACTGTGGTAAGAATTAGTTTAGGTGAGAATTCAGTGTTTAGGACAAGTTCAAGAGGATATCAGACCAGCCCTCAACAGCAGTCTAGCATAATACTAGATTTATTAAATTGTCACATATTCACTTGAAACAAATTTTGGCTTAAGCCAAAAGCATCCTATTTTAGAGTTTCTACTATTTTGCTGATGTTCATGACATCTGCTAAGAAGCTGATGAAATTGAGTTTCAATTTTATAGTTCCTACTTGTAGGGACCCAGAAAGTTTAATCCCTCAATTTTTGTGTTAAGTGTTTAGATAATTCTTATCTCTAAGCCAAGGGGAGATCATTGCACCTGATTTTGAGTTTGTTAAACCAGTCTGTATACAGCTATTTCATACAGGCTCCAATGGTTAATTGCCCTTTGTTGATGCTACTTTATACCATCTCAAGATGTATGCTGTTCACAAGTGCATGAATGTTCGGGTGGATGTGAGAATGTGGGTGGATGTGGTGTTTTTGAAAAGTAATCCTCACAAAGTACTTTGAGGTGCTTCCAAAGATTTGGTTTTAGATCTGGCAGAACTGCTCCATGACTTTAGCGTAGGATCTTGTCTTATGAAAGCAGGCGAATAGGACTTTTTGGCAATCTGAGAGGATGAGGGTCCTGGGGACACTTGCTGGACTGAGAACAGTGGCATTAATACATTCAGTAGAGAACTTCTATGTTTGATGTGACAGTCATGCTTTGACCCCGTCCATAAAGCATGGACTGTAGGTCAGGGTTTTGTTTTGGGTTTTTTGCCACATGATAAATATTTGTAGGGATTTTCCCTTCACTCAGCAAATGTTGTAGCTGGATTCTGCCCATCACTAGCAGTCAACACTTGGCCAGGCCAGTTCATCCTGGCCAACCCGATGAAGTGCCACAGTGGGATGGGGCCTGAGAGCTTGGCATTAGCACCACCATGTTCAAATCCTTTGAGCTGCCTACCATGGAGAGAGAGCATGGGGATTGAGGCATAAGTGGTGTACTTCAAGGCTGACCCAGCAACCCAGTCCCTGGGGCTCATGGAGCCCCAGACTCCACTTCACTGAATATATTTGTCTGTCGGTGTGGGTTAGTGGAAGAGCACACTTGTGATCAGGTATAATGAAGCACGTTTGTCATATAGATCTGGAGGCAATTCTCTGGACCAGAAGCAGTTCTTGTTGTTGCTTTTAGAATAGCACTAATTTCAGGCATTTCTTGGTTTCGATTTCTAGAATTCTATGAAGGAATACTAGCTGATTTCCTTCGACTTCCCATACACTGCCCCCCACAGAGCTCAGATAATCATTTTGATGCCACATCTTATCAGGATTGCTGGCACTAGGTCACTCCAGAACACCTCTGGGCCTGTGGATCCGTTTCTCCTGTGACTTCCTTACCCTTGCCCCTCCCCAGGCTTAGTTCCTTTGCCTTTCTGGGCTTCAGTGAACTCTTCTATCAGATGAAAAGAGTAATTACTTTGAACATGGAATACTAATATATGGGGCGTTAACTCTTTTCATGCTATAAAACCCTTAGCCAAAAAACTTCAATATAAATTACTATAATTCAAATTACAAAATGATCATTGTTCTAGATCTTCCTTGGAAAACTATTAGCCACTTAGAGGAACAGAAAACCTAAGACCACCAAAATGAGACTCAGGCCTGTTGCCCTTGTGCCTCCCTGGACTTGTCGGCCTCTGGACTCAGACCTCTCATCTGTCTTGCCTGTCACTTCCAGAGTGGCCTAACCACAGCACGAGTACTGTTCCCGCACAACTTTCCTCAGAAACTTTATGGCTCACCAGTACCTTTCAGGATGAAATCCCATCTCATGATGAAATTTAAAAACTTTCTAAAACACAACTTTCTCCTACCTATGAAGCCTCATCTCCAATCACCTCCTCTCTTCCCTACAAAGCTTGCATGTGTCCACAGACACACACACAGAGCCCTGGACATCCTGCCCCTCCCGTTCCCCACTACTACCACCAATTTTCCTGCCAGGCCCACCCGGCCCCCCTTGCCGTTCTGTAAGCAGTATGCTTCACCTGGCTCCAGGCGCTGCTCAGAGCCAACCCCTTCAGAAGTCCTTACCATGAAAAAGTCTATTTATTTCACTTATGATTGTTGGGGTTTTTGTTGCTTGTGGTGTTCGGGTTTTTCTGGTACTCTTTGCCCCTTTTTTGTACTATTCATTAGTCACCTTTGTGTTAGCATTATTGTGGGTGTGTCTGTTTGATATATGTGACCAGTCACTCAGGAACCATTGATTTGAGCACATATACCAAACACTAGGCTACAGAGCTAAATAAAATGGGACTTGCAGGATAGTAGGAAAAAAGCAAATAAGACTAGTGTTATTAGGTTGGGAGCTGGGGAAGGGAACTGGCAGGGCCTGAGCAGGGCAGCACACACAGATTATTGTCCGCATCATCCCTCTTGTGTGAGCCCCCTGCACAGCTCCTTGCATTTAGTGACTGCTCCATGAATGTCTTTGAGTTGAACTGAATAAAGAGAGAAGAGCAAACAGGGCAAGGGGCCGGGGTGAAGGAGACAGGGAGGGGGACCTAGAGGAGGCTGCCCCTCTGAGAGCATGTGCTGACAGGGTGGTTTGGGGTTTAGGGCCCATCTTCGGGGCCCTGTCCCAGAGCTCCTTGGAAGTAAGGACACTTGTAGGGAGGTGGGTCCTTGGCAAAGGTCTACTGCTCAACCCTAAGGATTGGAGTTTCTCTAATTCAAAATAGAAAAGGAAAAGGGGTCTATATTTGCCTTTTTTGTTTTGTTAGGGGCAGGATAAAGGGAACATATACAGTTTGTTTCATGGTTGGTTTTTTTTTTTTTTTTTTGCCAAATTTCTCAGATTTTCAGTTGGCTAATTTAAGGAACAAATCCTTATTTGAAAGCTACTTTTGTTGCTTTTGGGAGATCTGGGGTTAAGCAACCTTTTGTAGCAGTATGCCTTTCTTGGTTTTGATAGGGATATTTTGAAATTCTAAGTGTGGAATGTGCCCTTCAGGTCAGGACTTGGTGTCTGGCCCTGCCAGGTACACCTTTGGCTTGGTCCTTTCCTAAATCACAGGTTCTCACTCACCAGTGAGGATCATGGGAAAACAGAGCTCCTCTGTACACTCTTTGGTCCCACGTTGTGTGAGGAGAGAACATTCTGGTTACTTGAGTAAGAGTCAGTCCACTTACCTCTTGGTCCTACTTGACACACTCTCCACCATCCAGAATATGGTCACAGTCCTGAAAGTAAGCAGACAATGCCTCTAAGAGGCTGGGATCACAAAGCTCATGCGTTCATTTAATCAACCCATGTATTAAGTGGCTATTCTGTGCCAGTCACTGGGCTAATAAGGGAGGGCCTCCTCCCCTCAAGGACTATGTGGTGAAGAGCTTAGCAGTTGTTCCCTGAAGGCCTATTACCCAAAATGACTACCCTTTTGCAAATAAATCTAACAAGACTTAGTTTATTCGCTTTTCTAGCCCACAGCCAATTAGCAGTAGTAAATAGAGGATGTGTGGGGATGATTGGTGACCATAGACACACAAATGAGTAGGCAGGAATGGAGGAGGAAGACAAAGGATCATATACAGAGATGCCAGAATGGCAGTTATAACAGTCTGAGCAAGCCAGTTGATGTGAAGCTGAGACCCAGTGAATTTCAGTAGCCCTGAGGACATCGTTACCTAACACACTCCTGTAGGTGATGTTCCTGGTAATAACTCTAAATAAATCTAAATAAGAAATGATTGATTATTGTGCTTAAGGCACAAACAGTTATAATACCCCTCCCTCCCTCCCTCCCTACCTCCCTCCTTCCCTCCCTCCCTTTCTTCCTTCTCTCTCTCTCTCCCTTTCTGTTTTAAGATTTCCATCTTAACCATCCAAATGGTTAAAGTGTGTTTCTGCTTGGAAACAAGTCACATTTATCTAGAAAGTTACTTGTGTGGAAGGGCTTATTCCTCAACAAAACCATGCACATGAAACATAACTCTTGTTTAATCAAATCATTGTCATAAATACAATCAAGAATGAGGAGTTGTCAAAGGATAGAATGCAACCACTCTGAATATTCTGTGAATATAATGTAATCTAAGGAGAATTGCTCTAAAATTTATTTTCAGTGATTATCCATTTATGAAAACCATACCATTTATGATAACAGTTTGATAGAGTGTACAGGTTATGGGGAAGTGGCCCGCAGGCTGCAGATGACAAGAGGTTTTGCCATCACAGATGTGGGTGGGACAGTGAGTTGTAACTGACTATCTCCATCACACCAGGCTGTTCTGCCAGGGAAGCAGGATCTCTTATTTATTTGATAGCCAACAACTGCTTGGAAACAGGTGTCAGCAAACTTTTCTTTAAAGAGCTGGAGAGTAAATATCTAGGGCATGTGTGTTACAGCTACTCAACTCTTGCCATTGTAGTACAAAAGCAGCCAGAGACAATTTATAATCAAATGATGTGGCTGTGGTCCAACAAAACATTATTGGTTTTGGGCTTAAATAGTAATTGTGAGAACACAGGTGATATAAATATAAATCTGTATGGCAGTAGGAAAAACCAAAAGAACGCTTGCAACTTGAGGTTGTCAAAATGTAGAGCTTCAGTCAGCTTTTGAATCATTGTGTGATATCAGCTTTTCTTTGGTTTTCCTTGAACAGAGTTTGTAATTTTAGAATTCGCTGGGCACAGGTCAGGTCCCAGACATCCCTGATCTCTGATCTTCTACTGCCCTGTTTGGTGCTTCAGAAGGGGGGCCTGCATCTTTTAATGCATTTAGGTTGTCTCTGGCAGGACTACATTGTCACTGTCCTCTGGAGAGCACAGGATTGCTGTTAGAAAATTTTAGTTGATGGACCACCAGGAACCAAGACTTTTACTATACTTAAGATGGTTATTTATTTATTATTTTTTTTAAGACAGGGTCCCGCACTGTCACCCAGGCTGGAGTACAGTGGCATGATCTCAGCTCACTGCAAGCTCCGCCTCCTGGGTTCACTCCATTCTCCTGCCTCAGCCTCCCAAGTAGCTAGGACTACAGGCGCCCACCACCACGCCCAGCTAATTTTTTGTATTTTTAGTAGAGACAGGGTTTCACCGTGTCAGCCAGGATGGTCTCGATCTCCTGACCTAATGATCCACCCGCCTCGGCCTCCCAAAGTGCTGGGATTACAGGCGTGAGCCACCGCGCCCGACCAAGATGGTTATTCTATCTCTATGTGTCATGACTTCTTGTCACTGTGATAGTAACTGTATTTGTTGAGTCAATGTTCCTTTGGGCAAATATGTAATAGCATATTTAACTGCCTTTCAGCCATTAATTCTCTGCCACCTTGGGAGGAGTGGCCCTGTCCTTATTCTTCATTATTAGTCTGTGCAACTTGCGACTCTAGAATGTCTGTCATTTTGAATAGTAGTTACTGGTCTGCCCTCCTAACTTTTTGGACATGTCCTTACTATTCATAACAATACTGAAAGCCTGCCTTTGCCCTTTAGAGCCATAGTCTTAGGAAGCATACATGGCCAGTGCTGCTTTTGAATGATTTCTTCTGCTCTGTAGTTACTTGAGTTCTCAAGACAGAGATATTCCCTGCCTGTGATGTAGCCTGTGCTATGGGTGGCTTTTCCATGGCACCTACATCTGGTGGGGCGCTTGAGCCATCGCAGTTTCTAACTGAGAAACCTGGTTGGTGGTGCAACAGGCCAGAGAGGGTAAGATAAAGAAGAAGAGAAGGGAAATCTATGCTTTCTGTGTCTTGCAGCACATGCTGTGGATAGACATTAGTCATTGATTCTTAGTTATTTCATTGCTGTCTCCAGAGACTTGAATTGCAGCTTCTAGAGAGAAAGGGTGCTTTGCTCAGCACTTGTTTCTGAAGGAATGGATGTGTTTCCTAGAGAAAATACATGTGCATAGCCTGTGAGGTGTACAGAGTGTTGTGATCTATATCGTTCATCACAAGCTCTTCCACCAGTTCCCTCAACCCTCATACCAGCAATCTTGGGAGGAGGTGGCCAGGGCTGGAATGTAGGTGTTTTCACAGGTGAGGAAACAAAGGCACATGAAGCACCCCACAGCCAGGTGGTAGGAAAACATCTTTGAGCTCACTCCCCTTCTCTCTGGCTCTTCTTTTAAGTCAAAATTTGAACATATCTACTGAGGCACTGTCCACCCAGTAGATCTCTAATAACCAAAGAGACCTAGGTTCTAGTGCTACCTCTAAATTGCCAGGCTGGGCCAGGTGCCATGGCTCATGCCTGTAATCCCAGCACTTTGGGAGGCCGAGGTGGGCGGATAACTTGAGCTCAGGAGTTTGAGATCAGCCTGGGCAACATGGCGAAACCCCATCTCTACAAACAAAAACTAAAAATTAGCCAGGTTTGGTGGTGCATTCCTGTAGTTCCAGGTACTTGGGAGATTGAGGTGGGAGGTCGAGGCAGAATTGACCTAAGATGGGCCACTGCACTCCAGCCTGAGTGGCAGAGTGAGACCCCACCTAGTCTCAAAAAAAACATAAATTGGCTGTGTCTGCTGCTTCTGCTCTGGCTGACCTTGGGCAAGGCATTTACCCTTTAGAGGCTTCCTTTTTATTATCTGTCATGTGAGGGTCCTGTTTCAAGAAGGCTAAATTGACTCTCAGAAGCAGGGAAGAGGACTCATGTTTTAAATGAACAAGGTGATTAGGTGGCTTTGCACATAGGGGTTTGCAGATAGGTAATCTCAGCTCACTTTGGGAGTAATTTTGTCAAACCTCCTTAATGACAAGACAACACCAAGTTTCTGGATTCTTTCCTCTCTCTTTCAGATGCCAGTATGGACAGAATAGCTTATGATGCTTATCCCCACCCACCACTTCCGAGACATTGAGCGGAAACCAGAATACCTCCAGCCGGAGAAGTGTGTCCCACCCCCTTACCCTGGTCCTGTGGGAACCATGTGGTTTATCCGTGACGGCTGTGGCATCGCCTGTGCCATCGTTACGTGGTTTCTGGTCCTCTATGCAGAGTTTGTGGTCCTCTTTGTCATGCTGATTCCATCTCGAGACTACGTGTATAGCATCATCAACGGAATTGTGTTCAACCTGCTGGCCTTCTTGGCCCTGGCCTCCCACTGCCGGGCCATGCTGACGGACCCCGTGAGTATGTCTGGGCTTGTTTTGACCAGCCCACACTCTCCTCTTCTGGCCCTGGCATGGCCATAACCTGCATGTTCCCCCTGGACCTTGGGAATTTGGAGAATAGGAGCGCCAGGGAAGGATGAGGAAGTAGACCTCTGCCTTGTTCAGAGTTCTGTGGAATTCTGACTGGGGAAGAGGGGTCAACACCTGTGCCACAGCCCATCTGTCTTGGTTAAATGATACTATAAGTACATGGATATATACATTCATTGGGCCTGCTGTGGGAGGGGTTTGGTCTAGGGGAAACCTGGCATCTGGTTTAAAAGACACAGATAACCTTGAAGACTGGGACCAGATGATCAGAGCAGAAAGCATGCTGGAGGGTTGGGTCAGGATGGGGCTTCCCAGTGAAGACAGTGCTGGAGCTAGGTGGACTTCAAATTAAAGCCACATCCAATTCCAGGAACCTGCACGGAAATGGCCTTCACTTTGCTTGGGCGAGGTGCGTCTTTTCCTGAAAAGCTGGACAAGCCTGTTTCAGGCCGCAGCAAGTGCCTCTTGGTGAATATCTGTGGGTAAAGCAGTAGTGTTCTGCTCGATGACTTAGCTGAATATACCAAGCTGCGCACGTGGCTATTGAATGTTTGTGCACCCTGGTATTAAACCCTCTGTTCTGTTCCTTTTCTTGTATGGGCAAAGCAAGAGAATACATTATTTGATAAAGACCTTCTGTGGCTTGTTTCAGTACGTGGGACGTGTGTGTTTAAATTAAGAGAGGGAAAGCACTGCTACTAGACACTGACCATACAGATTTTGTTTCTGTGAGCCCCAGGGACAGTGCGGTAGTGATGATAATGATGGGCCTGAGCTAGTTCTTGTCTCAAAGGGCTCCATTTCCTGCCGGTTCAGGTGGTGGATTATTATTATTCATCCATCCCAAAGGAAAGCAGCTTTCCCAACTCAATTACATGTCAACCACTAGTCCAGACAGCATCTCTGTTCATGCGCATGCCTCAGGGAGACCAAACACACTGGCAGGCAGAGGCCTGTTGGCCTAGTATTTAGTACTGCATGCGGGACAGCCATCACCTGAGGGAAACCATGTATATGGGTATAATCCTAAGTGTCCCCAAATACAAGGATATGAAAGAGTTTTCCCGGCCGGGTACGGTGGCTCAAGCCTGTAATCCCAGCACTTTGGGAGGCCGAGACGGGCGGATCACGAGGTCAGGAGATCGAGACCATCCTGGCTAACATGGTGAAACCCCGTCTCTACTAAAAAATACAAAAAAACTAGCCGGGCGAGGTGGCGGGCGCCTGTAGTCCCAGCTACTTGGGAGGCTGAGGCAGGAGAATGGCGTAAACCCGGGAGGCGGAGCTTGCAGTGAGCTGAGATCCGGCCACTGCACTCCAGCCCGGGCGACAGAGCGAGAC